>NW_012148108.1:2105320-2105961 GCF_000956105.1 Propithecus coquereli | reverse complement strand
TCTTCCGTTCTTTCTCCTTCCTTCCTTCCTCCTTCCTTCCTTCCTCCTTCCTTCCTTCTTTCCTTTCTTCCGTTCTTTCTCCTTCCTTCCTTCCTTCCTTCTTTCCTTCCTTCCTCCTTCCTTCCTTCTTTCCTTTCTTCCGTTCTTTCTCCTTCCTTCCTTCCTTCCTTCTTTCCTTCCTTTCTCCTTCCTTCCTTCCTTTCTTCCTTCCTTCTTTCTTTCTTGTCTTCCCTTGGTCTCTTTAGCAAAGACTGTGGTGCTCATGCAGTGGCCCTTACTTTTTCTGGGACTCCAAAAAGGGGGACAATATCTTTTGTTTGTTATCAGGATTAATTACTTTGTTTGTAAAGTGCTATAAGGGTCGCATAGTAGAAGATCACACTGTTGTTGGTTGTGTCTAATTGTTCCAAACCAGGGTCATATTTCCAGGTGTTTTATTTTCTTAATCGAGTCTACTGCATTAGCCAAAAAAGGTCAAATTTCTGAGGAAGATGTTCCAGGCTGCTTTTATCCTTTTTGTCAACCTGTAGATCCCGCAGGGAGAGAACATGGCCTCGGAGCGCCAGAGGCCGGGCGGCTGCTCAGAGTTCAGGAGAGTCACGGGCCATGGTTGGGGCGGCCATGGTTGGGGCGGCCATGGT
>NW_012148108.1:2104073-2105270 GCF_000956105.1 Propithecus coquereli | reverse complement strand
GAGGTAGGCACCGGTTTTATCCTCTAGGGATAAATGGGGATCCGAGGTTCAGAGATGTTAAGTAACTTCCCCAGTGCCACACAGCACGTGCTGGAGCTTGGATCCCAGCCCGTGTCTGTTTCACTCCAACCCCGTGCTCGGAGCCGCCCCTCCCCCGCCACGACCCCACCCCCGCCTGACCTCGCTCACCAAGGTTTGGGGGACTCTCAGACAACGTCATCGTAGGTGTCCAGATTCTTGTATTTTTCTGCTTTAACTGTTATAGTTCTTCCTCATTAGTTAGAACAAAATGTAGCGTTCAAAAATCCCCTAATTACGTTCTCATGGTCTGGAAGATGCAGTTGTCATAAAGACAGGTTGGGATCTTGTCGGATGGATGAAAACGGCAGCGGTGATATCTGCTCCTCGCGTTTGGGGCTGACGTACGGTCAGATAGCGGAAGTTCCCATCCACCAGCCTTGCGCCTGGTAGAATTGGGGTTTCCGCCACGTGCGTCTCCCACCTGGGTGGCCCTGGACAAGCTCACAGTGAGACCACTTCTGTCCCTCCCTCCCTGGGCTCACCCGTGGCTTCTCTTGCGTGGCCGCCAGCCTCGGACACCCAGTATCTTGGGACCACTCCTTACCTTTCCCAGCAGGTCCGTTCTTTGGGACTGAGGAGCCCCGGCGACCGGGGTAGCCCACCTTCCGCCTCCCGCCCTCCAGGCTTCCGCCCGGCCCTACCCCTGAGGTTCTGTTGAATGTTCCGTGGGCCCAGTGCCCAGCTCATTTGAACCGGTGACCTTTTTTGACTGTTCCCATCCTTATGTGCATGTCTAGGTCCCTCCCACACTCCTTCCCTCTGGGTCGTACCTGTCGTGCTTTGGGACCTGCAGGACACGAGGTCACTGAGCGGGCAGGTCCCTCAGCATGGTCAGCTGGCCTCAGGGAAGGCGCAATCCTCTCTCCCTCTGTGACACGCATCAGAGTCCCAGCTGGGACCCTCTCCAGGGTCCTGAGGCCCCTAACATGTGCTTCCAGCACCTCAGACTCAGCAGGTCCCAAACACCTGCCTCCAGGCGGATTTCTTCTCCTGTGTTCCCCGACTTGGTGTACGGACCCACGGCTCCCCAGCCGTCCGCTGACCAGAGCGCCCAGGAGGCAGCCAAGGCGACGCCCTCCCACACCCCCAGGGAGACCTATCTTTTTTTTTTTTTTT
>NW_012148108.1:2099764-2104023 GCF_000956105.1 Propithecus coquereli | reverse complement strand
CTCCTTAAACTGCCCCCACATGGTCCTGGGATGTCCCAGGCCCCAGAGGTCAGATTTGACTCTCCCAAGGTCAAGGTCAAATGTTGGGTTCCCTTGAGCCTCACCTTGTTCCCGGTTCCATGCCCGTCTGAGTCAGTGTGTTTAGCGTGTTCAGTGCACACGCCTGTTGGCTTGGCTGATGCATTGTCCCTGTGGGCTCTGGGAGGCCCCTCCTTTCTGGGGGTCCCATGTTTCTGCTGCTGTCTGGGGCCCTGTTGGCCTTTCCGGGGACCACCGATGCTGTGGCTCCCCCAGAGTTACTTGTCACCGGCTAATGCCCCGAGTCCTTTCCTGGGGGCCTGGTGAAGCCCCCTCCTCTCCCCAGGCCTGTGCTGCCGCCCTGGGGGTCCGGACCCCACGCTGGTTAGGATGACGCTGGCTGCTGTTACAGACGCCCCCAACATCTCAAAGTCACGATTGCAACAGTTGCTTTCTTCCTCTCCCGCGCAAAACCCCACCAGTGTAGACGCGGGGAGCTTTCACTTAGGGACCGGGTTGGCCTCTCCTTCACCTTCGGTCTGCAGTTCCCGAGTCACCCAGGGCACGTAACCAGCTGTCAGGAAAAGGGGGATCAAGGAGGAAGGGCAGGGCCTTCCGTGCAGAGTGGTGCACTTGACGTTGTCCAAACGCCACCGGCCCGAACCCGGTCGCTGGCTCTAGCTACGCGCGGGCGAGCCCGGGGGACGCCCCGCCTGGGAGACCAGGTGCAGGCGCCGCGCTAGGTCGGGTCGTGGACGGAGACGCAAACTGCTGCTTGGCAGCTGCCCCCACTGCAGACCGGATGTGGGAAGACCCAGCACTGTCTGTTTAATGCCATCAGCCGTGTCCCCTGGGCACGTAGGTCCGGGTGCTGCTAGAGATTCCTCCATTTCGGGGACCTGCCGCTCACCCCACTTCCCAGCGTCGGCCGCCTGCACTCGCGCTGTTCACGCCTCCCGGGATTTTGTCCACGTCACTGATAGGAACAGTCCGCAGCGTGGCCTCAGGACGTGCACCCTGACACATCCCAGGGGAGCGCCTTCCCGGCGACCTCGGTACTTTACTCCGCACCCTCTGGGTCTGGTTGGTTGGCCCGCCGCTGACCCACCGCTCTGCCTTGCTTTGGTTTCCGTTTCTCTTCTTTTTTTTTTGAGACAGAGTCTCACTCTTTTGCCTGGGCTAGAGTACCATGGCGTCATCCTAGCTCACAGCAACCTCAAACTCCTGGGCTCAAGCGATCCTCCTGCCTCAGCCTCCTGAGTAGCTGGGACTACAGGCATGTGCCACCATGCCCGGCTAATTTTATCTATATATTTTTAGTTGTCCAATTAATTTCTTTCTATTTTTAGTAGAGACGGGGTCTCGCTCTTGCTCAGGCTGGTCTCCAACTCCTGAGCTCGAACAATCCTCCCTCCTCGGCCTCCCAGAGTGCTAGGATTACAGGCATGAGCCACCGCGCCCGGCCTCAATCACAAGAATATTTAGGCACCAGGAGTGTCTACCGGGGCCTTTTAGAGAACCCTGGCTGACGTGGCCAGAGAGAGTGATGCCAGTCTTCCTGAGCTGGTTGAATCCTGGCTCGGGAGGTGCGTTTTGGATAATTACGATTTTCCTCCCCTTAAACTCCTTCAAAACGGCATCGGGAGAAGCACCTTTCAGGGAGACACACGCTCTAGGGGTGTTGCTCCGTTAACGGCACAAGGGGAACAAAATAAGCCAGGAGGCTTCCCGTCCTCCGTTCGGTAAATTTTTCTAGGTTAAGATTATTCTTCCAAGTTTGTCTTCCAGGGCGTGCGAGCTGCAGCAGACGGCACCGTAGCGTTTGCTGGGGGAGCTCCGGAGCCCTTCTCTGGTTATCAGGTCGATACATGTACCTGGCAATACAATGCCAATCCATAGCTAAAAATAGCTCCCTTTTGTCGTGATCTCCCAGCACAAAGGGACGGGACACAGGACCAGACCCACTTCATCTGCGTCTCTGCCCGCCCCTCCCGGCGCTCCGAAGGCAAACGGTTCGTCTTTTATTTTTTTCAGATGGATTTTTCCTTTAAAGATGGAGGAGAACAGAAATTGAGTCATATCCGGGCCCACGTACTAAGAAAGATTCTTTTGAAATAATGGGTGCTAGAAATTACAGTTTAGCCATCCTGTGTCCCCCAGGCCAGTTTGGGTTGGATGGGATGACACCGGTCATGTCACACGTGGGGACTTCTCTCTGCAGGTCCAACGGGGGAACTCAACGATTTCTTTCTTTTTTTTTTTAAGTGCTCCCCAAAGATACACGAGACCTTGTTCTTGATAAAATCCTGTTAGCCATAGTTCAAGCTTATATTCCTTGATCAGTCCTGTGTTTTCCCCGACTTTTGCTACAGTTTATCGCTCTAGGTTAAGGACCAGAACACGAGGTTTTATTTCCTTTGTCTAAGTCCATCTTCTTGGCCTCCTCGTTCGCTCCCCGGATACACGTACGTCGGGGCAGGGCACGGAGGGCCGGCTGTGTTTTGGGTGAGGGTGGGGGTGGGAAGGTTGGACCAGGGAGGAACACAGAATATTAATGAGACAGAAAGTGCTCTCCGAGCCTTATCTGCATAAAGAAAGATAAAGCCCATGTAAATAATATGTGTGTTTCCCATAATGAATCCCCTTTCTCTCCGTTCCTGCATGGTATTAGAAATCGCGTTTTTATTATACGAGACGTTGGACGCACGCCAACAAGTTTTTCTTTTAACTTGATATTTTGGGCTCTGATCTTTGTCAGCGCTACAGTGGCATGTATCTCCTACGGTCAGAGGTCATCTCTGTAGCTCCTTCCCCCTTCCCATCATTTCTGGGGAATGTTTGTTTTCAAAACAAAGCATCCAGCGAAAGCGTAGGTATCGTGTGTCAGAACATATTTCAAGGCGAAACTAAGAACACTCAAACCTTCCTTTTAAAGGTCAGATATTATTTATTATTATTATAAAAATGATCTGTGATTTATGAATTTAACTTCTCATAAACCTTCTTTGTAACAGAATATGCGGTCGGAGGCTTAACATTACATTGTTTTCTTTTGACAACGTATCCACGAGACCACTGCAGCTGTTCCTTTACTCACAATAGCAGATTAATTAACACAAGCATATGCTGTTGGCTCTTACTCAATGAGAGGGTCTGCAGTGGGGTAGATAGGTAAATCCTTTAAATGCGGCCGAGATAAAGCACATTCTAGGGTAGTTTCCCAACTAGCCAGTTTTGCTTCTCAGTAGCCCGCCCTGGCAGGAGGGGTGCACGGACCACAGACGCCCTGGGCTTGGATTTCAAAATCAGCCACACCTATTTCGGCACCATAATGCCCAGCATTTGCAAGACGCAAATATGTAAAAGCAAAAGACCTCTCAGAAATCAGCAGCTTCGGTTAAAATAGCAGTCAGTCTGCCGCCAGCATTTTGAGTCTGCAGTATTTTTTTAAAGTTCAATCATTGCTTTCCTTAAATATCTGCCTTGCTATTACTCACTTTTTTTTTTCTTTTTTTTTTTTTTTTTTTGCCTATTCCTCAGTACACAGCGTTCTGGGCAGCCGTCTTGACTTTGGTTTTTAAGTACAAGAAGGTTTTTTTTTTCCCTTCTGTATGTGTGCTGATGAAAACGTGTGTAACTAAACCTTCTTCCCCTGCCTGGTCATTAGCCGTGAGTAAGTATTTATTGGCAACTTCAGCTGACATTTCAGTGAACGTCAAACCTTTGTTAGAGAAAATGTAAGGCTTTGCTTCAGAAACAGGCATGCCCATGTTGAGAATGAGGGAACCAGGCAGTGGGCTTAATAGAATTTCCTTCCGACTTTTCTTTCCTAACGTCCATTACATATGCAACACTAATTTACTTTTTGTTGTTTTACTTAGCACAGAAATTGAAAATGTGACAAGCTTTGCTGGATTAAAAGGCTCATTTCCTAGACACATAGACCGAGAGAAGGAAGAAAAACAAATCCATAATTTGGAACCTCTTAGAGCATCCAGGTGGTAGAAATCCAAGCTCTCACCTCACTTGCTGCATTTGTCATAGGACTGAGATGTCTTTGGAACCGTCTCTGTCCTTTAGAAATAGGCCAAAGTTTGGCCATGTTTGGTCAGAGAAGTTCTGAGCACTTTGGAAAAACCACATCGTGATGCTGGGGTCTCTTAAGCTCTACTTAGTAGCTGTTCCCCAGGACCAGGCTCTGGATAGCAGGTCCCTGCAGGCTCTAGAAAATTCCAGATACT
>NW_012148108.1:2098635-2099714 GCF_000956105.1 Propithecus coquereli | reverse complement strand
ACAGGCGTGAGCCACCGTGCCCAGCCTGAGTTAGGTTTTTGGTTTTACTTTTCTCTGTGCAGAGAAAAACACTGATTATTGGAGGAAAAAAGCCATTGCCAACAGTTTTTTTTTCTTTTTTTTTTTTAACCAAGTTGACCTCTTGTTAGACCAGGAAATGGTTTTGTTGCTGAGTAAACATAATCTTCACTTCATCCTTTCCTGATGAGCATGGAAGGGTGGATGACTCCCCGTGGCTAGCAGGAGAAGATCTTATTAGGCAAGTTTTCTTCAATCAGGGTGAAAGGGTCATAAATATTCAAAGTGAACATTTTAGAGTTTACAGAGCCTTTCTTCTCTGGGAAGGGGCTCTGTATCATCGTTGAGATCTTCATTTTGCAGATGAGAAAACAATGTCTGTGGAGGAATGGGGCTTAACGTGCAGTGGAAACAGAACACGGACCACGGGTTTCAATATTGCCTTCACTAGAGGTCGCGCTAATTTGCAGTCCCACCAGATGGACGTGCTTTTAACCCTGACTCAAGCATTCCAGAAGCAATCTGTGTATCCAAAAATATTGGTATCCCCATCATACCTCGAAAAAAACATAGCTGTCAACTTTCAACTTTGTAGGGTCACCGTGGGCTCGCCCCGCTTGCTGCGGAGATAACGTTCAACGCTTAGAGAAAGGAACTTCTGCGCTGGCCAGCAGTGGGCATTTTCTTCCTTCTCCCACATGCTCTTCCTGCAAGCAGAAATAAGGCCCCATTGTTATCCAAAGGGCACTGTCTCCTAAGCATGTCTCAGCTAAGGCTCCCCGAGTCTATGATGTCTTTTGCTATGATACAATACCAGGAAATGTCAAGTATTTGGGATTGCCCACTAAAGAGTTTTTATTTTAGTATAAGAAAAGATGGGCTTTTAAATTTTAATGTAAAAAAAAAATTGGATTTGGAAGGAAAAATGTAAAAAGTTGGTAATAATGAAGACTTTGTTTGCCAGGCGTCCCAGCCCGGTGACTAATGGGCCAGCTGCTTGTTGGGCACGGCCGTCCTTGGGGGTGTTAGCAGGGAACAGAAGTGGGCAGGCGCTGGGGGCA
>NW_012148108.1:2087640-2095349 GCF_000956105.1 Propithecus coquereli | reverse complement strand
AAGACTTGATTCTGAGTTGAGCAGAGAGTTGGCTTGGAAATCCGCGCAGACAGACGAGGGGAGGCAGAGAAGCGCGGACGACTGGCAGCCCCCGGGGAGGGCGGTTGTGTCGGGGCCATTAGGCTAACGCCAGGGTCTGCAAACCACAGTGCACGGCTCGCACCACTGGAGCAGCTGTTGTCCCGGAAGCACTGGACTGCTCGCGGCGTGGCAGGCTTCGTGCTCTGACTTAGAGGTTCCTACGGCCCTTGCTCTTTTTCCAAGTTGCATTGGGAAGGCTCCTGGGGAACGCTGGGATGAATCTGCTGCTGGAAGTTGCCAAAGAGGACTTGAACTGAATCTAGAGTGCAAGCAGTGGCAATGCTTCTGACCCCGCCCACGTGAGCTCTGGGCTCAGTTTCTAGTGGTGGGTCAGCTGCATAGGTCCTTACGTCCTTCCACTCTTCCACCCTTCCAACAATCCACCCTTCTATCCTTGCAACCTTCCTCCCTTCCACCCTTCCACCCTTACCCCCTTACCCCCTTGCCCCCTTCCTTCCGTCCTTCCACCCTTCAATCCTTGCAACCTTCTACCCTTCCACCCTTCCGCCCTTCCGTCTTCCACCCTTCCACCCTTCCACCCTTCCACCCTTCCACCCTTCCACCCTTCCATCCTTCCACCCTTCCACCCTTCTATCCTTCTATCTGGCCCACAGCATAAGCACAGGAGACAGGAGTAATGCCTAAAGTTAACTTCTAGAACCTTGTTCAGGGTCTTTCTTCAGAACTCAAACCAGTGCCTTCAGCAATACTCAACCAAGCACATTGGGATAGGTGTTGCAGATATTTCCTATGAGTGAGCATTACAGCCCAGAGCTGTTCAGCAGGTGGCTGTGAGCTACGCCGGGAGTCAGAAGACCTGGCTTGGCTATTTTTGTATTAATGGTATTGGGGCATTGAGTGAACCGTGTAAATTGTTTGCACTTCACGTATGACGTTACTGAACCGGGCTTACTATTTGCCGTACCTCCGCATAGAGAGATACGACGTATAGGTTAAGCTGCGTGAGATGCCACGAGTAGAGACTCTGCGGCAAATCAAAGAAGATGCTGAGGTCCGGGAGGAGAAGGGAGGTTTGTGTGCTTGCCGAGTCTGCACAGTACCTCGGACCTAGTCCGCATTTAGTGAACATTCGTTGGATAAATGAATGAACAAACCATCGTAGGATCCTTGTGCTGTTCCAGGAAAGGAGCATGGATGGGGAAGCAGGTCTGGAGGGACTCTGGTCAGCCTCTGGACACACAGGCAGGATGCTGCCATGTCCGACGGATACTACAAAACCACAGATCCATCCGATGGAGAGAAAATGTGCAGATACAATCTCTCATAGACAGGGAACTGAGGCCCACAGGACAGGAAGGATTTGTCCAAGTTTGCACGGCCAAGACAGACTAGGGACCAGTGTCCCGACTCCATCTCAGCCTGGGGTGCCCTGTAGGGGGATCTCTGGTTAAAGGCGATCCTTTTAGCTCTAAGGGTCCAATCAGTCTGGGATCCCCTGTTGGGGCAGTGGGCTGGGTCGTGGCAGAGCAGGAAGGGTCTGACTCAGGGAAGGAGGACACGTGGCAGAGGGAGTCATAGCAAGAGACTGCAGTCGAGGCAGGCTGGAGAGGGCAGCCTTTATGGGCAGTGGTGTCAGCAATGGGCGGTGTGTCTTGCTCTTGGAGGGGTAGCCAAAAGCATCAGGATCAGTTGCAATGATAATTTTGTCCCCTCCCCTACTGCCAACAGCTTCCATAAAGACGCCAGGATGTATTCAGCGCCTGACACATAGTGGGCACTCACATATCTGTTGGATGAACATATTGAAGGAATGTGCACTGTCCTGAGGTCCTGGGGAACCTGGTCTCCAGGTGTAAGGAGAATTTGAGCCTGGGGCTGTCCTTCCCGCGGCTGTTCCTGTTCCTCTTTCTCCACACGCTGGGCCATCCTGGATATACGCAGGCCCTCTACGCCCTCTGTTCCCTCTCGTCAAACTTCTGCCATACTTTAAGACTCAGCTGAGTTTCCACCTCTTCTGTGAAGCCTTCCCCCTGCCCCGCTCCCCACCGGCCTGCACTGGCTCTCCTAGTGATGCCCACGGTCCTTTGCAAACATCCCTTTCAGGCTCTTCGTGTTTCCTCCCTGGGGAGGCAGGAGGGGGTCCCCTAATGACCCACACACCTGCTTGACCTGTTCCATGCCTGCAGGCTGAGATTTGATGGCCTTCAGTCAAAGGATCTGTGCAGAGCATGTGCTCAGTGAGGGTCCGTTACCTGAGCGTCCAAGGCCCTGGGCACATCGCTCTGGGAACTGCCCACTGGGGAGTGCGGGGAGGCAGCAGAGGCAGTCATTTAGGGGAAGGGAATGACATTTAGGAGGTACCGCCGTAGAGCTGGGGACTGGGACAGCACGGTTCTAGACTTTCTGAGTGCGCCAGATGCTCAGGGTGTCCGTGGATATGGGGTCAGTGACTGCCCCGGGGTAGGTAGCTGCTTTCCTTACGGAGAGCTGGATTCACACGGGTGGGGCGAGGGGTGTCCTGCCACTGTTCTGTGTAGCCCGATGCTGGTGTCTCCTCCTCCTGTCATAGGGCACAGCTGGCCGTGTCCTGCCCTTGCATGGCGGCTTCTGCTCCAGAGCAAGAGCCAGGGGCCCCAGGGGAGGAGCCCGGCTCAGAGCTCTGATGCTCTTTCCGGGGCAGAGGATTATGGGTCAAACAGTGGGGCCTCGCTCCCCTCCACCCTGCTGTCCTTAAATGCTAGAGGAGTGTCTTCAGGTGCCGACACACACATGCCAAGAGACACTCCAGCCACAATGCGCGTCGGAGGTGGGTGTGCCCCCGGGTGTGTGTGTCCCAGAGGCCCCGTGAATGGCCAGAGTCATCGACGATGTTCCCGAATGGCAAATTGGTCCGAGTTCCACAATGGCAGTGATCACTCTGCCGGTGACCTTTCTGGTGCATTTACATTTTATCACAACATGCATAAGCCACCCATAGGCTTCCCGTTGGCTGGGTCATTCCTCCTGCACAATAGCCCAGCGTGGATGAGAGAGGGGCGGCTTCTGACCTGTCGCGCTCTATTGTCGCACGGTAATCTTTATCACCCGAGGAGACTTTTGAGTGAAGCCCACGCTGCCTTCCTTTCTGAGACGTGAAGGCACTCCAGTGTGACACGCATCCCTCGTGTTAACAGAGCCATAAAAATGAAGCTTCAGACTCGTCGCTGCTCCTACGCTCCCGCCGTGTGCAGTGGATGGGGCTAGACCCAAGTGGCCCCAAACTGTAAAGCAAGGCGGTCCTCCGGGGAGGATGCAGGACTCTGAGGTCTTTGGGGCTGTTGTACTTTAAGACATCACTTTCCAAAAAGAGACCACCTTGCTTGCTGCGTGTGTGTGAAGAGTGTGTTGGGACGTGGGGAATGTGAGTGTTTGGACGTGGTTGCGTGTGCGTGTGCAGAGTGTGTGTGCACACCCCACGCTCACCACGCGGAAACTCAACCCGGGAGACCCGAGGAGGGACCAGATTCCACAGACAATGCCGGAAGCCTCACTTACCAAATTTTCAGCCTGGTGCCCACCAGCCACACGTAGCCAATGAGGAGCGCACCTCCTTTGCTCGTCTGCTCGTGTCTTTTGAATTATTGGAGAGATAGCCTCCCTCTTCCGCTCGTGGAAGAATATTCACTGCTGAAGAGGGAGGTGAATGCACGAGAAATAAAAAGTTGAGCAGCTGCTACATTCCGGGCTCCCGGCCCTTTGCTTGGCGCTTGTTGTTTAGATGAGACGCGTGGGTGGGCGCCCACTTCACAGAGTGGGGCGTGGGGCTCGGGGAGGTTGGGTCAGTCACTCAAAGCCCCACAGCGAGACTCCCTGGGTCGTCCACGGCTGCTGCGGTCTCGGGGCGCCCTGCGGGGTGCGAGGGGAGAGGGCGGGAGGCTAGAAGCTCAGGAGCAGCCCCAGCCTCCTCCATCCTGCTCAGCTGAGTGTTTTCATTTGAGCCTTTGGGTTACAGTGCCAAGAATAAAAATAGGCCTGGCTATTTTTCACTCATTTTTGGTACTTCTTTTTTTTTTTTTTATTCAAATGCCATTTAAATAGAATTCTAATTTTTACTTAAAATATAGACTCTTAATAAATTGCTACATTATTTCATGTTGCTCGATGTATTTAAAGACTACCTCTTTTCCCAGAAAAGCTCATCTCCAATAATATAATCGCAATCAATAGAGAAACATGTTTCTATATACAGGATCTGCTCTCTTTTGAGGGCTTGTCTGTTCAGATAACAGACAAATCTACCCGTCTTTCCACCTGTCTGTCTATCTGTGTGTGTACGAATATACGTGTGGACTGCTAGGATGTCATGCATTGCTAAATAACATGACTTTACATTTCATCTTCAGACATCCAAATTATAGATTTTGCGTCAAACGTATTTACACATGATGTGTCTTACATGTTTCTGAAGTTTTATGTGCCTGTCTTATTTTTGGTAAGCGGTCATTTGGACTTCTCCAGACAGACACACATCCTCTGTTAGCTGTCCTGGACCTCAAGGCCAGGAGGAGAAAGGTCTTCGGAGCCTCAAATTCCTCTTGTCCTTGGATAACTCATATCCTGTAAGGGCTTGGTGAAAATCTGGGTTCTGGGGACTGCAAAGGGCAGGGTGGGGGCAGAGTGAAAAGAGGGTGAAGTGAGTGTCCCTCTGTGGCCGACCCCAGAGTGTCTCCAGGCCCAAGAGTGTGGCCCCGCCCCGCTTCCCCCACCCACCATGGGTCTTTAGGACCAAAGCCAAGACGGCATTTGCTCCGGAAGTACTCCCAAGCTCACCTTTTGGACTAGTTTTTGCCAGAGTGGCTCATGTTTTTCTAAAGACTTTCTTAGATGATTTCAGATCATTCTCCCTGGAGCAGCTGTTTTCCTGGGATGGGCTTGAGTTCCAGCTGACACCGCAGGCTCAGGAAAGGCTGCTGCTAACCCCGGGCTATGCTGGTCTGAGCATCTCGGCAAGAACGGGGGGATGGATGTGGTTCCTGCAACCCAAGGCTTCCTCTGGTCCGCAAGAGATACAGTGGGAGGGTCTCAGAGGCAGGGTTCTTACGGTCTTATCCCAGCAATGCCACCACCTGGCTGTGGGACCTTTCCCACTCTCAGACCCTGGGCTTTTTTATCTGCGTGATGGCAGTGCGCCGGGCTGTTCTCCAGGCTTCCCGTGAGCTTTGAGTGTTGTTGGCTTCCCTTCCGGTGCCGCTGGGCATTCTCAGGGTGGCGAGGGAAGGTCTGACCCCACCATGCCCCACCATGTAGAATTCAGCCTTTTCACCCCGGTATCTTCTCACACTCCCCGAAATTGGTACTGGGGGCTAATTTCTTTATGAAAAGTTTCCACCCACCCCCCTGCCTTACTAAAAGGATTAACTGTTGAATACTAAGTAAGCACCACGGCCCATATTTATAATAGCTTAGTGCTCACCTGAGACCGTGCTACGTCCTACTCCTGTCTTGTCTCATGCGTGTCAGAAACATTCCTAGGTGGTCGGCGTGACTTGTCATTCCTGGTTCACGGAAAAGGACGCTGAGATTTAGAGCAGTTAAAAGCATAAGATCTTGGCCGGGCACGGTGGCTCACGCCTGTAATCCTAGCTCTCTGGGAGGCCGAGGAGGAAGGATTGTTCGAGCTCAGAAGTTCGAAACCAGCCTGAGCAAGAGCGAGGCCCCATCTCTACTAAAAATAGAAAGAAATTAATTGGACAACTAAAAATACGTAGAAAAAATTAGCCGGGCATGGTGGTGCATGCCTGTAGTCCCAGGTACTCGGGAGGCTGAGGCAGGAGGATCGCTTGAGCCCAGGAGTCTGAGGTTGCTGTGAGCTAGGATGACGCCACGGCACTCTAGCCCGGGCAACAGAGTGAGACTCTGTCTCAAAAAAAAAAAAAAAAAGCGTAAGGTCTCTTGCCTACAAATGGAGCATCCTCGATTCAACCTGGGGTTATCTGATGTCGTAGCTCACGCCCTGAACACGAGCACACACTTTACGGGACTAAAAGTGTTTGCTCCTAGGAACCTGTGCGTTGGGAACCCTGTTTCCTACCTTCGCTGGCGTGGTGAGTGGCATTCCACTCGCTTAGGTGCTGGTCTGGCGTATTTGAGCTCCGCTCACGGGCCTGGGCCGTTTTCTCCATTGCTGAGCAACCGGGGCTCATTCCGTGAAAGTAAAGCGTTTAGAGACCTTGCTTCGTAAAGACCTGTCGGTGCTGGAATAACACGCCCCCGAGATGCTCACGTAAGTCAACGGGAACGTAGGATTCGATTCATAATAATTCTTCACCTTGCACAGAGCTTCTGAGCATCACCCAGCGGCAGGACATAAGGCTCACCTTATTTGGTGTCTGATCCTTAGAGGTGGTGGCTTGTGACTGGTCCCCAGGGATGCGGGCCTTGTGATTGCTGAGTATGTTGGCAGGGGCCAAGGGCGAGGAAAAGCAAAAAGGAAAAGCGTCGTATTTATTCAGCAAGTAACGCAGACTGTGACGCTTCGGTTCACAGACCAAGCTGACGTATGTGCGTCGTTGCCTGAACGACCCCACCTGGTCAAATGCCAGGAGAGGAACGTCAGGCGTTGGGTGTTCTATCTGCTCCAGCAAGAACAGAGCCACTTTCCTTAAGCACTGTCAGGTTAAGTAAGAAGGAAACTGCAGGTCGGGTTGCCAGCTCTGCACCTGTCCATTCTAGCTTTTTTGACTAAATTGCAATGTGGACGGCATGCTCTGGAACGAGGGTAGGGCTGCTGTGAGGACGGGCGAGAATGGTGTTTGCAGCCAGCTAGCACCGGGGAGAGTAGATCAGGTAGGTTCCCTGAAACTGGGGAGGGTGGGGTGAGCAGGGGAGGCGGCCCCCAGGGGAGAGGGTCAGTGGTCGGAGACATCAAACTGTACTCAGCCAGGCCACGTCCACGGCGGGGAGAGAGGACAGACCTGGCGGGAGCCTCTCTGAGGACAGAAAGGAGGCTCAGGGAGAGAGTTGCAGTAACTGGGGGAGGCTCGACATCATCTCACAGGCCTGGAGGTTTGATCAAAGTAGCCAGCAGGGACCCACGTCTTCTCAAGATACGTTATTTTTTTAGGAAAAATGACAAAGGGTCCGAGATGCGTCTGTTGCCCCTCCAGCAAACGATGGGGGTGTAGGCTTCACGGCAGAGTTCTGTCTCTGTGGGTGTCACCCAGCGAGGGGGTAGGAGACCGTGATGTGACGTCCCCAAGGCACACAAATGAGCTTAGGGATACTATCCCCCCCCCCTTTTTTTAAAAAAAACCAATTAGATTTCTAATTCACTCTTTTGTCCGAAATAAATCCCAGATGTGGCAAGAAGTTAAATGCAAGACAAGAAATAAACACATAAAGACCTAAATGAAAATATAAGTATTTTTATAATAGTGAGGAGGGCATGTCCTGGCCAATCATAGCATCATAGCCAGAAACATAGTCAGATTTTACCTTTATTCATTTTCCTTCTTCATTTAGCACAGTACTGGCAAATTACGGTACTCAATACACATTTGTTGAATGAATCCGACTGCATAAAAATTAAATACTTCTAAGCATGGCTTGCGAACACACACACCCCCCTCTGAAACCCAACCATAAAGTGCAAAAGATGGTATCACAGCAAATATTTGCGACACGTGTGA
>NW_012148108.1:2083444-2086760 GCF_000956105.1 Propithecus coquereli | reverse complement strand
CCTTAGTACAGAGAGTTCCTACGAATCGATAAGAAAATAAGACTCAAATCAAAAGAAGAAAATCGGCCGCCTAAGAGCTCTTCCTTAGTGAGTGTTTACTAAGGGTGAGGGACTGGCAATTACGTTTTCCGTGGCCCTAGGAGATAGATGCTATTTCTTCTCTCTCCTTTTCCTCCTTTCCTTCCCTCCTTCCTTCTTCCTTCTTTCCCGAGACTGTCTGCCCACCAAGCATCTGCTTCCCGTCGGGTTTGTCCCCGGCCCCACGGACCCAAATCGCCGCCATCATGGTGCTGACGTTTCCGCTGTCTCCATTTTGCAGCCGAGAAGGCTGAGACCTCAGGAAGGTCTGACCAGGGCACCCGTTTCTAACGAGGAGGTCCTGTGATCCTCAACATACGAACATGTGATTCCCAGAGGAAGAAAGACAAATGGCCAGTATGCATACGAAAATATTTTAACCTGATTAGCAAAGAAACCAATTTACAAATAGTTTTGGTTTATTCGTTGATTTATGTGCTTTTTAGACGCTCCTCCCACAGAGATTTATAAGATTGGTAACAATGAGTATTATCGATAAGGTCGGGAGAAATAAGACACTCTCTTACTCTGCCAGTGGGTGTTTTTATTTATACAAAGTTTCCGGAGAGTAATTTGGCAAATATGTCAAAAGCCTCCCAAATAAGCGTCTATCCATTGTTTTACCAATTCCTCTTTTATGAAATGATTCTAAATATATATATATATGCACACACACACACATATATGCACATACGTACAAATATATGTATTAATAGGAGATAGTCAGAGATGTTTGACTGAGGATATTCGCTGAAGCTCAATTTATAATGAAAAAAATTTGGAAACAATTCAAAAGTTCTTCAGAAAAGGGTCTGTTAAGGAAACCATGATGTCCTTCCTGTGGAAGCCTGTGCCGTTGTTGGAAACGATAGCATAGGTCTGTATTTTGGACATGCAAAACATTCACAACATATTAAGCGACAAAAGCAGATTATAAAATCAGTTCGTTTAATATGATCTCCTGTTTTGCAAAAATGAAAATATATTTAGATAAGCTTTTCTTAATAGAAAAATCTGAAAGGCTATAAGGCAGAATGTTAGAATGATTATCTCAG
Source organism: Propithecus coquereli (assembly GCF_000956105.1). Lineage (NCBI taxonomy): Eukaryota > Metazoa > Chordata > Mammalia > Primates > Indriidae > Propithecus > Propithecus coquereli. Next base: position 2,085,627 of record NW_012148108.1, on the reverse strand, counting down.
GGTAGAAGAGTTAAGGTCGATATTTTCCTTCCTTATATGTATAAGGATTTATAACCTTTTGCAGTTATCATGTATTAGTTTTATAATCAGGTCAAACCAAACCCGCACAAGGAAACTATTTCTGGTGTGGGGAGAGGGACCAAGATGAAGCCCAGCTGTGGATAATCTGGGCTGGCTGACTTTGTGTACCCTCCTGGCAAAGAAAGGTACCACCTGTGCGGTGTGGTTTGCGGGCCAGAGCTCAGCTGCACCTGAACCTCTCAACCTGCCTCTTCGTCTGATACCTGCCCGTTCCCTCAGACCAGAGGCGTCTGGAGGCAGGTCTTTCCCCAGTGAAAACTTCTCTCACCTGCGCACACCCTGGAACCCAGAACTCTCTGTCGAAGGGCTGAAATACACTTGAAACTGGGACGGGCACCATTTAAACAGCACAGGTGAGCTCAGGTGGATGTTACTACCCGAGGGAGGATTTCTGGCCCGTGGCTTAGATGTTTTCTGTTTGTTTGGTTTTGTTTTTTCGAGCATCATTATCAAAGAATATGGGCATCCTTCGAAAGGAGCCAGAGAGGCCACTGCAGGGACAGTGACCAGGAAAGTCACCTGCCAATCACGCTGCTTTCAGGGTCCCCGAGCCAGCCCCCGGGCTGCTTACAAAACAAACAAGGAAAATATATTATATTACAAAATATAACTATGAAACAAGGTAAAGTAATGAAAGCAAAGAAAATTAAAAGAAAAATTAACAAAAGAGATTAACAAATTGGAAGCAACAATTGGATGTTTATGTAGAGAAAGCTGAGAAAGATAAGATTAAAAAGGATAAGATTTACAATAACAGGATTTAAAATCACCAGTTAGGGACAGTGGGTCAATGAAACACAGTAAACTTTATTTTTTAGGAGAAGGAAAGGGGAGTTTATTCATTTGCAGGCAAGTGAGGAGGTTGGCAGACTCCCGTCTCAATGTACCAACGTCCTCCTCAATAAACATTTTTAAAAACAAAATACCTGACTTAGAGTAGAGAGGGTCAGAAGCCTAGTGATTTAAAAAGATAAAAACCTTGGCTGGGCTCAGTGGCTCACATCTGTAATCCTAGCACTCTGGGAGGCTGAGGCGGGTAGATCGCTCAAGGTCAGGAGTTCAAGACCAGCCTGAGCAAGAGCGAGACCCCATCTCTACTAAAAAATAAAAAATAGAAATGATCTGGACAACTTAAAAAAAAAAATATATATATATATATACACACACACACACACACACATATATAAATTAGCCGGGCATGGTGGCGCATGCCTGTAGTCCCAGCTACTCGAGAGGCTGAGGCAGGAGGATCGCTTGAGCCCAGGAGTTTGAGGTTGCTGTGAGCTAGGCTGACGCCACGGCACTCTAGCCCGGGCAACAGAGTCAGACTCTGTCTCAAATAAATAAATAAATAAATAAAAAGATAAAAACCTGACAGTGCTCTAGTTTTAAAGTGTAAAGAACAGAGAAAAAGGGTTAAAGAAAAATTTCTAAAAAGTTATTGCTGCAGAGAAAAGGTGGTAAGAAGGATACAAGATTATAAAAGATAATACAAAATGAAAGGAGAACCAATCAAAGCACCTTAAGTCAGAGGCAGCTAAAATTATAGCAATTGTGAGCCTTTCAAGCTAAAGTGTCCTGAATCTTTCAACTCTGTGGGTGAAAATAGCAAGAGGAAAACAGGCCATCCGGTGTCACGGGGTCATGAGCGCCATGAACCCAGAATCGCCGTGCTTATTCCTTGAGGGGGTAGGATCACTTTTAGTTATCTGGGTAATTATTGGATTGATGTCTTTCCTCCCCCGGAGACTTCAAGGTTCGTGAGGGCAGGAGCCTTGTCTGTTTTGCTTTTTAGCGTACCCCCAGCACGCAGCGTGTAAGTGGCAAATATGTACCCGTTAAATGAAAGAGTGCGAGAACCATCTCTCATGGTGCGTTCTCGAGGAGCGGGGCCCGTGGCGCTGTACCCGGCAAAGGGGATCAGGCCGTCAGCTCCCCTCGCCCCACAGACCAGACCCTCCCAGGGCTGGTGTCCCAGAGTCCTTTACGTGGCCATTTGCTGACTGCCCAAGGTATGACCCCGAGCTTCCAGAACCTTATGGAGAAAAGGGGAACCAGAGGGGGAAAGCCATGATCTAGTCGTGGGGTGGCACCTCTGGCTT
>NW_012148108.1:2058444-2078444 GCF_000956105.1 Propithecus coquereli | reverse complement strand
GGATTCCAAGACCCTCTAACTCAACACTTTATTAGCATTTGCGCCCACTGGCTGGTAAGGAACCGCTGGAGGCTGTCCTCCTTGGGTACCAGGTGGGACACGAGAGAGTCCACTGACTTCCTGTGTGGAGGGCAGGCGGCTGCCCGGTGGGACTGGCCGCTTCTACCTGCTCACGGTGGTCCCTGACCCCTGGAAGGGTCTGCTTTGCCTTTGAAGCTGAGCAGATTGTGCCAAATGGCATGTTTTCAAAGCGATTCCCCCAAGGAGAGGAGCACAGAGCACAGACACGCCCCTTCTACTATCCTCCGTAGATTATTCAGTTGAAGCCGTTCGTCATCGTCGGAGTGGAGTGGGTGGTCAGGGAGAGGTTGTTCAATTTACTCCCACCCTCAAAAAATAAAAAAGTCTGTTTTCACCCCGGGCCTCCCCTCAGTCTGGTCGGCGTGGCAGGGGTGGTGTGCCGGGCTGTCGTGCTCTCTTTCCGATTCGTTTGCTGGTAATGATTTTACGATGGCAGCGTCTGGTGGCCGGAGGCCCCAGGTCCTGCAGGGAGGGGGTCAGAAAGGCTCACAGCGCAGCGAGGAACGGTGTGATTATGTTGGTGACTGCGTAGAAGGGTGGACAGTAGACAGGAAGGCCCAGGGTCCCCACCTCCGGGAGGATGTCACCCCCCTTGGCGGGACTTCCCTGCTGTTCTTCTCCCTGCGGCTTTTCTCGGGGTGCAGTTTTCCTCCTGCGTCAAGACCAGCGTCTTCTGCGCCCATCTCAGCCCCGACATGAAGCAGCCATTCCCTTCCTTCATTTCCGTCTTGCACTTGGCACATCACGAATGCCCGCTGTTCGCCTGGGCTCCGGGTAACTGGAAAGCTCGGAGACTCTGGTCTGTTTTGCCCTGTCCAGCTGTGTGAGTCTGGACTTGTAATGCAACCTCTGCAAGCCTCGGTTTGCCCATCTGCGCAATGGGGATAATAGCACTTCCTGCCTCACAGGGCTTTGTGAGGATGGATCTAGGTGATGCAGGTAAAGAGATAGCATGTGCTCAGTAACTGGCGGCTGCTGTCATCTTAGTTATTTATTGTCACCATTCAGATTTTATTATTATGTTTTCTGTATATTCATTTTGTTGTCCCTTGTGCATGTTAAGATCCTTCAGGAGAAAAATTCCGGCCTCCAATCGTCCTCGCTGGGAGTGTCTCCTGCCGTTGGCACAAAGTACGGGCTCAGCAGCGCTCTGCGCTTACAGGAGGAGGAGACACCTCGGAGAGCCCTCCATAAAACAAAGGGGCTTTCTTGGTCTTGTCCTTTGGCCACAGATCTGCGGTGGACACCGTGTAAATGGACGTGACATTGCTTCTTGGCCTTCCTCGTCTTCAGGGAAGCTCCCAGAAGTAAAACGAGAATGTCCGGCACCCGGCCGAGAGCCCTGCACGGGCCCACAGATGCGTCTGCAGAGAGGCAGGGGCAGAAGGGAAAAGTGGGTCCGTGGGCACCCGCGCTGTGGCCTAATTCTCTACGGCAAACGAGGGCCAGGGAGAGGACGGCACCTCTCCACACGACGCAGACGTCCGCCGCGGTGGGCCCACCGCCTGGCGCACGTCTGCGCGGCGCGTGGCTGGGCGGCGCGGGCCGTCCAGGCATGCCGTCGGCTGGGTGAGCTCATGCGGGAGCTGCAGGGAGAACACGCCGTTCAGGCCGATGCTGGCGGCACAGACTAAGCGAGAAATGAGGCCAGAACGTCCGAAGCGTTTTCAGTGCGTTGGTCGAATCTTTCTTTCTCCTTGGAGAAGCCCTACGAGGCACGCCCCGGAGGAGATAATGACGGTGTCTTTCACAACGGAAAGGTCGACCGACGTGTGTTTATCGAGTGACTCCGTGGGCCGGCCCTGGGCCGGGCTGTGCCGGTGATTACGAGGCGGGCAGAGCCGCGGGGTGCTTGCTCTTGGTAAGCGGCTGGAATCAAAACACAACGGCGGGGACTCGCGAGCGGTCCAGCGCGGAGAGTCACCGCGCAGAGATGTTCAGAGAAGGCTCCGAGGACGGGGGGTGCGGGGGGCCCTGGAGGAGCAGAGAGGACAAGGCCAGGCCTCCCTGGCCCGGGGCAGAGCAGTGAAGGCCGGGTGTAGTGAGAGACCCCTGGACCCGCCCAGCAGTGGAGACGGCGTCACCGTCCCCTCGGCCTGGGCCCAGCCACGAGTCCTGGGATGTGGTCTCGATGGTGCGTGGCCCTCCGGTCCCTCTGTGTTTCCCTCTGATGGCTGCCCTTCCTCCCGAGGCCTCTTTGAGATCCGACTCAGGTTCCGAGCCCGTATTGCAGCATCTCTGGATGCAATTTGGTGTCAGAGCAGAGAATCAAAGGGTATTTGCTATCGCTTTAAAGTACGTTTCCCTCCCTCTTCCTCTGAGGACCTGACCCCACAATCATCGCTGGCTTTGAAATAACAGACCCGTCGTAATTACGAGAATTAGTCTGGAGGCTTCTGCCTTATTTGCTCAACTGAGGTTATTAAGGCCGTTTTTAGAGGTGGAAAGGGCGTCCGCGATCGTCTCCGCTGAGAAGAAAAACTCAAGAGAGACGCCCGCAGGGTGGGGGCGGGCGGCCAGGTAGAGACGCGGGCAGGGGCCAGGTGGGCAGGAAGCGGGTCCCGCTCAGCCCAACAACCCTGCTCCTTGGGACCGCGGACCTGGGGCTGGGAGGTGACGTGATTTCTCAAGAGAAGGTGGCAAAGGTGGGGAAATGTCCCAAATTTGTAAATACCAAAAACGAAATTAGCACAGGAAAACCTGAAGTGCCCGAACTTTCGCACGCTCAGTTAGCGTTGCGCCCCCACCTGACACAGAAGTGGACACAGAAGCCCAGGACAGGAAAGGACTCAGGTGAGATCTTTAAGGCGGTGAGCACAGAGTGTCCCTTCCACCTCCTGGCCAGGTCCTCCGAGCGGCGTCCCTAAAGCTCAGTCTAAGCACCTCCCGTCAGCCTGCTGTCCACACTGCTTGCTTCTTTCCAGACACTTCTGCACACCCGTGGCCTTGGGCGGCTTTTAACCCGTGGTGCAGAAGCCGATGCAGTCCACACTCCAAGCACGCGGTCCAGCCAGACCCCCACGGCATGCGGCGGCCCGGGGCAGCAGGCAGGGGGGGCCGAGCCCTTCCGGAGGGTGGCCGTGGTGTTCTCGCAGGGTACTAAAGAAACAGAGTGGTTGTTAATGCGGAACTCTTTCTTTGACTTAATTTATTATAATATATGTGGCTAAAATGTAGATCGCACTGCTGTTTCGGGTCTCCGTTTCGATTCCCAAAATTGCAATCATGATAGGTGGATTATAACCGTGCTTTAACATACAGATGAGGAAATGTATCTCCGTGCAATTTCCCCCCAAGGAGAAGTCAGAGGATAAGGGGCAGGAGTTGTGAATAGCCTTGCGACATTTAGTTGTCTCTCTCGGTTACGGGATAGAAATTAGCATCACAGGACTGTGCGCGCCGGGCACGCAGCTCTGCTTTGCATATCAGTGCGGACGGGCTTCCGGAGCGAGGGAAGAAAGTGATTTTCCATGTTAGAGAAAAAATCCCCTGTATCTAATCGAGCGAGGTGGTGTCGTCTTGTAACATTGTTGTTATTTATTCAGTAAGCACCTATTAAGCGCCTACTGTGTGCCAGGCACCATGCTGGAGGCTGGGGGTGCCTCAGTAGACAAGACGGACCAAAGACTTGCCGGGGAGGTAGCCGGAGCGCTCAGTGTTGGGCGATGCCCGGCTAGAGGTGAGCTGGGAGGGGGCGAGGTGCAGGGGTGGGGGGCGAGGAGGGAACCTGGTGGCCACGGGTGCCAGGCTGGGGGAAGGAGCACCCAGTGAGCACCACACAGACGGGGAGGAGGACGCATCCCGATTCCGGCAGCACACGCAGAGCACACGTGTGGCAGGACGCCCCCAAGAACATATGTCTGGGCAGACCTTTTCCTCAGGCCCAGAAGCTCGGCGTAAGTACCGAGGCAGGAGGAAGAGCGTGATTTGCTGCCCTGGGGCCCGGACTCTGCTGTCTGCCCCAGCAACGGCCCTGGGCCAGCACCCGAGCTGCTATGGCACCCTGAGGTTCTGTTTGCCCAGATCGTGCCCCCTGCCTCCCCCGGCCCAGCTCTGCGGTGGGGCTCTCGGGAGCCACCAGCTTGCTGGGGAGCAGAGCAGAGTGTCCGTGTGGACGTCAGGCCCACGGCGGGGCAGGTGCGGACTCTGCCGTGGGGGGATCATAAACAGCCCTGAGCAGCGCCAGGCTGCCGGTGAAGTCGGACGACCAAGCCAAGATCTCCTCCTCCTGCAAGGGGGTCATGCTCTGGTGGTGGGACCCCTGCACCCCGTCAGGGAGAGCCTGGAGGAGCAGCAGCCTGGAATGCCAGGAACAGTGCACCAGGGAGCCGGACTGAGGCTGCACGGAGACCAGATTCCCCGCGGTGTGTCGCCTGCCTTCCTGGTGGGAGCCGCTGCGGCCTCTCCCCTCTCGGAAACAGGCCTCCTGTTCACGGCGCCACGCCCCGCACTGTTAGGAAGGGCAGGTGAAAGGGGGCTGGGCAAGCCTTTGAGAGGAAGAGGCAGCCCACTTGGATTGCACGCTCACGGAAGGGCCGCCAGCTCTCGCCGACCCCATTCATTCATTCATTCATTCAATCAGTATTTACCGAGCTCCCACGCTGTGCCGGGAGGTTTCAGAGACATAAGAGTGAGAAAAATAGACCCCACCCCAGCCTCTGAAGACTTTGCAGTTTAGTGGAAGAGATAGATGTCAATCACACGCGTGCACTAGGTGCAAACGTAGGTGTCCTGCAGGTAGAGTTCTGGGCGTCGGGCAGACGCGGCTTAGTCCGGAAGGGAACACAGCAGCGTCGGAAGCTCCAGAATGGGCGGGACTAACCAGGCATGACGGAGGTGGGGGCGCAGGGGCTGGCGTGTGGGGTTTGTACTTCGGGAAGAGGGAAGAGCGTGTGTCGAGATTCTGGAATCCGACAGAGAAATCTCTCACGTGCTGGGCACACAGGGTCTCTTAAGATGTCTTGGGATCAGAGGCGACACCCCTCGAATCACACTGCAGTCCCGCGACACTGCCCACTGCCCCCGGGACAGCAGTGAGGTTCTTTCTCAGTGTCGGGGCACACTCTCCTGGGGGGGACACGGGCTGCCCGGAGGGTCTGTGGGGTGCAGGTCCCAGGCATGTGGGACTGGGGGGCCCTGGGGCTGCGTAGCTGTGGCCCCCAGACGTCTGGGCGAATGGGGTGTCCCGCAGAGATGTTGAGAGGCAGCTCCCCATTGCCCTTAATGTGGGTCATCTCGAGGGCGGAGCTCGGGGTGGTGACATCTCAGCCCCTGCAACACTGTCTGCCCTCTTGTCCCTGTCGTGCCAGTCCTCCCCCCACCTGCTCACTTCAAAGACAGGTTGTGAGGACGGAGGGCACATAGCGTCTGGGTTGGGAATTGTAGGAGCGAGCGACCTGTTTTGCCTGCCTGGGCAATGTGCAGGTTGTAACAAAGGTACTGCTCTGGTGCGTCCGGGTGGCACTTGGCAACATGTGCAGGGGACGGGACCGACCGTTTGGAGGTGGCGACTCTGCTATATGGATTGTCACCTGCTGGTTCATGCGGACGCATCGCGCTGTATTTTGGATGTTGTAGGCGCGGGGCGGGGGAGCTGCCGTTTGGGAATCTACCGGATGCTCTTTCCTGGCATTATCTCATCTGGTTTTCACAAGGGATTGCAGAGTGGGTGCTGTTATTCCCATCTTACAGACAGTGTTTGGAGGCTGAGGCTGGGCAAAGGTAGGAAACATCGACAAGCTGGCTGTGGCTTTGCCGATCTGCCGTGCCACTGCTGCGGGATCTGAACACTCAGATTCCTTTCTGGTAAGTACCATTATCCAAGTGCCCAGTTTTACAGACGAGGAAACCAAAGCTGGTGAAGTTTAGTGTTTGGCTTAGGATCTCAGAGCTAGCGCCGGCAGGTTAGATTCGAACTCAGATCTCAGAGTCAAACACACCTCGGTGCATTGAGGTGTTCTCACGCCAGAGCAAGCTTGTTCAGGCAGAATTAAAAGCTGCCCGTGCGTCTCTCTGTGTTGGGAGGGCCGGGCAGTCTCTGCGCATGCCTGGGGCTGCCAGCTGCTCCCCTCCGCAGCAATCATGGGCCCCTTGGTCTTGCCCACTTCTATGGGGGGCTCCTTGGAGGACACAATCAGCTTGCATAGTCCCTTCCTTGTCCCTGGTCAAAATTCATTTAGATTAGTCTATGGGATTCCCAGATCCTGGAACGTTCCCTTTTGAGAAAGAAATTTGTCAACACTGGATACTTTTATCTGGGATTATAAGAAGACTGAGCAGGCTTGACCTTCCTGCTGGAAGCTGCTACCCGGATGGCTAGTCCTGGGGCTGGGTCAGCTCTGTTATTCGCACATCCAGGAATTCATGCAGGTTTCGGGTGAATACCGGTTGGATGTCTGCCAGGTGCCGGGTATGGAGGAGGAAGAATCGCAGCCCTCGTCCTCTGCACTCTACAGGCTGGGAGGAAAGCTGGGGTCTGAACAGAACACAATCCAAACTGTTCACCTCACCAGGGAAGCTAGTTGAGGGATGCTCAGAACGGAACCAGGAGCTCACCGAGGTTGTAACTGGGAGTGACCAGCCCTGATTTATAACTGAGGAAGGTCACCCATGTGGATACAGCGGAGGAAACAAAGTTGCTTCTCAAGAACTACTAGGAATAAATTCCTGCTCCTGCCAATCTCTACAAGGGGAAAAACAGAAAACTTTGCTAAAAGTTCACAGTCGTACTAGCTAAAGAATGCTGCTCTTTGAGTAACCTGGGATATCCGTGTTGCCAGGGACAGAACACGGGGGACAGGGGCATGCACGGGGCATCGGCTGTGGCTTCCATTTGTCCAGAGGCGCCAAGACGATGGATGGCGGAGTAGCCTCAGCTGTCTCCCTGGCTCTCCCGCTCGGTGGCCTGCGCCAAGGCCAAAGGTTTTGTCCTCCGGAGTCCACCAGCTGAGCACAGATCTCTAGCAAGATCAGCGTGCCTGCTTGATCAGCAGAGCTGCATAGATTTTTTCCTTTTTTTTTTTTTTTTGCTAATTTTTACATATCCACTAAAGTATTTATCACTACAAAGTATAGAAGGGTTCAGCATTTATTAAAAAAAAATTTTGAATGTTGATCCAACGAGGGCGTTCATCTGCTAAAGGTTCTCAAATGAAAAGGGCTGGGTAAGTCAGTGCAGCTCAAAAATGGCAGTAACTTCTGAGCTGGCAATTGACACTTGTTTTCCGCCACTGTTTACTCTTCAATAAAAAATGCATATTTACCATAGCAACCCCGGGATCACGTGGTGCCCCGTCTTACAGGCCACCCTCTAAAACAGAATAGCTTCTTAAAGAAACACACGCATCCTAACAGGCATGCTTTTCAGATGCAAAAATGGGTTCTTTATACGGAAGCCCTCTTTCTCGGGATTTAATGCTAATAAACACGTCATCTTTCCAGAAATCATTTGGGTCTCGTGTTTTAAATTTTAGGGCGTTCGTACTGGAAATCCAAATAAAATTACTCTTGGAGGGGCTTTTGATTATTTTGAGGGTTTGCCGATTATTTATTTTAATACAGTTCTAAAAATATATATATATATTTGTGTTTATACAGGCACATATATATCTATATATTTTAAACAGCAGCCATTAGCGTCATCCGGGAGGGAGTTTGCTGTGGATTCTAATGACCTGCCACTTCATCTGTGATTAAAGATTGTCATCTCTGCGGAGCTAAATTGCAGTTTGAATTGTTTTTCTGCTGTTAACTTGGGAGGATTGCCTGGGTTTTTAGAGCGTTGGAGGAACTGCTCCAACCTGGACTTTTCAGAAAGGAACATGTGTCCTCAATGTAGAGCTTTCTATGTGTCTGATTTCCGGAGCTGGCTTTGGTGGGGGCGGGCAGTGAGACCACAGGCCTCCCCCAACCCCATGCCACCCTCCCGTCAGATGTGTCTCTTTGGCAGTGTTGGTGTTGAAAGCACTATTAATTGGAGTACACCCTCAGTCAGACACTGCGCTAAGCGATTTCTATCCCTTCCTCTACACAATTATTTGAGATACGAATTCTTACGACTTCCCCTGTTTTGCAGATAAGGAAACCGAGCCTCCCAGAGGTTACGTAGTGTGCCCCGGATCACACTCGTAAGAATCGGTGGCACTCGGTTTTGACCCGAGGCCTCTTGGACTGCGAAACCTCCCCAGTTATTCTGTATTTCGCACATGCCTGTCGGATTTAACTCCGGAAGGACAAGCGGGGTCGAGACAGAGCAGCATTTGGAGAAGGGAACAGGGGATGGTGCCGTCCTTCTGAGAATGTCCCCCTGGAGATCACGGGGTGCCCTCGGTGTCAGCAGAGCTTTCCGGAATTCCCTTCACACCTGGGTTGTCTCCCTGTGCGGAAGTCACGTACCCCTGTGCTGAGGTCAGGGATGCAGTGCCAAGGGTCTCTGTGGATGCCACTGTCCCGGGGACCGTCCCAGGGGAACCGCTGCAGACTACGGGGCATCTGAACTGGCCCAGGTAGAGTTTTAAATTCCTTTCGGCCACACGTAAACCAATATGAAAACAGCGTATTGCTAGCCTGTTGTGCTTAGTGGCTTTGGGGGAATATCCTATTGTGGGGTGAGGCCGTGCTCGCCGTGGCGAGGTGGCTTCGCGACCCGACCTCGGCGGAGGAGAACCGCGCAGAGCCCACGCCCCGCCGGTCCGCCTGCCGCACGCACACGAGCCGTTCCGTGACGACCCCGTCACGACTGGCTCCGTGCCGCCTTAATAGATCATTTAAAATGGTGCGTGCGCCTCCCCGCCGACCCTCAGTCAGCCCCGCGCCGTACGTGCGCACGAGCTGGGAGAAGCAACTGCTTATCATGTATCTCTTTGTTCCAGACACTTTTATAAAAGAATATGTATTATGTATGGTGTGACCTTCAAATGTCAGGAATGTGTTGTGCAATAAACTGTCAATATTTGTGGTTATAAGGTACTAGATGACTTTTACAATAATTGGAACGGCTATATTAAAAGCTCGGATCGCTCAGCTGGTTAAAGAGAAAGACACAGGCCAGCGTTCACCGGGGACTTGCCTTCTGCCAACTATTAAATGAAGGCTATTGCGAGGTGCTTAAGATGTCTTCTTTGTTTAAAAAAGAATACGGCAAAACACGTCTCCAGGGGAGGCATTATCTCCCAATCATCCCCTCTCCTTTCGATGCGCGGGATTCCCGGGAGAAAACTTCGCTCCGCAACTTACGGCCGCTGACCAAAAACGCATTTTAAAAAAGATTGGTCCGGCGGTGTCGTTTAGGTAAGAATTCCTGCAGTCAGATTCCTCCAACCTTCTCCCCACCTCCACCCCTACCCAGGCAGGAGGGGGCTGTAAATTATCTTAAGAGGATCTTAAAAGCTATAGCTTTTTTTTTTTTTTTGAAGAAAATAAATTATGTAGAAATCTTTTGGGAATTTATGCTTTACTGAAAGTAGAAGCTTCTGTAGTTTTCTTTTTTAAAAGAGGGTGCTTCATTTGAAATATGAAAAAACAAAGGCATAACACATATTTTATAATAATTATAATAGTAATCGGGTCATAGATTACTTTAAAATATCTGTTTTACTGTATTGTATTGACTGATACCTCTTTGTGCTTACGGGAGGCTGTTTCTTCTGACTGTGAGATCTCTTTTAGCCAGGAGTTGAGAAAGTGGAGCCATGGAAGGTGCCAGACACCTTTGTCTTCTAGAGAGCTCGCTTGTGGCCCTGACAATCATAACGTGTGTTTCTGGGTCCTTCCTCCTCGATGGAGAGAGAACTGGGTGACACCCTGAGGCCACCTCCTCCAGGAAGCCTCCCTGGATGTAATCTGCAGCCCCTGCAGGCGCTGAGCCCTGTGGAGCACTTCCAGTATTTTGAGGGTGCCCCAGGCCGTTCCCTCCTGGGCTACTCAGGAGTAGCTTCTGTGCCCACGGTCAGGAGCTGGTCTTCCCGTCTGAATTCCAATGTGCTTGCCTCCTCTGATGCTTTTGTTTATTCAGAAAAGTGTGCGTGGAGCATTTCCATGAGCTGAGTATCTCCCACGGGCCAGAGAGACCCTCGCAAACCGCAGTGACTGGCCCCTGTTCTCCTGGAGCTCATGGTCTAGGGAGGACACAGGTCAGCCATGATCTGCAAAGGGCCACCTGTGCTGGGAGGAGCAACGTTGAGAGATGGGGTCGGAGAGATTCCCTCCCCGGCAGCGAGGTCAGGGGCAGCCTCTCGAGGAGGTCGGGAGGCTGGAGGAAGAGTCTGCTTGTGAGTCCCGGGGGACAAAGCCCTGAGTTGGAGACCAGCCTGAGAACAGGACAGGAGGAGGGGGCTGGAGTGTGGCCAGGGGTGGGGATGGGTCAGAGCAGTAGGGGCTGCCTGGGCCGGGGCCGGCGGTCTTGAGAAGGACCTAGAGGTTTTTCTAAAGAGTGAGGAAACCAGTAGCCAGTTAGTTCCTCCCTGCACCTAACCGGGGGCTGTTCCCAGGGGACAGCAGCTCCCTGGGCTGAGCCTCTCCAGACCCCTTTTCCTGCCTGAGTCTCCCCGCCAGGGCCAGGTCATAGGTGACCTTGCTCTGCATAGAGTCACCATGATGGTCTCTGGAACGGGCTGCAGCCCACTGTCCCCAACCAGGACAAAGGGAAGGGACAGGTGTGCGGAACCCAAAGAGGCCTGGCCCACCTGGTGTTGTGTCCCAGGTCGACGCTGCAAACCCCAAACCCACCTGCCACATCCACGGCGTGGTCCCTAGGCCACGGACTAAGAGTGCCTGCCACGGCCAGCCCAGGGCCAGCCCCCAGGGCCTTGGCGAGAGGTGGCAGCTGAGGATTGCGGGGGTATCGTCACAGCAGCCTCAAATAGTACCAGTAGGGAGAGACCCCCGGGTGGCCCAGTCGCCGGCAGGGGAGTTCCGCAGACGCCCCCGGCAATTGAGAAAGGGCTCTGCGCTTGGTAAAACCCGAAACCCACTGGGCCCACAGTTCTTGATCTGGAAGCCCTTGTGTATTTTAAGGGAAACTTAATCCGTGTGTTTCTGATTCATTTTCACTTAACTCATCAAAATGTTGCTTTAGAGAAGCTATTTGAAATCCTGGTATCTTATATGTTTTTCTCCTTTTTTTTGAAAAAAAAAAAAAAAGAAGTTTAGCCTTTTGATGACCTAATTCCCCAATTTTAGAAATCCTGTCTTGCCACAAGCAAATGGAGGTCTGCTCAGTTTTGAGTTTGGGTTGAGGGTGAGACAGGATGACGTGGAGAAGGTTCTACCTCTCCGCCTGGCGTGCGCAGGGCTGGCCAGCAGGGCCCAGCCCCGCCCCGCTCCCCAGAACCCAAAAGAAGCTGCCTGTGGCCTTCTCGTAAGTGTGCATCCTTTTCCGAAATAGCTCTTTAGTTAAACAAATACGTTCATCAATTCATACTAAGGCCTAACTGTTTAACATGACTATGGCCATCGAAAAATGGAGAACTTTGATGAGACAAAGACACCAAGTTAATACTGGCCCAAGGCTGAATGACCTCTTCCAAGAGTTAGATAGGATTGTTTACGGTCATGTTATCATTTTTATGCATACTATCAATTTCAAATCATTTTTAAAAATAAAAGGAGCACTTCACTTGAGCAGGAATCTCTACCGCTGCTTTATTCGAGTCTGATAATTTCAAAGTTTTCAAAATAAGGGAACGTGTTAACCTTTTAAGAGTAACCGTACATTCCCGTGGACTCTCTCCAAGGTGTTACTATTTTTCTCGTTGCTGCAAAGATCGGAGAGCACGGGTGTACGCGGGCAAGCGCATTAAGAAAGATGCAACTTTTTTTTTTTGTGACCCACTGAACTGTTCCTCACTCCTTAGACTCCACAAATAGTCTTTTTCTCCGTTGATGAAGTGAGAGCTGTGATTTTGAGACGTTCTTTCAGGATTAGTTGAAAACTCGTCTGGGAAAATGTATTTTCTGGTATCTAGAAGTTCCATAGACATTACAACACCATGGCATTCTCTCCTATAAAGTGCCGAGTGTCCAGGTGTATAGGGAGTGACCTCACCCAAGGGAGATGGCTGGGGCTATTCTCCACTCAGTGCAGGGACCTCATCACCATCATCATCATCTTCATCATCATCACCACCACCATCATCATCGTCTTCATCACCACCACCACCATCATCATCATCTTCTTCATCATCATCATCACCACCACTACCATCATCTTCATCATCACCACCATCACCATTATAATTTTTGTAAGGGAAATCTTTCCAAAAATGTGCCCTCGGGCATACAAAGGGCAAGAAAGAAGTGGGAACTGAGAGGACACACACAATGTAAGAAGAAGCCTCTCTTTTTTTTTTTTTTTTTGTCTTTTTTTCTTTTTTTTAATCTCACTCTGCCTCTTTCGGCCTCAGTCTCCGGCTCTCGTGAACTCAGAGGACTCCCTGGGAATTGGGTCTAAACCCAGAAGTCCTCACCGGTAGCAGGTTGCCTCTTCTTACTCAGCCCCTGATCTCCTCCCGCAACGGCAGGCCCCCAACTCTCCGTGGCTAAGGTCACCCGGGTTTATTTCTTAGTCCGCAAAGCCTGGTATCGGTCGGCGCACATCCAGCAGGGGACCCAGCGACGCAGGCGCCCTCCGTTTCCGGGGAGGAGCGGGAGGAGGGGGCACAGCACTCTCTCCTCTGCGTCTGTCTCCTCCCTCCGCTGGCCGGAGCTGGTCACCTGGTCTCCGCTTAGCGCGAAGGGAGTTGGGAAATGTCGGGGTGCGTGGACTGTTTGGGGAGCACTCGCTGTCCCGTTCATGGCCGTTTCTCCCCATCTCTTTAAGACTCATCCTCAGTTTCTCAGTTGGCTACAGGGGGAGCCCAGGGTGGGAGAAGAGGCCAGCGGAGAGGCGGTGGGCAGAGACCGCCTGGGTGGGCTTGGCGCGCTGCCAGCGTTGCAGAATTGCAGGAAGCCGGGGCTGGAGGTCCAGTCCTCACGGGTCACATGGGGACCAGGGACCAGGGCAGGGGCAAAGGGACTTTCCTAGGGACAGCCAGACACTGGGGACCTGGGAGGACGATTCCACCACCTGAGTCAGCCTTCTTGACAAACACACTTATTTTAAATACGTCCCAAGGAAGCTGGGCGTTTAAACATAGCCTGGAGGGAAATCTACCCTCAAAGTACAAAATCATTTGATAAAGCAAGTTTCTAAATTCCAGACACGTCATGTATGAGGAAGGTTGATTGTGTGATGAGGCACCATAAACGCAAGCCGTGTTTGTGTGCGGCAAGATGGCCAGTCTCAGGAATGGTTCCAGACGACTCCTGGTAGTACGTCGTGTGTGTCTAGGAAATAACTTCTGGAAAGTTGGTTGTCTCTCCAAGCACCTGCTTCTTTGTCTGTCTGGTTCAGCGGATGATGAGGAGTCTTGAGATGATCGACAGCCGCTTTTAACCCCCGACTCCTCCTCCTGTCCATAGCTGGGGGCCGCCCCTGCCCCTCCCGCCGTGAATTCTCGGGGAAGGTGTGCACCTTAGTGTCACCTCGGTCTAGACAAACCTCGTCACCCTTGGAAGATCAGAGCCAGCAACGTAGAAGACGTGGTTTCTGACCCTGAGAAGACGAAATTAGGAAGGTCTTCTGTCTCCTTACCCCCGATAACGTATTCTCGAAATGCAACTTGGAGTGATTTGAATGCATTTCCTCTTTTTTTAAGCAAATTGCGTTCAGCTTGTAGGCGCAGGAAAAAGCTGGCAGAGTTGTTTGACGCCGAGTTTGATTCACCTGTTCTTGGCTAACACTCTGGGGGCCGGGGGGTTGCGCACACAGCCTGCATCCCGCGGGAATATTGGTCGCATCCATAGAAGGCATCCACTTCCGAACAGATGAGCCCGTATTATTACTCTGTGGGGTCAAGGAAGGAAGCAGAGGTGACGGGAGCAGCTGTTTCTCCATCTCAAGGGGGCCCAGAGCACACCCAGGCTGAGGTGTGTTCGGCAGGAAGTTGCCGTCCAGCCTGCAGCCGGTGCCCTGCTCCCGGGGCCGGCTCAGCACCTAGCAAGGAGCTGGCAGAGCTGTCCCTCTTCTCATAGAGGAGCATGGAGGAGCAGTTGGCAGGTCTGAGGCTGACCCTGGGCACACTCCCAGCTTCAGCCTCCCCAGCACATTTAGAGGACGCGTCCATCGGTAGGGATGAAATAGCGCAGGTTGGAGGAAAACGAAAATGAAAATAACAAAAACTCAAACCAGTCCACAAACAGTCTGACAAAGGATCATAGATGCAATTTTTTTTCTTTTTTTTTTTTTTATGAGACAGAGTCTTGCTCTGTTTCCCCAGCTAGAGTGCCGTGGCATCAGCCTAGCTCACAGCAACCTCAAACTCCTGGGCTCAAGCAATCCTCCTGCCTCAGCCTCCCGAGTAGCTGGGACTACAGGCATG
Source organism: Propithecus coquereli (assembly GCF_000956105.1). Taxonomy (NCBI): domain Eukaryota; kingdom Metazoa; phylum Chordata; class Mammalia; order Primates; family Indriidae; genus Propithecus; species Propithecus coquereli. The sequence goes on along the minus strand of NW_012148108.1, from coordinate 2,063,946 downwards.
TGCCACCATGCCGGGCTAATTTTTTCTATATAGATTTTTAGTTGTCCAAATAATTTCTTTCTATTTTTAGTAGAGACGGGGTCTCGCTCTTGCTCAGGCTGGTCTCAAACTCCTGACCTTGAGCGATCCACCCACCTCGGCCTCCCGGAGTGCTAGGATTACAGGCGTGAGCCACCGCGCCCGGCCCACTGATGCAATTTTTGTGTTGTCCCTCTCTCTTCCTGCCACCAGTGTCCTGGGGTGGTCTGTCTGCAACTGGGACAGGGACCGCTGTCCCCTGGCTGATAGGGTCGGGTCCCAGGTGAAGCCGTGAGACTGGATCCTGCAGTTTGCAGGGGTGGATACGAAGGCTTCACACTCCAGCGGAGAAGGAATCAGAGGGCAGCTTCATCCTCCTCCCTGAATGAGACTCTGGGGTTCTCGCTGGGGCCGGGCCGAGTCCAGCTCACTCGAGCGCTTGCCAACACCCGTCCAGGCACAGGCTGGGACCCGCGCGAAGTGCCTGAGTGTGTGGCCGGAGCTTCCCCAGCCTTCGCCGCGCTGGGCTCTCAGCCTCTCTGGACACTTCCTGGGACCACCCGCAACCGCCCTTCCTCACTGCTCAGAGTTTGTTTTTCCAGTAGGATTAGTCTAAGAGTAAACGGCACAGGCCTCGGGGCCCTCCAAAAAAAAACCCGTTTCTGTGTAAAGTGAAAATTAGACTCTTAAATCTGCAAAGAAAGCTGTTTATCTTACAAATGTATTCTTTTTATTGGGCCACACATATCCAAGATAGAAAGATAAAAGGGAACAGATTCAGGCCATCACTTGGAGTGACAGGCAACGAGGCACCGCCTCATCCTCGACTTCCGTAGAACGTTCCGGAACAACCGTCTCTCCGTGTTTATCTGTAACGCGCCCCGGGAAAGCACCCTCCAAAAGCTCTTGCGGGAGTATGCCCCCCATCATGCTGATGCAGCTTCTATGGGATGGCTGCCACCTTGCTCCTGCTCGCACAGGTGGGCTCCTTGGAGGAAGCTCTCGGGCCGCCCAGACCCTGCTACACAAGGGCCTGTGGGAGCTCGACTTGGAAGGTGGCCCCTGCACACCTCTTTCCTGGGGTCCATGCGGGACACGTAAGTCCTGCTTGTAGTTCACGTCAACAGCTGTCGGCCCCCTGACCTACGCTGGGGGTCTTGACTGTGTTGCTGGGAGCACTTGGGCCGGATTTTAAACAGGCTCGTCGTTGCATTAAGCTGACCCTGTGACCGCAGCGAAAGGAAAGCCCAGTGCTGCCGGGACGGCAACTGCAGGGTGTCGGGCGGAAGTGGGGGGGGAAGGGAACGGGGCTGATGGAGATGGCACGGCAGCTGTTTGGACCTGGCTGTGGCTGAGTTGGAATTGGCATCCGGCATGTTCTTCTGGGCCGTCAGGGAACTGCCCCTGGCAGCAGCCCCTGGCGGGCTTGACCTGCAGGGTGTGGACCGCCCGCCGTGAGCGCGTGTAGAGCACGTGTCTGCCGTGACATTGCGACGCTGTCTTGTGCCCGACGCCCTTGCCTTCTTTGGTGGCCTTTCCGCCTTTTTCTGGACAACCGCCGTCTAGGGCTCCATGGGGTGAGGTGACCCACTCTGAGTTCTAGACGTGGTCGAGCTCAGTCCTTCTACCTGTGCAAAATTACAAGGCAAAAAATAAAAAATCTGCGTAGTTGTATCCTTTGAATAGTTCTTCCAACGCTGGTAAGAAGAGTTGGGGAGAATAGAATGAAAAGTGGGCCTTCAAAGAAAGTTTCCGGGGTGAGGATGAGGTCGTACACGGTCTAATTGCAGAGAGGGTGCTCCGGGCCAAAGGGTTTCCAGCGTTGCTTGGAGCAAACATCCAAATAAGACTTAAGCGTGTCTGCCTTTGTCTTGCTCGTGGTCTGTAAGTCCGTCCCTTTTGGGGGGTTAGCAGAGAACACCAGGAACGGAGGTTGCAGGATAAAATAGTTTGCATTTTCCATTGCTTGGAAGGCACAAATCTTATTTATTCCGATCTCTGTAGAGCTCACCGATCTGCTCGCTATCCCAGAGGGTCCTTCGTTCTCCTAGTGTGGCCTGGAGGGTGGGCTGGACAAGCTACGGCGAGGACCCTGCTAGTCTCGGGAGCTTGGACTCCGGGCCAGGCCTTCAGACCCCAGCTCTGTGGGGAGGCCCGAGAGGCAGGAGGAAAAGTGAGTCCAGAAACAGCTCTCTCATCTCCCGTCCTCTGAGACGCAAATTCCCAGCTCCCGCCCTGGTCCCCTGATGTCGCGTCTTTGGCAGTGTGATGTCAGGCCCGGGGTGTTGCCATGACATTTCCTCCAACGGCTAGATACTTTCCCAGTTTTAGCTGCTATGATGATCCGTCACTTCTGTGCAGCAGGCGGCCGCGTGTCAATTTTATTCCATTTTCTGCTGGTCCGGGTTCCGTACCAAATAACAGCAGGAGGCACAGTTTGTATCGATACTTTACAGAGGAAGTTCTCGAGTCACTGCGCGGGGATCGAACCGCGGCGCCGTGAGTTTGCGGGAGTCTCGCAGCTGAGTTCCTGCGTGCGACTTTGAATATGTCGCTGTATGTTTATCGCGGGCTAATTGTGGAACCGCATTTCCACGCTTTTTCTTCTCCCTTTCATGAGATTACACCAGCCAGCGATGGATACAAGACTCCGCGAAAGGAAGAAATGATCGGTTTGGGATAATTTTCTTTCCTGTCCCGAAATAGCTGTGTGTCTTAGGGACTCAGCTGAGCCACATTTTTTTCTTTTTGTATGTGTTGCTTGCTGTAATGCAAATATGATTTCCATCTCAGAGTGCAGTTTCCAGCTAGCCCGTATTATAAATTAATCAGATTCAACAAACACGAACATTTCTAAACTTTTGGAAAAAAAAATATATTTAATAGGAACTGAGCAAAAGAAGAAAATCAAACCAGCTGCTGACACAGCTGTTTCTTTTCTTGTTTAATTCAGTTCGATATAAAGGTACCATATGCCGCCTAAAATGATGATAGAAAAGATGAAATAATTTAAGAGAATAACAAGAAAATACATGAATTGTCAGCATTCTGTCAGATTTTAAAGAACGAAATAGACAGGTGCGGTATTGACATGTTTAGCTTTGCGCGGCGTTAGCAGTTTCGGGGCGAACGGCTCCTGACATGTGCCGAAGTGACGTGAGAACGTTTCTCCTCCGCTGCAGACATCGGCGAGGAGGCCGGGAGAGCCGCTGGCGTCCAGCAACCGGCGCTGCTGCGGGACAGGAGCCTGGGCGCGGCCATGAAGGACTGCCCGTACTGCGGCAAGACCTTCCGGACGTCTCACCACCTGAAGGTGCACCTGAGGATACACACAGGTGAGAGGGCGGTGGGGGGGGCGCAGCTCAGAGGAGGAGGAGGAGGCCCCGCCCTGGCCCGGGTCTGGCCGTCCTGTCGGTCACTAACACCGAAAAGTTCTCCCCGGGCCTGTCTGTGTGCCGCCGTGTGGGTCGGAATTGGCCCTGATAGCCTAATTCGCCACTTAATGATCGCCCTCCCCGATGACCCACGGACGTGCAGATGTGGCTTTCGGGCGGCCCAGGCCTTCGGCTCCAGGTCGGATGCCGACGGCTCCCCGCTGCCGGGCTGAAGTAGCACCTGCCCGGGTGTGAGTGATGTGAGCCCAGCTCAGGCTCTCTGGGGTGTGGAAGGGACTGGAGCAGCTTCCCCGGGTGTCCAGGACGATGGGCTCGTCCCTGGGACCAGGTGGAGGGAGTCAGGCCCCTGGAGCGACACGGGTGGACAGGAGTGTTCTCCCCGCCGGGTCTCCCGGAAAGAAAAACTAAGATGGTCCTAAGCAGACAGGAGGACGTGGCTGCCGGACCCCTCTGGTTTTCTCTGGTTTTGGCATCAGGCTGGCCAAGAATGGGCAGTGGGGACATCTCTGCGTGGTCCCTCGGCCATCGTCCTCATTTGCTTTTCTGTTAGTCGTTCACATATTGACAATATTCCCCCCCGCCCAAATCTATCTGAGATATAGACACCTCCATTTCCTTTGATTTTTCTTCTGACGCTTTGTCTATTGGACTATGAGCTGCTGCAGAGGCTAGACAAATGCGCCATCTATTTTCAAAAATAATTGTGGTTTATTTCCCGAGGAATCGATAAAGCAGCTCAGGGTTGCGCAGGAATATCGAGTACCCACGGGCCTCGTGTGTGTCCTGTGGTTAAAGACAAGGGCCCCTCACCTGGAATCTCACCTGGTGCCTACGAATCTCCCCGGCACTGAGGGCAGCCCGAGGACGGATGGGCACAGGATGCTTCTGGCTGAACGCCCCGGGCGCAGGTGGGCATCGTCCCGGGCCCTGCTCCTCCCGGAGCACGCCTCTCACGGGGGCATCTCAGGCCAAAGAGGGGTCTTTTAAGACTCTGCACAAGGTCCCAGCGCTCTCCCAGAAGGCCCCGTGCCACCCGGCCCTACCTCACTCCCAAACCCATCCTGCACTGCCCTTCATCCTCCTCCTCCTCTCTCTGAGATGCTGCTGGCCTCCCTCCTGGGCCTCCAGTGCAGCTGCTTGTTCCTCCTGCAGGGCCTCCTGCCCGCCACCGCCCCACCCGAAATGCCCCAGCTGCTCCCTGGGGGCTTAGCCTGAATGGGAACTGTTCAGAGACCATCCCTGACCACCCCTCCTGAAATACCCCTCGTGCTCCCTGCTTCATTTTCTCCGTAAACTTAACACTTTCAGACACGATCTTGTTCGGGTCGGGTGTTTGTTTCCTTACGTGTTTTTTGTCTCCCTGACGCCCCCCCCGGCAGAATCTCAGATTTGTGAGGGTGCCGATATCGTCCGTCTTTGGAACGGCCACCATTTCTGTAACCCCTGTGCCTGCCAAAGCACCTTATACCCAGTGGGGGCACGATGATTTTTCTGGAAGGTTGAATGACAGAGCAAATGCTCCAGTGCATGAGTGACTTCATCCCGTCATCCCCGTGCTGTGCGAGGGGACACACAGGGGACGAGTGCACTAGGGAAGGTGGCCCCTTCCCCACGGGACGCATGAGCCCATTGGTAGCCACAGCCTGGCGGTCAGGCTGCAGGTGTGGGCTTCCTGGGGACCGACGGAAGGGAAGACCCCCTTCTCTAGGAGTGCAGGCAGCGGTCCCCGAGTTCCTCAGGGTTTCTGCGCTTTGCCCTTCTCTGCCAGATACCTGCATGGCTCGCTCCTTCCCTTGCGGGGTGCAGCACTGATGTCCCCTTCTCTGGGAGGCGTTCCCTTCCCTTTCCCCGATTCCTTTTTCTCCCCCGCGTTCACCCCATCTGATTCTGCTGTCGTCTCTCTCCGTGTGCTGGAACGTGAGCTCTGTGAGAGCAAAGGCTGTGTCTGTTTGTCCACCTGTGTCCCCAGGGCTTGGCTCAAGGCGTGCACTCAGGAAGCATTTGGTGAATGAATGAATTAGCAAGTGAATTAGTGGAAGTGACCAGGCTCGAGGGAAGTCGGCTTAGACATCCGGCTTTCTCAGATTAG
>NW_012148108.1:2053444-2057674 GCF_000956105.1 Propithecus coquereli | reverse complement strand
CCTCGGCCTCCCAGAGTGCTAGGATTACAGGCGTGAGCCACCGCGCCCGGCCTGCTTTTTGCAGTTTTAAAGCTTGAGAAAGATGAATTTTTCCAAACTTCTGCTTCTTCACAAACTTCAGAAGTTTGGAGTCTTTAAAGACACCGAGGGAGGCAAGAGAGGGCCGTGGACAGGGGCATTCTGGAAACTTCCTAGAATGAGGGAGAAAATGAAAGAAGCCATGGAAACATCACACCACCTCCACCACCCCTCGGAAACGGCGTTTGTGGCGTTTAAAAGGCAGAACGGTAACCAGATAAAGATCAGTTTCCTTTTCATCTAAGAACAAAGAAGTTGGAAAATGCTTACACTCGTGCATTTGAATGGAACAGAAAGCGCTACATGTTCTAAACCACCAAAGTAAACATCCATTATGACAATGTAAAAGTGTAGATTACACGAGTAATTAAAAATCAAAATCAAGTTATTTGTTAATAAATGATTTCATGAGGGGCTCACGTTGGTGAGACGCCCCGAACCGCCTTCCCTTCCGTCCTCGTTCTGCTGTGGCCTCTCTCCTCGCGCTAGAACCTGAGCTCCACACACGGCGTAATTCTGTATTTTCAATTGACGTGGCCAGAGGACGGCGGTCCGTGAGATAAAAAACGCATGTTCTCCCAAATGCCACCGTTTGAAGTTTCTATATAATGGAGCCACGTGAGCGCGTTAGAAAACCCGGCGTGCAATATTAATAAATATGTTTTAATTGGTTTGGAGATGAGGTGGCTCGCTCTCTGAGTTTTTCTATCCCGCTCTGTCTTTATTAGAAGTCTCGATCACAAAACACTGTCTGATAAAAACCGCTTTCCTCTTTTTCTCCACCGCATTAACTCAATTACCGCGCTTCTCCTCGCATCTGTTTCTGAGAGAGGTCCCGAGGAGACACACCCGTCGGGTTGCTCCGAACACCTGGGGGCTGGGAAGACCCTGCAGGTAGTTAGGACGTGTCTGCCGCCCCCAGAGCTTCAGCCGGGTCCACGGGGACTGCGGGAGGCACCTACAGGACCCCAGGGGTCTCCAAGGCCGGTGAGACCCCCGAGGCTGCCTCGCTCACCCTGGGCCCAGGTGGGGTAGATGCTGGCTGCTGTCCAGCCCTGCCGGGGTGGAGCTTCTCTCCTCTTGGAAGCATCCCCCCAGGCCTGTTAGGACCCGATCGCTGGGCGTCGGCAATTTCTCTTCTAGAGCACGATGTCCGGATTCGAATTCGGAGCCAGTCCGTGCAGGCTCCAAAGGGAGACTGTGCCAGTCAGGGCTCTGCGGCGAAACAGAACCGGCAGGAGATAGATACGCAGAGACAGGCAGGTAGATTCGTTATAAGGAATTGGTCACGTGATTACAGAGGCTGAGAAGTCCCGAGACCTGCAGCTGGTGAGCTGGAGACCCGGGAGAGCCCCCGGTGTACGTTCCAGCCTGAGCCCAAATGGGGGAGACCGGTGTCCAGTTCCAAGACAGGCTCAGGGAGCAGGTTCTTCCTCACTCAGCTTTTTGTTCTATTCGGGCCTTCAGCAGATTGGATGAGGCCCGCCCACACGGGGAGGGCAATGTGTTTGACTCGGTGTACCAACTCGAATGTTGATCTCACCCCTAAACTCCCTCATAGGCACACCCAGAACAATCCAGAACAATCCAGAACAATCTAGAACAATCTTTAACCAAGTATCTGGGCACCCTGCGGCCTGGTCAAGCTGACACCCAAAAGATTAATCATCGCAGTACATCAATGAATGATACATCGACAAACATTTAGTCGTGACCTGCAGCAGGAGGCTGCGGTGTCCCTAAGGTGTCCCTCAAGGTCAGCCTGCCCACAGATGCGCCCCATCTTTCGGTCAACACCCCTCTTCTCCCCCTGCCCTGGGAAGCTCGTCCCCTGGGGACACTCTGGAGGGTCGAATGTGTGTGTTTTGTGTACAGGAGGCTGACAGGTCCTGACAGGCCGGGGATGTGTGTTTGTCCCCCGAGTCACCCAGTGGGTGTGACACCCCATGTGTGGGCTGCAGCGTCAGACTGTCATCTCAGGAATGACCACTGCAGAAAAATATAAAAAGTCACCTCACTCCTGAAAACTGAGAGGCACGAAAGTTCAGGGACTAATTAAAAATAAATCTCATTAGTTTTATTCCCCCTTTCAAATTATGCAGGTGGTTTATTAATCTGGTTTGCATGTGCTGCATGGACGGGCCTGGCCCCGAGTCAGAGGCCTCTGTGTGGGAACAGACCCTCGCAGGGAAGCCGGTGGTGGCTGTCCAGGGTCTCAGCTGCGGTCAGGGCGGGCTTGGCCCTGGGCCCACGGGCTGCCCGCCCTCCTGGGCACCGGCTGGAGGGGACATGCGGAGGCACCTCCCTGCTCTCGGCTTCGTTCTTGACCCTTTCTTATGGGACCAGAGAGAATTGAGGAAGTGAGAGATTCTCCCTTGCGGCCCCCACATGTCTGCACACCCAGCAGGGGTGGGGAGGGGGCCTGGGAGTTATCTTGCCTTGCGACTGAGGCTGCATCTACAACTGGCCGAACGCAGAACTCGGCCCACAGGGCTGCGGGAACAGAAGGGTAGTGAGGGCAGCCACCGTTTTCCGGACGCTGCCACGGCGGGCACCGTGCTCAGTGCTGCACGTCAGCTCTCTCCTCTATGCCTGCAGCACCTGGGAGCCGAGCTTCCACCTGCCGCCCCCTTGCAGGGAGGAAACTGGGCCCCAGAGACATGAAGTTAGTGACCCAGAGCTGCCCAGCGTTGGGTTACGGGGTGTAATTCAGACCGTCCTAATCTGGAATCCCGTTCTCTTACCCCCCGCGCTGTTTCGCTGTTGTTGCTTTTCTGAGTGACTTTCTGGCTTGTTTTAGGGAATTACTACAACATTTCTTCAGCAGTGTGTGTCTACACCACACCCCGCAGGAGGGAAAGAAGTGGCTTGTACTCACAAGTTGTGTGGACGCAGCCTCCAGGTGATTTCGAAGGGAAGTGCTGTGCATCCTGGCTTCTCTTTCTACCCCACCTCCCCGACCCCACGTGCCTCAGTTTCCCCGCTAGCACAATGAGGTTAGGGAAGCGGTCAGACAGGTAAACAAACGGCCACTGTGGCGTGTTTGGGGTGTTCCGAGCCCCCAGGATGAAAGGTGGGACGGGATCGGTCCCAGCGTCACGGAGACGGTGAACTCCTCAAGCTCGCCCGGAAACCGCCTGGCACCTTCCGGGTGCTTCGGGAGCCCCAAACGGTCCATCTGCGTGGGTGGAAATAGAAGTTTTCGCTGGCCCGTTCCAGGTGCCGTATGCCTGGTGCGTGCACGCCTTACCTTGACGCTTCTCTGTTTCCTCTTCCACGCGAGGTAACCAGGTTGTTTCGACACATCGAATAAATATCAGAGCACGCTGAATAAATTTTCCAAAATGAGTTGTTTAAAACGCGTGTTTTTCCCATTTCCTTTTCTAAAAGGAGAGCGTGTGTAGGGGAGCAAACACCTGAATAACGATGGAAAAAAAAAAAGAGAAGGATCTCCAAAAGGAGATGATTTTATTTTTTCTTGTTGTTTTGAATTAAAATTCCATCGTTTTTCTATTTCTGAGATGAACTGAAAGCCCGTTTCATTCCAACTGGGTCTCCATCTCTGCTCTTTCCTGCCTTAATGACATCCCAAACTTTTGTCGCACGTAATTGATTGAATTTAAATTTCCTTAAAAGTTTAAGAGGTAATGTTACAGTATAAATTTCCTACCAAACACTAAGTAGGGAAATATCCATTAGTGAAATTAACTACAGTTTCTAGGTAGCTAACAATGTGCCGTATACAGTAGGGCATGGCTAATGAACACTGCAGTGGGTGATATTTCATTATACAAATTAATGCTCACATTTTAATGGGAAAGTCACATAATGAATCTCGGCTTCAGTGACAGCAATTAGAGACACAGATTGTCCCCTTCTGGACAAGGCACTGTTTAGCAATAAGCAGCTGTGTGAAAAGTCTTCAGGTTTACAACATATATATGCTTTGGGGGACTGAGTATACAATTTATATTAATGTACTGGAGCTTCTCTGCAAAGGCACCGCCATATTTATCTCTCCTGGTATGAACGAAGTCAAGACATGGAGAAAAGACTGAATAAACACCAAATAGAAGACGCAACTACGGGAAAATATTCGGTTAACTTAAAAGCGAAAATGCTTCTGGATATTTAGCAAAAAAAAAAAAAAAA
>NW_012148108.1:2047347-2047738 GCF_000956105.1 Propithecus coquereli | reverse complement strand
CAGTGGACCAGAGGAAGGGGAGGGGGCAGCTCGGCGAGGTTCCTGGGAGACGTGATCGTGGATATCGACAGGGCACCGTTGCGAATAAGCTAACAAGGACGGTCACAGCCCCTGTTCCTTCCAGAGAGCCTTGCGATTGCACAATCTAGAAAAGACCCAGGATTGCTAACGAATTCTCGGAATACATTGAAAGCCACATTTGTTTACCCTCTCCTCCTCCTCGGCTCCGCGACGCCGGCAGATGTACGTTGTCCGTCGTGGTATCCTTCCCGTCGTGGGGAGAACAATAGAAGTTGGGTGTTGAATTTAAATAAATATTTAATTGGTGAAAAATTATCTTATGTGTTTTAAAACACTCTTTAAAGCTATTTTTATTCTCTAGAAAGCGCTT
>NW_012148108.1:2019578-2047083 GCF_000956105.1 Propithecus coquereli | reverse complement strand
AGCCAAAGTCCCAAGACAGCGTCCTGTGTCAGAGGAGGGCAAGGTAGCACGGGGTGTCCATGCTCCAGTTCAGAATCTCCAAATACTCCTGGGGTCTAGAATGTCTTCTCTACGAAGCCATCCCGTGGCATCCACCTCAAAGGGCCCCTCCTAGGAAGGCTCTAGACAGGGGTTCCCTACCCAGGCTCTCCAGAGGGGCACCTGGGGGAGTTTTCAAAGATCTCAAAACTCAGTTTGCCCCTTGGACGAATTAACTCAGAATTTGGGGAGGTGGGGCCAGGTATTAATACCTTTTAAAACTCCCCAGGCCCTGCCAGATTGGTTTTTCAAAGTGTGGTCTTTGTATTATCTGCGTCAGAATCGCTAGGGGACACTTCTTAAAAATGCCACTGCTACCCCTTACCCCAGACCTGGGGGATTAGAACCGCTTTGCATCAGGACCCAGAACCGGTGTCTCTACAAACTCCCCGGAGGTTCCGATGCACAATGCAGTTTGAGAACTGCCCGTCTATTGTGCATTTCAGACACGAGTCTCTCGGAAATACACACACATCCTCTGAGCATCCCTGCCGTCCCCACCAAGAAAGCGCCCCCCAGCCCTCAGGCCTGGAGGTAAAAGTTCAGATTCTTCCTCTTTAGCTCCTGCTAACGAATACCTATGCTTTCTCTGCAATCCCGTTGCCAGATGCACTTAATCATTTCCAGGTGCGTTTCTGGAATGCAACTTGAGTCTCACTCGGTACCTGCGGGCCTCACTTCTGCTGGCTCTCACCCACCGGCACCCCCCCAGGGTCTACACTAACCCACGGGTGGGAATCCCTCCTATCTAGTCGGGCTCTCGTGCCCCGGGCCCTACCGCTGCCCTCTCAGCTCAGGGACGGCCTCTGCTGTACCTGGCCACTGGGTAGCCTGGATCAGCCATGACAGGTGGTCGCCTAGAAGTGCCCCTTCCAGGGGTGGTTACCTGTACTACAGAGAGATGATGTCCAGACAGCAGCAGCTGACGTGAGTCTGGGTCTAACACAGGGACCAACTCCCAGAAGTGGGAGAATGTGCCTGAAACTACAGGTACCTTCACCTCAATAGGGGTAGAATTTTCCTCCTAGATCCATGCCACTGGTCTAGCCAGGGATGACTGTGACCTTCACATTTAGAGAAATAGAGTCCCAGCTGGGCTCCTTCCCAGACCTCCCCAAATTCTGAGTTAATTGGTCCAAGGGGCAAACTGAGTTTTGAGATCTTTGAAAACTCCCCCAAGTGCCCCTCTGGAGAGCCTGGGTGGGGAACCCCTGTCTAGAGCCTTCCTAGGAAGGGCCCTTTGAGGTAGATGCCATGGGATGGCTTCGTAGAGAAGACATTCTAGACCCCAGGAGTATTTGGAGATTCTGAACTGGAGCGTGGACACCCCGTGCTACCTTGCCCTCCTCTGACACAGGACGCTGTCTTGGGACTTTGGCTTCCCAGGTTGAGGAAGTAAAAGTCCCTTGAAGAAGTGTCCAAGGGAGCTCTCCGCTGCTTGTAGGCAGGAAAGAGGAGCACGTGGCCCTCTCACTTTGATAAGGTGGGCAGGTGTCCCCAAGGTCCTGGCACTGCAATCCGTGGAGCCTCTTGCTTAGAACCTGGCTGGCGGTCCCCTTGTTTACAAAGTCCAGGCCCCTAGATGCTCGATGCTCGGAGAACAGGGAGTCACGCCGTCGGCGGGGACTGGACACAGTGAAATGTCTTCAGATCACGCCGTCCACCGATGATTTGCTGTTGCTTTTGAGATCGGTCTGTTTGACAGTGGACCAGAGGAAGGGGAGGGGGCAGCTCGGCGAGGTTCCTGGGAGACGTGATCGTGGATATCGACAGGGCACCGTTGCGAATAAGCTAACAGGGACGGTCACAGCCCCTGTTCCTTCCAGAGAGCCTTGCGATTGCACAATCTAGAAAAGACCCAGGATTGCTAACAAATTCTCGGAATACACTGAAACCCACATTTGTTTACCCTCTCCTCCTCCTCTGTTCCGCGACGCCGGCAGATGTACGTTGTCCGTCGTGGTATCCTTCCCGTCGTGGGGAGAACAATAGAAGTTCGGTGTTGAATTTAAATAAATATTTAATTGGTGAAAAATTATCTTATGTGTTTTAAAACACTCTTTAAAGCTATTTTTATTCTCTAGAAAGCGCTTATTATAGGTAAATTATACATTTTACTACCAGAGCATTAGGTTTGCCATTAGTACAAATTTAAGGCACTACAAAGACCAGTAGATAACGTTAATTTCAAATACAGAAACTAAATATATTTTGTGCCTTTTTATTACTCATTTTCTTTTAAGTTTTATTGACTGCTTTTTATCTTAACTATATGTCTTTACGTGCTGCAATCATAATGCACTGTAACGGTATTAATATTTTATAGAATCGGTATTTATGGTTCTTTATTTAGCAACAATGCAGTGGGTCTGCAGATATCTGAGCCTGTCTGGAATGGTGCCCTCCAAATAATGATAAATTACTTGTGCAGTGTGCCATTTGCTAATTATATCCGTGATTTACTGCAGAGCAAGACTTAAATCACTCATTTCAGTCTTGCGTAACAGTGCCATAAAATTTTTAGGTTTAAAAATGGTTTCCATGTGTATAATTTAAACAAATTTCAGAGCCATTGTATACACCAAATATCGCAACCGCCCATTTGTTACATACTTTGTCTTTTTAAACTTCTACTTTTAATGATCACTGTGGTTGAAATTATTATGCTTAATTTTCATAATCATAGCTTTTAAATCTACAGCCGTTCTCACATGTTAGATAAAGAAAAAGATAGCTAATTGTGTGTAGATAGTATGTCTTTCCTGAATAGTCCCAAATGGTACAAAATCATTAAAAAAGCTTAAGAGTACGAATTATTCTTCTATTAAAAAACAGTTGTTCCCTAACTAATTATTAGTCTGAGCTGCTTTGTTTCGAAGAACAAATGTTGATCCTTCTAGCCCTGTTCGGCACACCACAGTGAGATAAACACTTTTTCTCTTCTTGTGCCCCAATCTTGCAGGTGAGAAACCCTACAAGTGTCCCCACTGTGACTACGCCGGCACCCAGTCCGCGTCCCTAAAATACCACCTGGAGCGGCACCATCGGGAGCGACAGAACGGAGCCGGGCTGCTGTCTGGGCAGCCTCCGCACCAGGACCCCAAGGAGGAGATGTCCAGCAAAGCCCCCCTGTTCATCCGGCCCGACATCCTGCGGGGGGCCTTTAAGGGGCTCCCCGGGATCGACTTCAGAGGGGGCCCCGCCTCTCAGCAGTGGACATCAGGAGCGCTCTCCTCCGGGGACCACCCAGGACAGGCCACCGGCATGTCTTCAGAAGCCCCTTCGGACGCCCTGAAAGGCGCCGACCTTCCCTCCAAAAGCACCCACTTCTCCGAGGTTGGAAGAGCTTATCAAAGCATCGTAAGCAACAACGGCGTGAGCTTCCAGGGGTCCTTGCAGGCTTTCATGGACAGCTTCGTCGTCAGCTCCTTGAGGAAGGAGAAGGACGTCAAGGACAGAGCCCTGTCCGACCCCCCTTCCATGAAAGTCCACGGGGCGGACGGGGCTGAGGAGAAACCCGGCGGTAAGTCCTCCCAGAGGAAGTCGGAGAAGTCCCAGTATGAGCCTCTGGACCTGTCGGTGCGGCCGGACGCCGCCTCCCTGCTGGGCTCGTCGGTGACGGTGCAGGACAGCATCGCGTGGCACGGCTGCTTGTTTTGTGCTTTCACGACGTCCTCCATGGAGCTGATGGCCCTCCACCTCCAGGCCAACCACCTGGGCAAAGCGAAACGCAAAGACAACGCCGTGGGCGTCGCAGTCAACTGCAAAGACCACGCCCGGGAGGCCGGTAAGATGGCCCTGCTGCCCTCGGTACCGTCCGGCAAAGAGATGGGCCTTTCCAGTCTGATCGGCTCTCTGGACTCTGCTTCTGACAAGATGGCCCACGGACAGGGCAAGGAGACTCTCGGGGACCAGAAGAGTGGCTCGTGGCCCAGCCACGTGGACCCTGCCTTTTGTAACTTCCCGTCAGACTTCTACAAGCAGTTCGGCGTCTACCCGGGCGTGGCGGGCTCGGGGGCCTCCAGTTCCTGCCCCAGCAAGGAGCCCGACGGGAAGGCCCACTCTGAAGACGACGCCCCCATCCTGATCCCCGAGACCACGGGTAAGAACGTGACGGACGACCTCTCCGACATCGCCTCGTCGGAGGACATGGACTCCTCCAAAGGAGAGAACAACGACGAAGAGGATCTCGAGACGGAACCGGAAACGATGAGCAAGCCGCTGTCCGCCCTCAGCAAAGATGGCAGCTGCGACGGCGGGGACGGCCTGCTGGCCCCGGGCGGCCCCCAACCCGTGCAGGGACTGGTCTCGCCTTTACCCCACGCGTCAGAGAAGCAGTGGCACAGCCCCGGCCTTCTTCCAGCCCAGGACCCCTCCGCGGGCCTGCCGAAGCCGGAGCGGGGGCCCCCGGGCCTGGAGAAGCCCCTGAACATGCTGTCTGTCCTCAGGGCCTACAGCTCCGAGGGCTTAGCCGCCTTTAACGGACTTGCCAGTAGCTCAGCAAACTCTGGATGTATCAAGAGGCCAGACTTGTGTGGTAAGTTTTAGAATCCTCTTCCTCTAGTTCGTTTCCCGAAGCACCAGGGCTGAATTGTGCATTTTTACAAAAATGGGGTAGACTTATCCGTTAGCAAATTCTGAACTGAATATTAAAAAAAAAAAAAAAAACAGCCCAATGCTGTATATGCAATGTAGACAATCATAAGAGCCAATTTCCTTTGGAAGTTTCAGACCTCAGACTTCCGTGTTCCAGTTTGCATTATGATGCTCTAAGACGCCTCCACGGGAGGCACGGGAATGGGGGTGGGGTCCCCCAGTGTGAACGACTCCTGTGTTTCATCCATAACCTGGGGGGGGGACGGGAGAGGAAACGACATCAAAAACAAAAACAAAAAGAGACATGGTAACTTGCAAACTTTTCAGTATTTTCAACTTACGCAAAAGATGCCTAAAGACGATTCCTCGCTGCTTTGCTAAGCCAAATCTGCTTTCTTAAACCTTTCTTTTATCAACTTGGAGGATACTAAAACCGTGTCACACTAACCACAGTGTAGGAATGAAGCGAGCCTCTCTCCAAATAAGGGAGATGGGTCCGGATGCTTGTGATTCATCCTTAGACGAACCAAACGGCAGTTACCGTGACTTCGGCCTTCTCCCGTGGCCTTAGGTCGTCTGTCTGTGCACCTGTCTGTCTGTCGTTCTAACCAGAAACGTGCATTGTGAAGTCCCCAACTAGCGGTGTCGTGGCCCCGTGTGTCTTGGATTGACGCTTGTCTGATCGTGTTGCGAACTGGCATTTCTTTACCTCCTTAAAGAACATGGTTGCCCCGAAGTAACTCCAGATTGTAACACATAATCATAAATTGGAAGCCTAGCATCGCTGGAGTGAATATTGGAGCGGGCGGGGAGGGTGGGAGTCATTCTCTTGACACCCAGATATTCACATTTGAAAGCTTTTCTCCAAAGAGAAGCTCAGCGTATATTTGAAATACCCCACCCTAGACAAATGGCCACGACACCTTCCATCTGTAGTTTATGAACCGATTTCTGCAATTTCGCTTCACCTGTTGATGGAAAGAGGGGGGCGGGGGAGGGACGGAAGGGGGTGTTTCTGCACCTCAACGTCCTGATGTTCCTTTTTGCACAGAGCAGGATTCAGGAAGCTAGACTCTGGGCTCGTCACCGAGATTGATGTATTTCTTTTCCCCTCTCCTTCCCTAATTCACTAAAAACTGGATCAAGCAGTCAGAAATATTTTTTGGATTGTCAAAAATCACTAAATGGATTCCTGACAGCTCAAAAAAATATTGACAGTTCCTTATGCCGAATGATTCACAAGGCCCCATTAACCACTACCCCCGGATCTATTTTTAGCCACATGCAATTTATTACTTTTGAAGCCGTTAAAAACAATGTTTAAAAGAAAAAGAAAAGGGTTTTATGTCAGTCCAGTATTTTTCCCCATTTCTTCTGGGGGAGCAGTGTTTAAGTCTTCTTTTTTTTTTATTATTGTTTTAAGTTTGTGATTGGGGTGGTTTCTTTTTTGTTGTTGTTTAGAGATTTTTTTTTTAAGTCTATTTTCAGTTCTTTCAACTACCTACCATAGCTCCTGCCAGGATTCCATGCATCAGAAAAGATCAAAACCTGGCATGCTCATGAGCTCATTATTATTGAAACGAGCTCATATTACCCGTATTAATTTTCCCATCTTTCTATCAGTGCTGAAGGAGGGCTGCCCGCCTCCCGCGAGGAAGCTTGCCCAGTGGTGTCCTCTTGCACCAGGGGAGGGTGGATGGCTTGGAAGATCAGGGAATCTGCCGGGTGTTGGGAGCCCTTTTCCTCTGAGCTGAATGCTCTCAGGCACTTCTCACCTTTTTGCAAAACAGCAGTTTGCAACACTCCCCGGGCATTTCCATGGTATGTGCAAAAAACTTAGCTTGGTCAACCTTTTGGCCTTTGGCAGCAGCCCTGAGATGTAAGCATGGCCCCTCTCTGTCATGGGGTATGAGGACCCTGGGCCAGCCAGGCTGGAAGCCTGCTTGGTTCCCCAGCAGAGAGTTCAGGTCCCCCTGTCTCACCTTCCGCTCATGGTAAGAAGCCAAAACTAACTGTGGCCATAAACTGCCTATTTTTAGAGAGTATGAGTTCTGCATTCATTTGGCCTCATTTCTTCTGCACCCTCTCGCTTTGGTTTGGAAGCAGCCAGGGAAGGTCCTGCCCTGGCTTTTGCATTTGCTTGGGGTCGGCGGGGGCGGGGGGCACCGCCCTTTTGCCTCCACGGATGGGCCCGACTCTGTCCAGTTCTCCTTCCTTCACCCCATATCTGGCCTGACGTCATTGCAATCCTCTTCGCATTTTCTGGTCGGCTACCGTGGTTTCCCAAGACCCGAAGGGCCAGACGTAGCATCCTTTCTAAGAGTTAAAATCTAGGCGGGAAACTTAAATCAACTGAGTTATGAAATATTTTTTTTCCCCTCCAACAATCCGGTCACTCTCTCGTTAGCACCACGAGAAGCATAAGAGAGAGCTGTGAGCTGAAAACCCCCACTGGCTTCTCTTTGCAAGGGCGAAACCGACATCAGCACAAGGAATAAACTATTCCCGAAGCTTTTTCCCTCCTCTCTGCCCCACCCAAGGTAGACGAGGGTTTCTAACTTGGTCTACCAGGTTAGTCGCTGGTTTTTCTTAAGAAGCCGGGCTTTGCTAAACCAGAGAAGTTATTCCTATATTTCTAGTCTCAGATAGAGTTTGGGGTCTGATTTCGTCTGGTTAGTAAACCCAAGTCCCCAACTTTGATGACCCTAAAATCGGGCTTGTAGGAAGAGCGAATGTCCCTCTGTTTCTCAAAGAAGAGCTCTATTCTCACGGGGTATAAAAGCGTTTTATAAAAGAAGCATCAGAAAAACCTTGTTCAAACCACGTAGACTCTCAGCAGCTCCTCTGACCTGGGCAGCTGGAGAAGGTGGCGTCTCCCGCTAAGTCTGTGGGAGATTGTTCACGTTGCAGGCTGTGCTCTCAGGCGCTCCCCTAAACTCTGCACGCCCGCTTCCTAGCTTCTAAAACTCTCGTCCTAAATTTCCTTGTGTCATAGACCCAGGGTCACGAGGAATGTGCACGGCCTGTTCACGGGCAACTCACTTCTAACTCTGGTGCAGTAGGAAGAGCCAACCAGGGAAGAGGCTGGCCTGGCCCAGCTGGGTAGAGAGAGAATGTCACCTGTGCTAACGTTGAGAGAAGTCGAGAGCTCGAGTGTGGGTCATCTAAGGGTCTCTCCACGGGGGACAGCTCATCAGTTCATCAGGACACGCTGTGGATGAGTCAGGGAGGAGATTGAGCCGTCTTGGGCTTAAGCGGCAGGACGTGCACTGTTGCTTCCAGAGTGGGTCAGACCCAGCTGTGGGTCTGTTCTCGTTCCGTGAGATCCCACTGCAGTCAAAGCCTCAGTTTCTTAAGGTGACTTCTGGTTCCCAGGCGTGGCTCATGTTTCTTCATTCTGTTGAAGAACATAACGCACAAGGGCTCCTCCCTGCCCTCTGAGAACCTAAATGTGCCCCCGGTTTTGTTGCAGTTAGTTTGAGCTCGGTCTTGCAAATGGGACAGATTCCACGTTAGTGTTTTTGTTTTTTGTTTTTTTTTTTTTTTGAGACAGAGTGTCGCTTTGTTGCCCTGGCTAGAGTGAGTGCCGTGGCGTCAGCCTAGCTCACAGTAACCTCAAACTCCTGGGCTCAAGCGATCCTTCTGCTTCAGCCTCCGAGTAGCTGGGACTACAGGCAGCACCACCATACCTGGCTAATTTTTTCTATATATTTTTAGTTGTCCCATTAATTTCTTTCTATTTTTAGTAGAGACGGGGTCTCGCTCTTGCTCAGGCTGGTCTCGAACTCCTGAGCTCAAACAATCCTCCCGCCTCGGCCTCCCAGAGTGCTAGGATTACAGGCGTGAGCCACCTCGCCCAGCCTCACGTTAGTGTTTTAACTGGGGGTTGGGGAGGGCAGAGCAGGGTTTGCCTCCACTGACAGTGCGAGGCAGACAAGCCCGGCGTCCAGACCGAGAAACTCCGATGGGGCAGCGGGGGCCGGGCATGGCTTGCAGAGCCGGTGAAGCGTGGGAGGCACGAGCTTCCCCGCGCCCAAGCACCAAGGCCAGTCTGCACGGCTCTGTGGGGCTGGCCGGGCGGAAAGCTCACAGATACGTCTCACCAGGAGTTTGTGGGTTTGGAGAGCAGGCAGGTGACCCCGAGTCCTTGCCTTTCAAACCTGAGACCGATGGCCGGAGCAAGGGGTTGTGACATGCTGGGTCTCACAAGCGTGGTTTGCCCCGCGTCCTTTGGTGAGCCTAGGGGTGGCGGGATGGGGAGGAGATGAGGGGAGGCGGCAGGAAGAGCACCACCCGCTCTGCCCTTGGGAGCTCTGCTCCGGAGTCAGTGCCGCTCAGGGAGCCTGGTGAGCAAGGGGGGCCTGTCACATGTCGATCGTGGGCTCAGGACCTGTGTGCTGTTGCTACCGACCAAGTGACCCCCTGGGGCCTTGCAAGATGCTAGTGAGAAGACAAAGTCACCAAGAGCAATAGTCCCGACGTTCCCAATTTATCATTCTCGGGTTATTGGGAAACCTTCCCTAACCCAAATTTTGCCCGAGACCATGGAGTAAAGGTCCTCTGAGCATCCACGGTAGTGAGAGAATGGGGCGCCCTCCCCTCCAAAGTAGAGCTCATCGGAATGTCTTCAACGCATGTATTTTAAAATGCGTGATGAGACGAACTGGGATTATCAAGCTGAACTCTCTTAAAATGTGACTTCTGCCCTCCACAAACCTTGTGGATTTCTCAGCACAGGCAGTCTGGAAATAGTCACCGTTTCACCAGCTGCGCGGGCTAGAGCAGTGGCTGGCAAATGTTTTCTCAAAGAGCCAGAGAGTAAACACGCTAGGCGGGCAGACCAGGTGGTCTCTGCCGCGACCGCTCAGCTCCGACCAGAAGTAGCACCAAGGCAGCCACAGACGAAGGCAATGAATGGCGCGGCTGTGTTCCAGCAACGCTCTAGGTATTGAAACAGGTGGCGGGCTGGAGTTGGCCCGCGGGTCAGAGTTTGCCACCCCTGTACGAGCGCAAAGAGGGATGAGTTCCTGGAGCCGTCCCCAGAGAAAAGACGCAAAACCTTGTCCCCCGTCACCCACTGGGCAGCGAGCCGATGCAGGCAGGCTCGGAGCTCTGGGGCCCCCCCATTGCCACGTGATGCCAAAACCAGAGACGCGTGGGAGGCTTCCCGGAGAGAGAGGACCGTAGACACAGCTGGGTCTGGCGCACCTGTTTCTGGAGGGCCACATCTCTGCCTGTGCGTCAGAGACTTCCAGGAGAACACCCCTGCCCGCTTACCCCACCCTTGCCCCCAGCACACACAGAGGAGGACCAGGCGGTAGCTCTGTCTTGCCTCTGGAGCGAGCGTGCTCCGCGGAAGCCTGTTTCCCCACGATGGCGGGAAGTGCAGGGATGCAATGAGGCGATAGATGCGGAAGGGCTTGGGTGGGTGCTTCTCGGTTGAGTCTCCACCGCACTGCAGGGGTCGGAGTCCACGTGAGGCTGGCACGAGGAAACGATGCCGGCGCACGGCATCGCTGGGCTGCAGTCGTCCCCGTAGCACTCAGCCAGGACACATCCTGCTTTCCACCGACGTGAGAGAGGCACCGTTACTTCCTCACGTCTGCCGGGCCACGTTGTCAAAGCTCTTCCCTGGTTCGTGGGGAAGTTGGTTTTGGAGATTGCTCTGGCAACTCGGTGTGACTCCCCCATCCCAGTGGCCACACCCTTCCAGCTCCACCCAGATCCATCCCCGACATGAGGCAAGTGCATAGGAGTTAGGAAGTCCCGTCCCCTCCGTCTTTGACCAAGAATTGGCAAAGGTCTGTGGTCAGTTAGAGACTTCTAACGAGCCAGTGTCAGGGCGTGTGAGCCCAGTGGGGACAGCGGACGTGTGGACGCCCTGGCCACAGGCTGCGAGGCCCTGCCCGTGGCAGCTGGAACATTTTGCAAAAGAGTCTACAGCGTGGCCCTGAAGGCAGTGGGTTCTCATGAAAGGAGGTTAAGGAAGAGAACCACAAAATCCAACCTGCAGAGCGTGTAGGAGTCCAGGCGAAACCCACAACACCGGGGAGGGCGATTGGCATGGGGGTGCGGGAGAACTGGGGCTCCGCTCTGCGGGACCTCGTCGTCTTGGTGCTGCCCTGCTCTATTTGAAGCCAAAGGAGCAACCATTCCTCCTCTCCTCTGAGATCCCGCTGGCTCTCACGCAGAGACCGCGGACAGAGCACAGTTTTGCACTCACTTTCTTCGCCGATGGGATCATTTACAGATTAGCCATTGGCCTCTGGGTCCAGCCTGCTCCCAGGTGTGCCGTGTGTCCGGGGCCTGATTAGACCCCAGTGGGGAGGACCATTTGGCTGGCCAGGAGGTCCAAGGGCGGGACTTTGTAAGTTGATGCAAATCACCGCTCTGCAAATGCCTGCTCTGCCTGGCGGGCCGCCTTACAACTGGCTGCGGAGCTTCTCTCTTTGCCTCTGGTGGGACAAAGCGTTGGTGATGTCCCCTGGGATCCCCTACAGGCATCGGCACCCTGGGTGGGCTCTTCCGTGCCCTCACCCGGAGGCTTTCTGCGCGCACCGCGTCTGATGGAGAGGCAGCCTCTCTGGACGGCAGCCGTCTCCAAACTCTTTTGGCATTCTCCTCCTCTTCCCCTTCCCTCTTTTTAAATTAAATGGGAATGCCACTGACGTGATGTCGTTTGCGCTGCGGGATGACAGAACCGTTGTGCGAATACCATTGTATTTGCCAAATGGTCCACTCGTCATTTCAGAACAAACAAATGGATGGTGTCTGTAAGTCGGCAAACACTGGTGACATTTAGCCTTGTTTATGTTCCTTTCCTTTTGCTGCGTATTTTTTTGGCTCCAAAAGCTACTGTCGGAATCAACAGGGCCTCTGCAGCAGGAGAAAAGTCTGGTAGCTTTCATTTCGGTTGCCGTGTCCGCATTCCTTTGGATGGCATCAAACCTACTACCCAGGACCAAACCTGGTGGGAGGAGACAGCAATAAAGCCCTTTGATTAAAAAAAAAATATATATATATATCTCCCCTTCCCACCCCGGTAATGACTTAAGATTGGGAGGGAGGAGGAGAGAATGTTCTCAGAACAGACACCCATGTCACTGGGGAAACGCAAACTCTTCACGCAGGACCGGCCACCACCATCTAAAGTAGGAACCGGGACCCCGCTGAGGTCCCAAGTTGGGCGCAGGTACCTGGGTTTCAGCTCTGGCTTCGACCTTCTAAGGTTGAATCAAAGTGTTGGTTGCAGCTGACAACCATCTACATACAGGCTGCATCTTAGCTGCAAAGGGAATCAGGTTTTTTCTTTCTTTTTTTTTTTAATTTCAGATGTTGTGTGCAAAGCCCAGGTTTCACATAAGTAGTAATTATCTCCTGTTACTTAGCGCCGATCAGCAGCCCCTCTACGCCTAATTGCCAACCTGCTCTAATCACGTAGACTATTCTTGCTTTAGCCAGAGACGGAAGGACCAAATTTCATAAATATTGCTTTATTGTCATTATTCCATTAAACAATTAAGGGATGTGTCCCCCGCCCTCGCTTTCAAATGCCTCTCGCCCAAATGGTTCCTGGATCATTTAACGAATCTGCACGTTTTCTTGCAGGTAAGTGACACCCCCTGTCCTAGTCGGTCTCTGTGGACTTGCCCCTGTCTGTTCGTGCTCCTCGGTGGTTACCTGCAGCTTGTTAATCGCGTAAAGTCAAGAGAAGAATGTATACACATATGTGTGTTGAATAAATAATTACTATTGGCACAGGTATGTGTATACACACGGCACCAACCTACAGTATATAGAGCGAAGAACCAGGGAGGCTAAAAATACTGCCCCATATGTTCTGCTATTAGTCAAGGATTGCAAAGGCTTAGTAACGTGAGCGGGAGGGAGAGTTCCCTCAAAATCATAAATCCCGAGTGACAAATGCCGTTGGATCGCGGGTCCCTTCACCTGTGAGCCACCTGGCTGGGGGACGGGGGCTGTTCCACCGGCTCACCCGAGCTTCTAGAGGTGGACCTACGATGGTCTCGTCGGAATTATTCCTTGTGTCTGATTGTCCTGTACTTTGTAACACTTTAGAAGAATACAGAAAAAAGTGCGGTAATTATCTTTCTCCATAGTATTTAAGCAGAAATATTGCTAGTTTAATATTGTGTCAGGTCGTCCTATGAACCAGGAACAGATGACAGTAAAATCCCACCTTGACATCCACAGTTTAAAAAATGGCGATTGAAGCAAAATGTGTAAACTTGTACCGGGTTATCGTGTGCTTTGGAATAGAGTATTGTTCAAGTAATTAGAAGACATATTAAGGTGTTCCTGGTAATGAAGGCATGTAAGTTGTGATAATTGTAGCTTTCTGAACAAGTGTCAAACTGTATCTTTAAGTGCGCTGTATGCTGAGTTACAAGTTAGGTCATTTATGAATGGAATGTAAAATAATACTAAAAATGCTTCAATAACTTATCTTGGTATTGCTAATAAAAAAAAAAAAGCTGTGAAACATTAGTGCAGTTCCGAGTCATTATGTTAATCCGTTCCACGACACCCCTGACCCCTCGACCTTCCTTTGGCTGGCGGAAGCCGGAACAGGACGCTCAGGGAATACTATCTACACGGCTCCCGGGGCTGTTCGCGGGGGCAGATCGTTGCGTTTCTCCACCCGTCTGTAGCGGGCCCTGTAAGTGGGAATTCATCAACGTGGGAATGGAATGGGACCTCCCGATTCGGGTGGGACGAGTGGGGCGGGTGGGGGAGAGCAGACGACATGGGCCCATCTCTCCGTACAAGGGACTTTCAGGCGTCTAGACCGCACGACCACTCACGGGACCGCGGTTGTGGGGGGACGTGGGCGTGAGCGTGCCGGCCACCATACCCCATCCCAGATGCGGTCCAGGCTGCTGGTGCTCAGCCTCCCTGCGCAAATCTCAACGTTTTCTTTCCATCCCGTGAAGGGCAGTCTGTGATGGGAGATAGTCAGAATCGGTGGAGTTTGGGACCATTTTTGTTCTATTGAGGTTTTTTTGGTCGTGCCTGTCTTTGTTTGCTTTTGTTCCTCTGCCCACCGTGCCTACTGGTGGGGAGATGTGCAGGAATGAAGCCTTTTGCTTTTTGTTTGTGTTGCTGGGTTTTGTTGTCCGTGAGCTGGACTTTGGGGTCCCGCCATGTCAACGGTGTTTCCAAGCTCCTTTGCTTGGATATGTTTTATA
Source organism: Propithecus coquereli (assembly GCF_000956105.1). Lineage (NCBI taxonomy): Eukaryota > Metazoa > Chordata > Mammalia > Primates > Indriidae > Propithecus > Propithecus coquereli. Next base: position 2,033,200 of record NW_012148108.1, on the reverse strand, counting down.
AACTTTTAAATTTCGTGCACGTCCTTCTCCCCGTGTGATTGATCCCCGGGGTGGGGGAGCAGAATCCCAAGCCCCAAGCCCATTCCCTGCGCCCGCAAATGAACAGTGTCCTGTGCGTAACGAGGGAACGGAAGCCCAGAAACGTCCGTTGGAACAGCCCTGGCCTTAGCAGTGGGACGATTGCATCCCTTTGACTGGTTGAAACATTCCTTCCAGAATTTCTCATGAAAGCTTTTCGAGTGATCGTGACCCCAGAGACCACAGTCAGGTTGTCTCTTATTTGAGAGAAGAGGTAAAACGTGAGAGATTCTGAGTCTGAGAAGAAGTGACGGCCCCAGATGAAAAACACAGACCTTGAAGACGGTCGCCAGATTTCCCCGTGTTCGGTGTCCACAGCTGTTGCCCGATGCTGTTCGTATGCAGCGGAGAATATGTTCTGTGGGTTCCAGTGGAAAATGTGATGGAACCCCAAAAGCCCAGCGCAACCTCCAGGCCCAGGTCCCCACGGCCACACCCAAGCAGGGCCAGGTCTGCACGGCCCCAAGCTCCAGGCCCAGGTCCACATGGCCACATCCATGCAGGGCCAGGTCTACACAGCCCCAAGCTCCAGGCCCAGGTCCACATGGCCACATCCATGCAGGGCCAGGTCTACACGGCCCCAAGCTCCAGGCCCAGGTCCACATGGCCACATCCATGCAGGGCCAGGTCTACACGGCCCCAAGCTCCAGGCCCAGGTCCACATGGCCACATCCATGCAGGGCCAGGTCTACACGGCCCCAAGCTCCAGGCCCAGGTGCCCACGGCCACACCTATGCAGGGCCAGTTTCCACCACCGCTGTGTAGGCTGAGCTTGCACAGAAAGGACCCCAGGAGAGTTTGCCTTTATTTCCAGTGTCCCCCGAGTCTGGGGAGCTGCCCCCCAGGGAAGTGGATACACATAAAGGGACGATTCCTCCAAGCCTTTTTCTCAGGGCTTCTGTCCGGTACGCTGTCCCCAGCATTGTTGATGGTTCACAGTCCGCACACTCCCCAGAACCCTGACCGACACCACGGCACCTGCTGGCTCTGTCAGTCTGCCCGGGGTGGGGCTCAGAGGGCCCCGGTGCAGCAGGAGGGGCCGGGTCTTGGGGACGGGGGAGCGGGAAGCAGGGACGGAAGGAGCCGCTGAAGGGCGCATGTCATCTGGGCCCCTGCGCCGACATCCGGGAGGGCTCCCCGGGGCCCTGCATTCCGACGTCTGCTGTTCTCTCTTCCTTCCACTCGGGCCCAATCCCCCTAACGGGGTCTCTGAGCTGGAGGACGCGGAAACATTTCTGCTTCCAAAGCAGGGAGTGTTTCCTGACTTGCTCCCCAGGGGTAACTTCCCGAGCTTGGAGGAGGCATTCGTGGGTTCTCATTCTCCTATTTTTATCAACCTGGCCCCAGCCTCCTCCCGCCTCCCATTTCACGGCACCCCCTCATCGCGCCGCGTCCTCCCCTGCTTCCCACCCACTCCACGCTGCCGTCCCCATCTCTGGGTAACAACTGCCCTCTCTCTAGTCGAGGGTTCTTGGGAATATTGCGTGTGTGGCCCGCTGGGCGGGTGCCGTCCTCCGGAATGATCCAACGTCATCTCAGCTCTGTGTGGGGCTGGCAGTTCCACTTCCTGCAGGCTCCTTCCCCCAGAGCTGCCATCCCTCCCCCCACATGGCATCATAGCGAGCCCCACCCATGCGGATCTGGGCGTGGGGCCAACACGGACGTCACCCCCTGCATCTGCTCTTGGCCCTACAGCCTAGATCCCACAGGGACCCAGGGGTCTGGGGGGATAAGAGACACCCAGTGTATACAGAGCAGGGGTTCAAGGAGAAATTCGTGACTTAAGATGCGAGAGACCAAGGCAGGGCGAGGTGCTTTGCAGTACGAGAGCATCTTCAGATCCCTTCTTTCTTTACACATGTTTGGAAGTGCGTCTGCTTTGATGAAATTTAGATATTCTGGTGGGGAAAAAAGAATCTAAACTTTGGAGGTGATTATAGTATAGTTAAGTATATATATTAAGTATAGTTACTTTTTCTCAAAGAAACTTGACGATGATTAAATCACATCCCTAAATACCAAGCGGCACGTTGGCGATGCCGTCTCGGCGTGAGCGGACTCAGCCTCCTGAGCAAACAACGTGCATTTTCAAGGTTAAAGTTGGGGGACTCTGCACAGCTCGTTCATTAGCAAAAAACGTCCCTGCGCGCACCCAGATGCTGGCCAGTTTCACAAGGGGATCGTCTTTCGGGCTCTCTGTGGAGTGGTCCGGACCCACCCATCTAACGGTTACGTTTTCTCCCATCCAAGATCCTAACCGGGCCCGACCCTGCTTAGCTTCCGAGGTCAGACGGGATCGGGTGCGCTCAGGCCGGTGAGACCGTAGACTAACGGTTAAGATTTCTTTTTGAACTTCCGCTGTCGCCCGATTAACGTGATACGTTCTCAATGATCCACCTAAAAGTAGGAAGGTGACCAAGCCGGCAAAGCACACTCGCGATTAACTTATCAAATTATCGCCCTTCTTATAGGAGGGACAAGTCACTGTTCCCGCTAGAGGCAAGCGTTTTGTGCGTCCTGCAGGGAGGGCTGGGGCTGACCGCAAGGACAGGCCACTTTGAGGTGCGCCCACACCTGGGGAGGGCTGCAGGGGATGTTTCGCCGGGCCGCACGCTGGGCTCGGCGGGTGACGAGGGGCTGGCTCTACGCGGAGCTCGGTCTTGCCGAGGAGCGGGGCCATTAACCTCCTCAGTCCCCTACGGCTCCCTTGGTGGCCTAGGTGGGGTGTCCCCAAAGCAGGTCCCCAGTACGGAACGGGGTGCAGGTGGCTGAAATCGAGGCCACCCCAGGAGGTGCGAGCGAGAGAGCCGGGAAGGGCAGGGGAGGAAAGCCAGCACGGTGTGTTCACGGGAGGAATGCACTTCGGGGGCGCTGGTGCTTCGTCCCTTGGGGGGGGCCTCTCAGATACTTTGCAGCCCTCCCGGGGGCTGAAGAAGCTGGGGTATTTGCCCACCGGCTCTGCATCTCCCGGCAGTTGAGGGTCACTCTCGCCCACGGCATGGCCAAGCATCTTTGACGGCCACGGAAAGGTGTCGTGCCGGGTAGCCGGCAGGGAAGCTGGGGTGGCAGCAGTGTCTTCATCCAGTGGGAACTCGTGGGCTGGAAAGGTGGGTCCACCGCACAAGGTCACGGCCCTGCCAGAGCCAAGGATGAGAACGGCTGTGCGTTCCAGGGCTCCTGTGGGAAGTGACATGCCAGAAATGCGTTGGGAAATGCTCAGGTGCACTAGAGGCAGGATGGGGGCCGGCGGAGGGGACCGGGGGACCGGGCATCTAGCAGCAGCCATGCTCCAGGGAGCTCAGGCCACCGACTCCTCCTCTCTGGGCACCGTTTCCCTGTCTGCAAAAGGAGGGCAGCCCAGACGTGCTCTTGGAACCCACCTTACAGCTCTCACTGTCCCTTCCAGCCTTGACTGTCCTGCTGCCCCGTTGCGACCTTGTCCGTCCCAGAGTCCTCGTGAGCACTACCCACGCGGGGTCCCCGGGAGGCAGAGCCACCCTGCACGCCCCACAAGCCTGCGGGATCTCGGTCTGGGCCAGACCACCTGCTACGGCGGGGCACGGGGCATGTGAATCCTTGCCTTACCGTGAAGGCATTTTTATTAAATCATAAAACAAGACCATTGAGGAATTTCTCTTTTGATTCTAGAAGTCTGTCAAAATAGAAAAAGAAAGGGGCGGGGAATCAGTGAACCTGGATTTGCAGCTTCGTGGAAGTATAAGAAAAACTGGATTGACCTTTTTTCCCTTTTATTTTTTAACCTCTTGTGTTCACGACTGAGCTTGGGTAGCTCTCCCCACCGCCAGTTTCATGATATTTTTTGTGATGGTTGCGGTTTCTCTCAACACTCTGTAGGCACCACTCTGTTAACCCCGCGTGCTTCTCCTGGACACTGGTGCCCGAGCTCCCTTCCTCCGACACGCCCGGGAATGCTTCCAGGGAGAGACCACAGGTACCCAGAGACGTGGGCTCGGGCGCCCGTCTTGCGTGCACAGGACACAGAGTCAGTTCACACGCACGCTCTTCTGTGCCTGTGACCTTTCCACCTTCCATCCTCAGAGCTCCCTTGGCTGCTCGAATTCCCTCCCGGCCAGCATGGTCCCCTAGTCTGGGACAACGTGCTGTCTCCATGCGTGGCCCCTGGAGTCCTTGCTTTTTGCTTTCAACCGACTGTCTTGTCATAGACATTTCTTGACGTGATTGCCTCAGTATTACCATCCATCAAATGGGACACTTGTGTACCCTTAAGAGGATAAAATGAATACGAGGAACTTGGAAGCTGTCAAGTTACCTGCATTTCTCTTATGTGAGGGTTTCTGCTGCCTGCAGGCTCCAGGCCGAGCACCCATGAAACTCCAGACTCTGCCACGTAGGAGGGCAATCTGGGAGGGGCGTTATAAAGGACGGTGGCCCTGCATCCTTGCCAATCTGTGCCCCCACTGGGAGGCCTGTGACCGGACACCCAGCCGAGATTCCTTCCAGCCCTGGAGGGAGCGCGTCTGGAGATGCATGGGGAACCCCCGAGGGTTCGGTGCACAGTTCCTGGGACGTGCAAACACAGCCCTGTTGGCCCCAGCCGAGCTGTTTTTCTGTTTTCTGAAGGGTTTACAGTTAGGAAATTAAATAACAAAATCTCTGGGGTCAATCAGTGGGAACGAGATTCTCGTACCAGTAGCTTTAGCTTTTCATTAAAACTCTGGGCTCCGAGTGTCATTTCTACATCACACTCAGGGCAATTTTTAATTTTAAATCGCAAGGGGAGTTTCCCAGAAGCCTTCGGGGCAGATGCCCTTGCAAAGCGAATAATCACCTCTCACTGGTACGTGTTAAACACCCTGACACGATGTTGGGGTGGTTTTGTGACGTTCCTGGGTCTTTTGAGTGACAGTGGGTTTTTCAGCAGGAGCTGCTTCCCGAGGTGGGGGACAGGGCCCAGGGCTGGCCTCACCGTACTGGGGACACGGGAAGGAGAGGGTTTGTGGGTTGGGGCTGGGCATGAGGGCCCCTCCAATGGGGGGAAGAGGGATCCTGGGGGCCCCTTCCCCAGCCCAGCAACCCCTAAGAAGGAGAGCCCAAGAATCTCCAGACTGGACGCCGTTCCCACCATGATGGGTGTCCCCAGGACAGTGCAGGGGTTGGCCCCTCCCCAGAGGCCTCGGTTGGTGGGAAGGGAGGAGAGACCCCCAGAGGGACCAGAGCAAAGAGGACCAGAGAGTGACAGAGAGGTGAGAGGCCGAGAAGTGCAGGGGGAGAGAAAGGAGAGACCACAGGCAAAGAGCAGAAGAGAAGGGTGGCAGGGAAGGGCCAGAGAAACCGGAGATCTGGAAGGTAAAGTTAAAGGTAAGAGCCTGGCGTGGGGCAGGCACCTGTGGTCCCAGCTAATGGGGAGACTGAGGCAGGAGGATGGCTTGAGCCCAGGAATTTGGGGTCAGCCTGGGCAACGTAGTGAGACCCCATCTCTATAAATAAATAAACATCAAGGGAAGGAAAACGAGAGTGATTGCATCTGGAGGAGAGAGAGAGTGGGAGAAAGGGGTGAGGAAGAGAAGAGGGAAGAGAGGGGGTTCAGGGAGGGGAGGGGAGGGGAGAGACCTCAGCCTACACAGAGGAGAGGGGGCAGCCTGGGGCTGGTGGTGGTGCCAGCGTTGATGCGGTGGGTCCCCGATGCAGGTGGCAGGACGGGGAGGGGTGCGCAGTGGTTGCTGACGAGGCCGCGGTCAGGCAGGACCACTGCGCGCAGCACCTGGCCGCCCTGCGCCTCCCCCTGCTAGCTCTCCCCACCGCCAGTTTCAGGAGGAGCTGCTGCAGCTTAATCAGAATTATTTACAAGATAATGGTCCATTGTTTGCACTAAGACAGATGTTGTCTGTGGGAACTTTGTGTTTTATGCTCTTTTCCCTGCTCTGCCTTCGCTGGGTGCAGATGGGAGCAAAGTAACGTGAGTTATTACTCCCAGGATTGGAAATTTGGAGAAGTTCATTCACGCCCGGGCTCGGCTGGGCCACGGAGCCGGGCTGGCCTGGAGGGCCGGGGTGGAGGATGGGCCCTGGGCCTGGCCTGGTCCTGCACAGCCCCTCGGGCAGCCTGTGATTAGAAGGTCTGGTTTCCTCGGGGCGGGGCGGGTGACCAGAAGGAAGGACTCTGGCTGAGATGCACTTGCCGTTTGTGGAGAGGTCACTGCCGACGTCTCAAATGGGGGTGGCCGTCCAGTCCTCTTCTTGCCAAGAGGCAAGATGAGCCCTGTGGGGTGGGGTGTGTAGCCTCCCCTCCTTTCTTTCTTTCTTTTTTTTTTAGCTTGCCAGAGAGCGTCCTCTCGGTCCTCCCTTGTCACTTAGGGAATCAGGTCTGGTTTATGGCTCCTTCCTCCTCCTTCACGGGTGAGTTTGGCCACATGCACGACAGCCCGTCCACTGACCAGAGAGAGCTTGTTCTGAAGGAGGAAAGACTGGACCTGCTCCAGCCTCCGCCTCGAGGCCAGCGGCCACCCTGGTGTTGGCCATCTCCACGTGGAAGCCCCGAGGCCAGTCTGCTTCTGGGTGACAAACTCACCTCGTCAACACAGCCCGTTTTGGGCAGGAAGACACTGAGGCCGAGAGACGTTAGGTGACTTTCGTTTTTCTACTCCATGGCAAAGTCTTCCTGCTCCTCAAGTCATGACTTCCCGAGATTGGGGACCCCTTTGAACCTCAACCTGGCTGACCGCCTGCGGGGCACAGGGATAACCGTCGTGGAGAACCGCGGAGAGGAATTTGCTGAGATGCGTCGATCGATGCCAAGCTCTGAGCCCAGCATAGCGCACGCTCACTGGACGGTCACATTATTACAATAACATAACGTGTTACAATGTATCGTCAACTACAGCATACCACTCTTCTAATACATTGCATTTCTGATATCAGGCTGCGACCAAAAAGAAACAAAAAATCGAAGTAATACAATAGCGTAGAGTCACACTTGGATGCTAAAACCAATCGGTAGTGGAAAAAAGAAAGTCAGTTTCATGGCCTGGCATTTGCATAGTGAGGAGGGACACTCGTACGGCCATCGCTCCCAACCCTGCCCCACACCCTGCGTGTCTGTGCCAGGTCACCCAGAAATCAGTTATAACCCGGTAGCTGGTTCCATTCAAACCCATCCCAACTGGGGCATCTTGGCTGTGGCGAAGATGGCTCTCCCCCAAAATGTCCCTGCGCCCAAGGAATGGTTAACTTAGTCTTAGCAGCAAGATCTGGTCCTCTGAGCTATCCACCTAAATTTCCAGGTTTATTCTAAAATAATAAATAATTACTATGTGCCAGGGCTGAATGCTATTCTAAGTCCCTTATAGGTGATAATACAAATAATGTTCTTCCATTTGGTCCTCATAAAAACTCCACGAGGGAGATGTGATTTTATTTTTCTCCTTTTACATAGGGAAAAATGGAGGCACAGAGATGCTCCTTGCCTGGCCCAAGGTCACTCAGCAAGTGACTAGGGAGCTGAGATTCAAAGCTGGGCAGTGGAGACCCCCGGGTGTGACCCCCCTGGGCAGTAGAGACCCCTGAGTGTGACCCCCCGGGCAGTAGATATCCTCCCAGCTTCCTCACCTTGCTGACGCTTTCTTTGGCCTTTGATACTCATTTCAGATGCATCAAAAATCAACCAACCATAGGCCGGGCACGGTGGTTCACGCCTGTAATCCTAGCACTCTGGGAGGCCGAGGCGGGCGGATCACTTGAGCCCAGGAGTCTGAGGTTGCTGTGAGCTAGGCTGATGCCACGGCACCCTAGCCTGGGCAACACAGTGAGACTCTGTCTCAAAAAAAAAAAAAAATCAACCAACCAACTAACAAATAGACAAAAACAGCCCGTTCGTGACGTCCCTAGCTCTGGGTCTCCGGAGAGCAGGGCCATTCCAGGCCACGGTTCGGATCACAGGCAGAACAGGCGGGACAGGGCGCCGTGTGGCCACCAGCTGTGACTCAGGAGGCCGCGAATTTGCCTTGTGGCCCAGGGCGGTCTCTTCCTGTCCCTGTCGTGTCTCCACCTCTCCATAAATGACAGCGTCACAGTGACAATCCCAAGACTCCTTCCCTTTCGCCGTCTGCGAATCAACTATTCTCAGGGCTGTATTTACATAGTCATTTCCCGGCTTCAACTAAAAAACCGTTGTCTCCCCACCCCAGGACCACGCAGCCGGAGGGCCTGGAAGAAACCTGACCCCTCGCCTTGCAACTGTTCCCCGAGGCCCAGACGGGGACCGAGCGGAGAGTGGGTGGCCCGGGTCCCGCAGGTGCTGCCACGGGCCCAGCCCCCGAGCGCGAGGGCGGGGGGTGGGGGTGGGGGTCAGACTAGGATAATATTTGTCAACCTTACTGTGGTCCTGTCAGGCTCTGACCCCAACCTGGCGTCACTGGAGACCCTAGATCATGTCTTTTAAAGTCCCGCAGAGCCGCGTCACATGTGCCCAATTACCCCGTCAGGCAGGGGCGGGGAGGCCCCCCTCGGTGGGTGAGACCCCAGCTTGAGCTTCCAGAGGTCGAAGTTGGGATCTGGGCCTTTCTCCTGTTACTCCCCGATAGCCAGACCTTTTCTGTTAAAACTGTTTAAATTACAAACCAGTAATAAAAGGATCATATGTGTTTCCCACCGAACAGGTTCTTTAGGGCTATTACGATAATTAAAAGCATATGGAGCTTGTGCTAGTTGGAGGGAAACTGCAGATGCACGAATTAGGTGCCGTAGGAGGGTTTTCCACCTTCGCCCTTTCAGAAACGTCAAGCCGGAGAAGTTTAAAGAGACGTAATGGCGATTGTGCAGATAGTAGGTAGCATTTTGGTTTTAGAATCACTAAATACATAAACCGTTTTTTTTTTTAAGACTTCGTAGGAATAGACAGCTCCCAATATGCGAAGGTGAGAACGGTGCCCAGAGGCTGGGAGTTTACAGGGGAAGAGGCAGCATTTCCACCTCACGAGATCGCGGGTACCATGAAATCTTTTGCATTTTTTATGACGCCGTACCGCGCAGACAAAGAGGATCATATTTATTAAATATTGAATTATGTTAAAATTGAATTGACGAGAGCCGAGATGAGGTTTTCTTTACATCAAACTTTTTACTTTTTAAAAGGCAAAGATGCAAGTATCGATTCGCTTAGAAGGAGTCATTTGTTTTCATTTAAAATATGCAATTGATTTCGAAAAGGTGATAAATACTGCTAATAAAAAAAAGGATGGGGGGGCTCTCCGCGTCTCCCTGTCAGTGGCTTTGCAGCGCAGAGGCATAGGCAGGTTGGGTGGCTGTGTTGTCGGCGTGGAAGGGACACAGGGCTGGCTGGGGGACCCAGCGACCTTCAGCCATGCTCCAGGGTGGCTGAGACGCCAGGCCCTTCGGTCCCCACACGCTGGCACCCTGCGTGAGCGGGCAGGGACTTGGGGCTCTGTCAATGCGGGTCTGTTGCAAAAGACCCATCAGCTGCTCTGAAGAGGAAGTGACGGGCAGACAGGGGACAGGAGTGCGGCCTCCACCAGCCCTGTCCCCGGGCCCTCTGCTCTTGCCCCCGTCCCCGGAGACAAGCCACCCGGAGCCAGGACGGCCTCGCCCCATTCTGCAGCTTTGTCTTGCTGTGTCGCGGGGACAGCTGCGGAAAGCCGAGTGACTGATCGGCAGGAACGAGTGAGCGGAGAGGAAGCACCACTTCCGCAGAAGCCCTCAGATAACCAGGATGTTGTGAAACCTGGTGGATAATTATTGCAATTGCTAATAATGAAGAGAGACAAGCTTTGTTCAGCATCGTTTTTTATGTTGAGGTATTTATTATAAATTTTCGAAACCCCCGGTGAGGGTGGAAGATTCTATCCCCAGAAAATGCCCTCTCTTGATCAGCCCGGCTAAAGTACGGAAGTCGGGGCTCCTCCGGAAAAGCGGCCTTGGAAACGGGCCCCCAAGCACATTCTGCGGGTCCTTAGTTGCCCCTGTTCCACCGAAAGGTCTGTCGTCCCCCTGTGCCCCTGCCCTCGGGGGCTGTGACCAGGCCAACCCTGCCATGCTGCCTCTGGGCGAAGTGGAGCAGCCAGCCTCCCCAGAGAGCTTGCCACGGGATCAAAGCCAGAGGAGGGCTCTTGAACCTTCCATCTATGGCATAATGAACTGCTCAGGCGGCTGTGTATAGCGATGGTTGTCTGCCGGGGTGATTTTCTTCTCCAGGGACACCTGGAAAAGTCTGGAGATACTGGGGTGCTACTGGTGTCTAGCAGGTGGGGGCCAGGGATGTCGCTACCACCCTACCAGGCACAAGTCAAGCCCCAGACAAAATGTCAACGGCGCCAGAGGATGCTGAGACGTCCTGGTGCACAGGTAGAGCCAGAGCTTTCCGGCAAAATTCCAAGTTGGACACACGGTGACAAGGCAAGGAACAGAGCGTGTGTCCAGCTCACGTTGCGGCATTCAGCCTGCTCCCCGAACGCTCCGCTTTGAGTTGTGTCTTTGGACCTCGGGCCTCTGTAAAAAACAAAACTCTGCAGAAATCCCAGCGAGTGGGGAGGCACAAACTTTGAGCAGAGTCACCCAGCGCCTTCCCCCCAACTCAGACCGGCGCGTGGGGAGCGGAGGGGGCGGGAGGCGCGCAGCCTGTTCTGGCTGAGTGATCGCAAGCCCACGGCGCGGCTGCGCACGTAGGCATTACCACGGAGGTAAAATAACACCTTGTCACTCAGCACAAGCACCAATCACAAAATGAATTAATTGTAATAACCGTTGTCAGCCGAACAAAGGACTTGTTGCTTTCCTAAGCAGATTTCCGCGCCACCGAGAACTGAATACAAGCGCTCCCATTGGGCCGGCCGGCGGAAACCAGTCAGAACATAATTCTATCTGTCTATCTCTTTGCTTTGTTTTTAAGGGCTGAGGAATCGAGTTAAAAACCTGTATTTTAAACATATCAATAAATATACCCTTTTTTGTGCTCGCGACGTCTCCTCAGAAACACGGCGTCTCTCCTAAATCGGCCGTGGAGACGGCGTTCGCGCCGGCCGCGGGGACGGTGTGCAGGGAATTATGCCCAATTACCCTCCCGTGCAACACCCTCTCGTTTCTGGGGGTTATCAAAACACGGCCCGCGGACGGCGGTCAGCTGTCCTCCTGCCCCTCAGAGGAAGACAAGCGGGTCTCCCGCCGGGCCGCGGAGTGCTCACGGCCCCCTGGCCGACGCGGGCGGGCTTGTTTGCAGTCAGCTCTCTGTACTGCTGCATTTTCTCATTTTTTCTGGTTCTAGTTTTCCACATCTCGGTGCATTTCCCTCTTTAAGGAGCCCTGTGGGTTCTCTGCTAAGAAAAGAGAGGCTCCCGGGAGCGGAGGTGGGCTGGGGCCTGAGGGGCTCTGGAGTCTGGTTCCAGCTGCGTCCCCAGAAGGGACAAGGTCCGGCTACCGCGGAGTCTCTGGAGCGCGGGGGCGACCCACAGGCAGAGGGTGGTCTGACGTTGTGCGTCTGCGCGGGGCTTCGATGAGGTCGAAAGTCCCAAAGAACTCGGGGAAGGCCCTTGGCAGTGACCTCCGCCTCATTCAACAAAGCATCTAAGGCAGGCGGGACGAGGGTCTCGTGCGGTAACACAACCATCGCCGCAAACGAGAACAGTGACTCTGCAGCCCGAGAGAGGGATGGAACGACCCTCCGGTCCACGCCCCCTTCTTGGCGCTGGCTACACTTCCAGAATTTTCTCTGTGCCCAGCCCCTCTTGCTTCTCTGTGCCCTTTGGCCAGTGTGACCCCAACAGCTGGCTTCACCCCAGAGTCTCAGGCCTGTCCCCTCAGATGCCCGCGTCTCCCCTCCGCCGCTTAGATGCCCCGTTGGGCTGCCTCCTTTACTTTTAGAGCTCATGGAGGCCTACACGTTGTCCTCCCTAACGAAATGGAAGAGTCTCAGACTGTCAGAGCCAGAAGTGAACTCAGAGGTCATCTCTGACATGCGTATCGGGACGGGGTGGCGGGACTTGCCGAGATAAGGTTGGGGCAGTTTTCACGAGTCCAAGCAGGCGCCTCTAAGTGCCGTCACTCTACCCGCCGGGAATCTGCACTCAAGCAAGGCAGGTGTCCCTGTAGCTTTGGGGCGACCCTCACTGCAGAGGGCCGGCTGCCTCGACAGCACGGCTAAGGGCAGGCCTCTCGGCTTAAAGCAGCCCTGTCTCAGACGGTCCACGCATTCAAGTGCCTGCGTCATCTCTGGCTAGGACCACGGCTTGCAAAACGATGCTGAGAAGCGCCTTTCTCTGGACAACACTGTCTCCCTCCTGCTCCCTGAGGCCGGTCTTCTCTGCAGGTGGCCTCTGTTGGGAAGGGGCTCATCCCTGCGTGCCCCTGGGAGAGGAGACTGCAGGACCACTGGTCACACTGAGGTTCCAGGCCCCGTCCCAAGACCAGGCCATGCCGTGGGAGCACAAAAGGGGAGCAGCTGTGGGAAGTGGGGGACAGAGGGGTGGGGTGCAGGTCTCATGCTGAGTGGAGAGGCCCACGCTGAGGACGCTCTGTGCTTCCTCTGGCCTCCGCCCCTGTGATGCATCCTCCACCCAGAGACTCCCTCGCAGTTATCTGTTCATTTACGTAGCACAGAGAGATTGTTCCAAAGAGTAGGGAGATGGTCACCAACGAGGCAGTGAGGATGAAGGTCCTTGCGGGGCCCAGTCCACGGGGACACTGACAATGAACAGGTACGTGACGTAGGTGCAGCACGATCAGTGACATGAAGGCAAAGCAGGTCGGAGGCAGGAGGGTGCCACGAGGGGGTCAGCGTCATGTCCCCCAGGGTCAGGGAAGGCCTCTCTGGGTGGCTGGGGGGGGGACATGGCAGAGAGAACTGGGTGACGAAAAGGAACAGACATGCAGAGATTCGGGGCACGTATCCCAGGGAGAGGGGACAGCAAAGACCAAGACTCTGAGACAGGAAGGGGACAGAGTGTCGAGGGCTCTCAGATGTGGCCCCACGGCTCCCCGTGCTTGCGGCCAGCACGTTCCGAGTTTCTCCCAGACTTCGGTGTTTCATTCAAGCGTCTCAGTGGGCCTCAGTGGTCAGCAGAGGTGGGAACGGGGCCTTTGCGCCCATTTTTACAGACGGGAAAACGGAAGTTCAGAGGGAAAGTGCCGACGTGCGTTATTTTTAGTTAGAGGCTGGGAAAGGGGGGTGAGGTGCCCAGGTCTGGGTCCCGGTCCTGGGCTCCTTCTGCTGGCCCAGACACCGCCACCCGTTCCCGGGACTCTGCTGCTTCCTCTGGGGCTGACCAGCCACCCTGTCACCTTCCTGGGTCCGGGGGAGGGACCAGGACTCAATATTTGCACACCAGCCCCATTCCTGGGGGGAAAAAATCTGAAACGAAGGGAATCGGTCACGCGATCTCAGGAACGTGACATCATGAGAAACAGCGATTCCCCAGCTCCCCCACGATGAGGGTCTCTCATCTCCGCTGATCAAGGCTGCCCAGGACGGAGCCTGTTCCTCGAACCACACCCTGCCCGGTTCTCCATTTGAGTTTTGCACGCGGAGAGCTGGGCTGGCCACACTCAACAAGGTCACCC
>NW_012148108.1:2003690-2018927 GCF_000956105.1 Propithecus coquereli | reverse complement strand
TTTTTTTAGTGTTTCTTCTCCCAGCTGGTTGTTACATTATTTGCATCTCATGCCGTTCTGGCCTCCGTGGGAGGCTAGAGTGGCCCACCTTTCGAATTAGCTGCGACAGAGTCTATTGCCTGACATTAAAAGGTAAAATTAGGAACTATAGCAACCTTAAAACGCCTTATCTGCTCTCAAATTGGAAAGATGAGTGGAAAGCCTGCTTTTTCACCCTAGAACGACTTGTGCCGTTCTGCACGCGTAGGACGGCTCTGCAGCGGGGCCGGAGGACCAGGGTGAGCGTGAGCAAAGTCCGGAGGAAGGGCAGGGCTCCCAGGTGGGCTGCTCTGCAGAGAAGGGCCCAGAGGTGTGGCCCCCAAGCCCACTATGTCCTGCTGCTAAGCGTCAGGTGCCTTGGGGAGGCTGGCCTGGGCGTGCCCCCGGGGAGTGCTCAAGAAATCCCAGTGGCTGATCACAGTAGCAGTGACCTGACCCCTTCGGTGCTGCCCGAGGCCAAGCCCAGGACAATGGGCTTGAGTAGCAAGAGGAGGATTCGGATCGGACGGGCGCTGGTACTGGCCTTTGCTGGTTCCAGTGGATCTGAGCGGTTCCCACAGGCGAACCGGCTTGGAAGTAGCTGGCTCTGTTTGCCCCGTGGCGCCGTGCCATGAGGGACTGGGGCCCGGCCAGGCCGTATTTCGGCACCCGGACAGAATGCAGGTACTTTATCGATACGTACGTGTTTGTGTTATAAGAGAAAACTTTAAAAATATTTTTAATCGATGACTTTTCCCCTTCTGGCTTCTGCTAAATCTTGCTGGATTTATCTCAAAGGTGAGAAGCACAGGCAGGGCATGGCTTGAATTTCATCGGCGCAGCCCTTCTCTGAAAGGTGATAGCAGGAGGGCTGCGGGCTGTGGTTTGCTGTCACCTGTGCATGTCTACACTGGCACAGGTCTACACCAGCCCAGCCCTGCTTAGGCAGCGCCCACCCCCTGCGGTCTGTGCAGGGGGCTACTGAGCTGGCAGGAAACAATCGGGGGGTGCTTGCGGCAGAGCACAGGTGTTCACTCACCCGCCATTCACGTCCTGGTCATTTCACTCTGCAAACACCCACCGGACGCCTCTCCCATGCCAGGCACGCTGCTTCTTGGCCTTGGGGCACGGGAGGGAACAAAACAGGGGGAGCCCGGGGCCCCCTGAGCCTGTTTCCCCTTCGCTCTGTGCCACGGGGCTCTTCCGTCCACTGACGGCCCCTAGGATACGACTTCCTGGCAGTGCTTGGAGCAGCTGGTCCTCTCCTTGGGGACACCCTACCCCCTCTGCATCCCCACGACGGCCCCGTGTGCTCATCCACCAGCTATTTCCGGAGGGCTCCCGTGTGCCGGACTCTTTCTAGGCACTGGGGATCCAGTGGCCCAGGAAAGAGCCGGAAACCCCTCCTGCCTTCAGGGAGCTCACATTCTAGAGGTGGGTGGCGGACCATAGACGCAGGAGACAGTAACTAGGAGGCTGGAGGCTGAGGAGGCTGAGCAGAAAATACGGCTCGTGAAGGACTTAGGGAGTGTGGGGGGGGCAGCTCCCTTGCAGAGGCGGAGAGACCAGGTCGAGGAGGGGCGTTCCAGCCCAGGCTTGGTGGGGGCCGGTGCGAGATTGGGAGGGCCTGGGGAGCACATGCGGGTAAGGGGGACGCCAGGGCCAAGGCCGGGAGGCCAGGAGCTTGCACGGCTGGGAGAATGAAAATGGGTAGAGGAGGGGACGGGGCGGGGCCTCGGAGATGGGCTCTGGCCGAGGCCGGGTCCGTGACGCTCGTGCAATCCACGCTGTCCCACGGGCCCCAAGTTTAGAGGGGTTCTGCGCCCGGTGTGAGGCTCTGCCTTGCCCACTTTGAAATTCTTAGTATTTTTTTTTTTTTTTTTTGAGACAAAGTCTCACTCTTTTGCCCGGGCTAGAGTGAGTGCCGTGGCGTCAGCCTAGCTCACAGCAACCTCAAACTCCTGGGCTCAAGCGATCCTTCTGCCTCAGCCTCCCGAGTAGCTGGGACTACAGGCATGTGCCACCATGCCCGGCTAATTTTTTCTATATATTTTTAGTTGTTCAGATAATTTTTTCTTTCTGTTTTTAGTAGATATGGGGTCTCGCTCTTGCTCAGGCTGGTCTCGAACTCCTGAGCTCAAACAATCCACCCGCCTCGGCCTCCCAGAGTGCTAGGATTACAGGCGTGAGCCACGGCACCCGGTTTGAAATTCTTAGTACTGTTTGCACTTTGCAGTGGGCCCCGGCGAGGCAGGTGTGAGGGACGACCTGGGCCGGGCTGGCTGCTGGCTGGCACACCCCAAACCTGCACATCCCTGACTCAGTTTCCCCATCACGCACTCCTCACAGCTGCACCTCAAATATGCCTCTGTTGCCTGGTTTTATGTGTTTGGGATGTGAAGTCTGTTTTTTTCTTAAATACCTTTGCAGAGAGTATCTTGAAAAATGGCTTTTCGATTTGAATATGAAATGAAAACAAAAACCGTCAACTCTTCCGCTATTATTTATTGGGCTTTTTTTTTCCCCCCTCCTTCATGGTAATATTCCATCTCTTCAATACCGAACTATTACACAAAGAGAAGCTTTAAAAAATTAGATGGGGGTGGAGCAGGGGTGGTGGCGTAAATCCGCTTCCTGGCTTAGGCCTCGTATGCCAAGTTTTAGTCCGAATTACATATTCACAGCTGAGTTATAAACCCCCCGAAAACCAGGATTTATCACGGAAACCGTGACACCGCCTCACCCAGCCCGGCGTCCGTGGGGGCCGCGGTAATACACTGTGCGGAGGAATCAGTTCATTAGTTAGTTATAAACAAAGGACAGAGACAGTAAATTAGAGTAGGTGTTTCGGCAGTTTCCTGTGTATTTACGACAGCAAAATATGCAGCCGCGTTTTATTCCTGGAGATAGTATTTAAGCATTTCAGATTTAAAGCACGATCTCGGGGAGGACGATCGTGGTGGGTTCTTAGCTTCGGCCGTTCCGGTCCCTTCTGTAGTTTCATCCGTGATATTTTCTCCCTTCTCAGTTGCTCATTAGAACAATGTTAAAAATCCATTTTCGTCTGATTAATAATAAAGCTGATCACATGTAACCTAATTTTCATTCAGCGCTGCCCCTGTCTGTGGAGTCATATACAAAGTGACCTTTGAATCGCCAGCGGACTCATAAAGTACAATAAGCACCATTGTCCTGTCAAAAATTGAAGATGTTTTACATCATTACAAAATTTAATGCCCCATCTTTTCAAATGCACTACTTTTCAAAGGCCACATTCCAATTGAAGCTCATTAAAATCAGACTCAAGTTTCCTGTGGTGGGGATGAAGAGAGTTTTGCAGGCGATGGGAGGAAAATGAATCACTCTTTTAAAACAGATACGGTTACATATTAGTTTTGAAAGGTACGGGGACGGGGCGGCCCCCGCGGCCGGCAACAGTGCCGCTTTTGTGCCGATAAATCCAATAACCGCCCCCTGCTCCCTTTCATTTCGCTCGCCTGTATCCTATTTGCCGAGGACTACATCGGCTCTCTAAATAAAATTGTTGTTTTAAAGTTCGGAGGTGGAGGCCGAGGGGGTTTCTGGAGGAAAGCTATAAACCCGGCCCGGCAGTTTCAGATTGAAAAAAAAAAAAAAACAACGTTGCTCTGACTCAGAGACTTCATGTTTTAGAAACTGAGTCACTTGAGGGGGTTTCCCGAGTTGGTGGGGGAGAGTGGCCAGCTCACTGCTGGGTTCTAGCCAAGACCCATCTTAGTCACCCCCGAAGAACGGGTCACACTCTGGGACGCGGGCGTTCTGAGCTCCGACGGGACTCCTGGCGCGGCGGAGGGGACCTCCCCGGGTCCTCCTGTTCAAACTCCTTCTCGGTGGGAGTCCCGGCCTCCTGGGCTGTCTCTTGGCCACATCTACGTGCTGAGACCACGTCTCTACCTCTCTGTAGGTTCTTCTGGCCGATCCTTGTGACGCGAAGGTCTTGGATTATGTGAGAGGAGGAAAGAGCTCTCCCCGCGTCGGGCAGTCGGGCACGGCCAGTGCAATAGAATTGTTTAAAAGTCCGGACTTTTGCAGAACACTAGAACGTGCATGCTTTGAGCTTCTGAAATACTGGCCTCTTCTAGAAACATCCAGGCTGCTAAGTTGTCCACCTGTCAGTGCAGCAGTGGTAACACGGGGCCTGACGCTATTCGCTTTGGGCTGACGCTCCGAGAGCTCCGCTCGGAGACCAGTCACCGAGTGGCATTTGTAAGGCAGAGTGTGGGGCGCACAGGAGCCGGGTCCCTAAGCAAGCCCAGGCCACGCCGGGTGATGGTGCAGGGAGACGGGGACTCAGCAGTTTCGACTCTTCTCCGGGCCAGTGAGGAGATGCCCCGCGGGCCCCAGCGATGGTCTTTCTGTCTGGGCGCAATGCTTTGAGGTGGGGAGAGGCGCCGGCAGGCCGGGGTGGCCGGCAGGTGCTGCACCTTATTTGCAGAAGGGCTTCCCCTGCGGCGGGCGCGGGGTGTGGTTTTGGTGTGCGTACGTGTGGCGCCCGGCACGTGACTCGGCCCAGACACTCGAGAAGCCCTCCACCCCTGCAGCTTGCCCAGCGCGGGTGGACACTCGCTTCTGGAGCTGGGGCTCTGGACGGGGCTGGCCCCGTGCTGGGCTCCGGCCCCCAGTGCCCGGTGCAGGCCGTCACCAGCAGATGGAGAGGCTGCCTCCCCGCCTCTCCTCGGGGGACCCGGGCAGATGACGCCTCTTAGCTTCCGTGTTATTTACACTCCCAAATCCCCCAGCCGCGGGAGGATAAAGGATCAGTGGTAAGAAAGCTGTTGGCGAAGGCGTCGCGTGTTTAGTCCGGGGGTAGAGGAAAGCGCGGCTCCCCCCGCGGCCCCGCCACTGCGATTTCCTTCCCAGCAGCGTTGCGGCGCTCCTGATTAAATCAAAGCTTGCGTCTCTACATGTGGACGCACATCCACGCAAAGCGCAGCTCGGAGAATGTTTGAAGACCCCGGAGACTAAACCCCGAATGCCCCTGGCTCCTCTCTGCCAATCCGTGTCCAGCCTTCCGGATAAATCTCCTTTTCTGTCCTCTAACAAAGCCAGGGCCACACGGGTCTCTGCTCTACCTGATTCCTAGTAATTTCGCAAATCTGCACCCTGCGGAACTCGCGTCTTTTTATGTTTTCCGTTAGCTGTCCGCGGTCTGGGAGCTTATCTTCTCTCTCAGGTTAAACCTACTTTAACTTAAAGACACCATTTTAAGCACCTTGAGGATGCTCAAGAATCATGTGGCAATTATTTATTTGTGGCAATCTTGGTGTCAGTAGGAACAGAAAGCAGCACTTCTTGTACATGGCCCCGTAATCGTCACGAGGGCAGCGATCGGTGTATTCCCGGCTCCTGGCACCATGCCTGGCGCACAGTAGGCCCTCAAAAATATTGCAGAGTAATGAGTGAAGGAATGAGCTCACAGATGCATGAATGGATGGACCAATGAGGGAAGTTGGGTTTGACAAGCTTGGCCACCGATGGAGGCCCTAGAGCAGCGGTTCCGGCCCTGGTGGTGAGGGAGGGTTGACGGATCTTTGGGAGCATTCGCTGGACATCAGGGAGCCGCTCTGTCACCCACGGAAACTGCCCACTGGCTCCGGCTGGGATGCCACTGCGTGGTGTCACCCGGCCCTGTGTGCACCTAGGTCAGTGGCCGGCCCAGCCCAACCTGCACCCTCCGTCCCGAGCAGTCCAGTCCCACACCACGGCCGCACACTCCCTCCTCGTCTTCACCTCCGCACCCTCCCCTCTCCCCTGACTTGCAGCCCACGGGGGACGCCCTCCCCTGTTACCGCCCTCCCTGTCCCAGACCTCACACCCTCCAGCAAGCCTTTCCCGTCGACTCCAGGTGACACAAGACTTCTCCTACTTGCTGCCCACAGGAGGTCCTCTCGTTGTCTGCACCACCGAACTTGACATTTGAAACATCAACACTGTTCGCATTGCAGCGGAAAGTACCTGGGCTAATTTCCCCATATATTCGAGAAACATGCGACAAGCTCCTACGTATTAGCCCACAAGAGCACCTAGACCCTCCCCCGTCCCCCAAATAACCCCTGCCCCCCTGCAGTGTATGCTCAGTTTGGACCCCAGCTCTCTGGGCAAGTGACAAGGTATTTCTAAGACCGATGCTGTGGTATCATCCGTGCCAGCCGGCTGACGACCACATCCCGGCCCAGGGTTGTTTCAGGGGAAGAAATGAGATTCCGAGTGCACTGCGCCCAGCTCCGTGCCCAAGTCCGGCGAACGTGGGTGCCCCCTGCCGACCCGGTGCCGTCCCTGGACAGGAAGATTTGGCCAGACGACAAGGCTGCTTCAGTGTTTTTCCACTGAGGCAAGAAGGGGAGGAGAAACCCCGTAACTGGGTCCCCGCGTGGGCTCTTTGGTGAGAACTCCTGAGTTCGTGGTATGTTCACAGCCACTGGGACTTTTCCGGCTCCCCAGGTCAACCTGCTGGAGAGGAACTCAACAAAAATTCAGAGCCAAGGGGACACAGTCATGTAACTGACGGAGTAACCTGCACAAAAGCACCTTTGAAAACCAACTCAGAAAGCCACGTAGCTGCCTCCCTCCTCTTCCTTCCCTCCTTTAGTATAATTTGCAACATCGAATACCGTTCTTAGAATGGCTCTCCTGGCCAGCCAACTCTAGAGGATGGTCATAAACCGGAAAATTATTTGCAGTCACCTCTCGAAGCAATTGTACCTTCCGGAAATTAATTAACGTTCTCAACACAGTCAGAGCCCGCTTTTTGCCTACCTGTAAAATGCTGTGTGGATCCCGAGAACCATGAGTGTCGTATCGTATTTAATATGCAACATTGTCATCTGAGAAACATTTGTCAACATTCTGTAATAATCTATGATTGAAACACTGAAACCTGTGAACTGGTAGAGTCAGTTGTGTTCTAACTCTACAACTGAAACTCATTTAAAAGTAAATGAAAGTCAAGACGGAAGAGATTCAGTTAAAATTAAAGTACGGATAAAATGATGCACATGGTATAAATCAACACACTGCTATTGCTCACTTTCCCTTGTCCTGTAAGGAACTCGCTAACAACAACCAAAAAAGATTCCTGGATGTGCAAAGGGCAAATTGTGTGCAAATAACATGACTCTGTCCACACCTGTCTCGAGAAAAGATTGGAAAGGAGTTACGACGCCTTTTTCCTTCTAGCCCCTCATCCAGCCTTTTTTACCTGTGCTTCTTTTCTGGACTGAGGCACAGCAGAAATCCAATTAAAAATCTTTCTTCCTTTTTTTTTTTTTTTATTCTTAACTTTGGAGTATGCATGCAATTTCACTGATAGCAGGATCTCAGCAGAGAAATTAACTTCAATAATCTATGGATTACAAGACATATCAAACCTTCAAAGCAAGCCGATGTTAGATCTATTCTCAGAAGGGTTTAAATGACTTTAATAGTTAACAGCAAACGATGGGATGCATTTTTCCCAACTAAACCAAGATCCGCTGGCGTGACCCTCCGATTCTCCAAGCGTCTTGACTATGGCGAGCACGTTCTCCACCGCCCTTCGCGAGGCACGTGAGGGGCTCACCCCCGGCCGGAGTCTGGCACCTGCCTCCTGGCCTGGCAGGTGTAGCTGGTTCAAAGCAACAGGAAGGGCCTCGTTAGACTGTCCCGGGAAGCCCCTCCAGATGCAGTCACTCACACCCTTCATTGTCGACGGAGCTATCCATCTTCGGCCTCGCAGCCTGGAGAATTCATTCCCCGCGATTATTAACAAGGTCGTGTTTTAGGTGGCGGCGTTCTGGGAACGAGCTCCGTCTGCAGAGGTACGGCTGCGGGAGTGGGGCTTGTAGAGCTAAAGGGGTCGAGGCTCCCTTTATACGAGCCTGGGGGGAGGCCTGGAGCCTGCACGCGTAGGAACCCCTCCGACCCGCTGATTCTCCATTAAGTCTGCAGCCTGCAGCAACGCTGAGTCTGAGGCGCACAAGGTTAAGTTGAAGTCGCTTCTGTAATTGGTGCGTTAAAAAGGCACTTCTGTTTACTAACCTACTGCAGTCAGGTGGTGCGTGCATGGCCCTTCCACTGGTGGCACTCTGCGTCCTCTCGTGGGAGTCCCACCAGAGCTCACGGGCCCCAGCTGCAAAGTGCGTTCGATCTTCATCCCGCTGCAACACTCGGCCTCCCGGGGAGCTCCCTCGGGTGGCAGCTGCGCCTTGAATCGCAGATGCACCTGCCGGGCTGGAGGACGAATTGCTCGGGCGCCGATCTTTGCGAGCTCGTGCGGTGGCGTGCGGCCGTTACGGAGGACGGCGCCCTTGCAGAGCAAGCAGGCTTTTCTGGTCCCTAACCGTGGGCGTCACGACAGCAGTGGTACTCCAGGTACAGCCCTGAGCCGGGTTCTCTGCAGAGCCTGATGTGGTCATGGCTACGTTAGTAGGACGGTGGTCAGCAAGAAGACCAAGGTGTTACCTGTGCGGTCCCAGAGGCCCCGTTTGAGGAGGGGATGGGCAGACTGGGCGCCGGGTCTGGAACCCGCAAGGGGACAGTTTCCCAGTACTGGGCACATGCCACTCGCTGAAAGTCACAGAATGGCTTCGGACGAAGCCACTGCCCGTGGAAACGTCATGAGAAATAAATGCTTTCCCATTTCAATTCTCTTCTAGTCTTTCCGATTAAAACCCAGAGGAAAGCATCAGTTTGGGGCTGCTCTGTCTTTAACACCTCTCGAACATTTGATAATCACAGTGTTTGAACCAGAGGGAGGGGTCTCGGGCAATGGATTCTAGCTGAAATTTAGTAAGAATCAGGCAATGGATTCTAGCTGGAATTTAGTAGGAATCAGGCAATGGATTCTGCTGGAATTTAGTAGGAATTGGGCAATGGATTCTAGCTGGAATTTAGCAGGAATCGGGCAATGGATTCTAGCTGGAATTTAGCAGGAATCGGGCAATGGATTCTAGCTGGAATTTAGTAGGAATCAGGCAATGGATTCTAGCTGGAATTTAGTAGGAATCAGGCAATGGATTCTAGCTGGAATTTAGTAGGAATCAGGCAATGATTTCTAGCTGGAATTTAGTAGGAATCACAATGGATTCTAGCTGGAATTTAGCAGGAATCAGGCAATGGATTCTAGCTGGAATTTAGCAAGACTCTTATTTTCGTTGTTTTGTTAGTGTGACTATTTCTGGTTATGTTGAGTAGTGCTGGGTTTCCATTTATGGTTCTGATATAAAATTTGGATAAATTTATTAGAAAGCGAAAAAGGTAGTTTTTTTTTTTTTAAGTAAGGAAATGTCAGCACAGGTAATATGAGACTATGGCAAGGGTCACGGAGTCACTCTAAAAACAAGCACGGGGTGGGAACATGGTGATATGAGGTGTGGCCAAAAGAACCGGACTATTCAGGGACCCGCTGACGTCCCAATTCTTCGTAGAGGGTGGAGGTGTCTCTGGACGTGCAGGAGAAGCCCCCAGAGACCCAAGGACCGGGCCTAGGAGAAGGTTGGGGGACAGCGGGTTTAGGTTCTGAATAGGAAGGGAGGGACCTTGTGCTGATCGGCACCTTCCATCCCCGTGGAGGACTCTGCGGGGGCCGCACGTGAACGGAGGGAAAAGCTCTGCCTTGTTCCGGGGTCGCCGCTGACGCCAGGTTTCCGTGCCGTAGACCCCTCGTTGCTTTTGCTCCCTGACCACGCAGGGCAGGGATGTTGACTCTTCCTGCTGGAGACGGCCATTCCAGCATCGCGCTTTGGTTAAACAGGTCACCTGAGCCACGAGAAGTTTTGATTATTTTCTTGTAAAATCGAAAGGTCCACCCATTACCCTTGCTTTGCTTTGATTGTCCTTGCTGTTCAGAGAACTAGATCTGAGACCGATCACCTCCCTCCATGGACAGTGCCCGGGTTATAGATGTCTGAGAATAGAGCGCGGATGGGTTATTTGGGGGTGATCCTAGGAAGAACAGGTGAGGCGGGGGCAAGAAAGGGAAGGGAACCAACAAACAGGGCATTACTGAGCCGGTTACCACCGTGGGCAGCTGGAGTTCCATGGCCCTGGGACCACCGGGAGACGGAGTGGGGCTCGCCTCCGAGTTAGCCCTGTAGAGCAGCGAGGAAACTGGGTGTCTACCGTCTGACTCCCCATCCATCACTGGTTGAGGGTTGCTGCTAGAGGAATTACCCTGTGCTACTTCTAGCCTGTCCTGTGTGTGTGCCGAGCATGTTTCCACGTTGAGAAAAATGTCTTCGGACAGAAATTCCCAGGGGTTCCGTCTGAGCAGCCTTGGAGTGCAGAGATGCACGTGCAGGGAACATGGGACAGTTGCTGTTAGCATTTGCCACGGAGGAGATTCCTCTGCACTGGCTCACGGGCTCCACTCAGATGAGCCTTTTCTTTGGGCAGCTCCCAAAGTGTGATGGTGGGGAAAGCAGGGGACCATGCCTTCTTCTCCCCATCGGGCCCCTGCAGTGTTGGCTGTGGCCGGCCGTGCCACAGAGCTTCTTCAAGGCCTGGTGACCTGGCGCTGGGGGTGCCCGAGGGCCATTTTCCTCGCATTCCGGCTGACTCATGGCCAGGGCAGCTTGGCAGTGGCCTCGTGGTCAAGCTTGTCCCTCTTGGGCCCCTCTTCCACAGTATTTGGGCTCTGGTATCTTGGGCAAAGGTAAGGGGGTCACACCCAAATCTCTTAGTGGCTTCGATTGCCTTTCAGAATGGCTTTCTTGGCTTTCAAAGCCTTGCTCTGCCTTTGGTTTTGGGAAGGCGAGAGCTTCCTTCTTTGCTTTTGGGAAGGCGAGAGCTTCCTTCTTTGCTTTTAGTGCCGTCTCTGTAAAAAAGGATCCTGTAATGGATTTTAACCTCTTCCTTCCCTACGTATGTTACCAGCTGGCACCATGGTCTGCAGTCTGCTTGCAGATCTGGGAGTAGGCCAGAGGAATTCTGCTGGAATTTCTGGAATTCCAGAATTTCTGCTGGAAATTCCAGCCCCAGAGGCAGTGAAGGCGTGGCTGAGAAGATGGGGGTGTAGACCTCCCTGCCCGGGGACCTCAGAGGGACCCTTTCACCTTCCGTGGCCGGTTTCCCCAGCTGCAGAATTCGTGGCCTGGCTCGATTGTTTGAAATGACCCTTCCAGTTCCAGAGCTTGTTTTCTGTGCTTCTTAATAAGCCACCTGATATAAACAAAGTCCCTGACGTCCAGCTGTCTGAGGGAAGGTTGGCCACTGGGAAGAACAGCTGATCACCTTCCCAGGTGGCAAGGAACTGGCAAGTGGCAACCGGTGTCTGCAGGAGGGAGAAGACCAGGGGCTTCTGGTGTGTTCTGAGTCACACTGCTCTGTACAGGGCCCAGATGTGCACAGACCAGAGAGCCCAGCTCAGCCGGGCCTGCTTCCCAGGCGGCTGAAGAGATGCCGGCAGACAACCGATAGTTCAAAGGGGACAGCAAAGACAGATGCCAGCCACCCACTGAGTGGGAGAGAGCTTAGACCGGAAGCAGATGCCGTCAGGGGAAAAATGGCCGTTCTTCCCACAAGGCCGTGGTCACGTTTGAGAGGTCAGGGCAGGGTCGGCAGGTGTCCTCACTGCCTGTGCTCGGGCGGGGTGGCCACTGTCTTCTCTCCCAGGCTGTCCCTCGGCCATCCTGTTCTACTGTCCCATAGTCCCCTCCCTCTGAGTCACAGCCAGCCTTGACGGGCTGCTGGAGCAGTTTGAGAGGGGAAGATTATCTGTGCTGGGATTTCGATCACAAACTATCGTATCGCTGAAACGCAAGAGAAACATGTCCCTCAGAGAGGGGCACCGCCCTTCAGAATTCCTTTGCAGCGTGAAGAAGGTGGCCTTGAAAACTTTCTGGGCACGGTTTGGAAAGCTTAGCGCTCTCTCGCTGCGCAGGTACGGACGTGTTTCTCCTGCGCTTTGGAAACCATTTGAATATTTATAAATTTAAGTATTTATTTTCATATTAAAATTAAAGCTCTATTGTCTTGCAACTAACCTGCCTTGTTCTGCCACTCCAAAACAAAACCTTCTCTAGTGCGATAACCTTTATTTATAGATGGCAATAAGCATATTTAGCAATATTATTATTCATGACCCTTGCACTAAATACCATAATCAGAATACAGATGTGCAGGGTAATTTCCATGCACGAGTCACTATGCATCGAATTCTTGCAAAGCAAAAATAGCATCCATTTTGGGATAAATTATCCATTGGTGTTGCATAAAGGTATCAAGGCTGCACAAAGGATTTCAGGGAGTGGAAGAGGGAGAGACTCTTTAAATCAAGGGGTGTCCAACACCCTGGGAATACAGTGGGGTTTCTCCAATTCCCCTCTTCTGGCAACTTATTTGATCGCCTTTTGCTGGACCCATTTTTAGGGTGTGGAATGTACGTGGGTTAGGCAGGTGGGTGTCTGGATACAAAGTGTGGCCGGATGAAGCCATCTCTGAATATGTCCTTTGCTTTCGTCGGACCAAAGATGTAGATTATCAGATAAGCGGCACACTCAGGCTCAGCTCACTAATTGGCTGAACAAGACGTGGTCACAGTTTATACTCCGTTCCATAATGGATTTTCATGTTCGTGAGTCCTAACTGGCTGTGGAAATGAAAAGCAAATGTCTCATCATCACAAATATCTTCTGGGTTTGGTTTTTTTTTTTTTCCTAAGCCCAAAGATTAAATCAACTCTACCCCCCATTTGGCAGCAAGTTCATGGTTGTAGAAGGACGATAAATGCTCGGGTGATGGACATATCCGTTGTGCTTCTGTTTAGCAAATTCTTATAAGCGACTGCGAGATATAACACGTCTCCGTTAGGTGTTACATGAGTAATTGGTATACTTAAGAAAGTGTGAAATAAACAGGTATAAAGCTGGAAACGCATTTATTATCTGCTGAGGTGTTTCACATTCAGACCGTTTAGAAGCCATCATCTGGCTTGGCGTCTTCTCCCAGATTTCTGGAGGCAAACCCTCCATTACACCTGCTATCGACCGATCCTTTAATGCAAATGCTACCAGGTATCAGCTACCACCTGGCGGGTCCGAGAGGAGATGCCGTGTCAAAGCCACCAGACTGATCAGGGATCCCCACGGGTGTCAGGGTGAGGGCTGGGCACCCCTCGAGTGTTCTCCAAATCGTCAGTGGGTCTCCTCCTCCTCTCTCTTCCCTTTCCCAGCTCCTGCTGTTTCTCTGTTTCTTGGTGTCAGATCCAATTCCAGGCCAATCCAGCTTTATTGGGCTCTAAGGTGGAGTAAATACCACTTCCCCGAGACTCCAGGGAGGCTTCCCCTAGTCCTTGGGTGGCAAGGGGGCATGCTCTGAGGCCAACTACAGGGGACCCCCATGAGCCTTGGCTACGAGGCCTTCTGCCACCCGGTGGGTGAATGGCCTGATCTTCCAGCTGTGGGGGGTCTGGGGCAGGCTCCCCAAACCTTCCGTGCGGATGCCTGGTGAGCTCTGTGGATCTGCTGCAGACTGAGCAAGCCTGGCCAGCATCCTTGGAGCACGGCTCTCGTGAATGGCTTCCGCTTTCCGAGAAGGAGCAGTTCCTAAAAAGGGCGGCCGCCCGACAAACCCAGTGGTGACTCTTTGGCAAAGCAAAACCCTTCTAGTCTTGGCCAGCCTTGGCTCTGCCCCACCTGGCGAGAGCCGCAGGCAGCAGAGATTTGCTGCTCCTTGTTTCTTCCACTTGTCCCTGCCTGCCGCCTCTGCCTCTCCCCGCACTCCGCCCGCGTGGAACTTTAGGACTCAGAGGAGAGAAAATCCATCAGTACAAGGGCTGGTCATTCACCCCGCTGGCAGGGACCTCTGAGCTATCAAGGCTGTCTCCTTGGTCTTGGGAGCTGGGGGCTGCCAGGCTGGCAGGTCCCCAGAGAATTCGGAGGGTGAGATACCTGAATAGAACCTTTCAACGTAGAGCCAGGTAGCCTCCGAGAAGAAGAGGAGGAAATAATGGGCTAGACATAAAGATACCATCAACGGTCCTCAACCGGAAGCCAGCCTCAAAGACTCTGTCCCTGTCCCCTTCTCCCAATCCCGTCCTCTCAGCCTTACGTGCTGTGTGGGAGCCGAATGCAACATCTTTCTTGGGGCTACTGTGAGCCGCGCTGCACTGAAACTATCAGAGACCAGAGTTTGATGAGTGACCCCAAGACCTTTCTCTGCGTTTCCCGGGAGGGGCAGCAGCAGGTCTTCAACCCTGAGGGTGCTCAGAGGGCTGCTTGCCCCAGACTTCCTCGTGCCCAGCTGTGGTCACCGTGCCCAGAACATGACATGCCGGTCTGACCCAGCCTCCCAGCACCGTCCACACAGGACGGGCAGCTAGGTGCTCCGTGTGCCCCTCCGTGTACCCCCTGGGGGCACCTACAGAAAAGCAGGGTCCAGGTCCCAGCCCGTCCCCGGCTGGCTTATGGGGCCATGGCCCGGGCATCTGTGAGTCAGGCCCTGGGTCTCCCCTGCCACTGTGTTGCCCTCTCTCCAGGTGAGCGCCGTGCCTGCCCGCCCTGCCCGTCCTTCCTTCCCTCCTCCCTGGGCGGCCGCTGCCTTCCCTGCGTAGCTGGGAACAAACCTCTCCACTCACCAGGCGGCACGGACCACGATGGATTTAGTAGCTGCGCTGACCGGGTCACCAGGCCTGGTCTCCAGGATGCCGGCGTAGCCTGCGGAGGGATTTGGGGACACACTCGGGTGCTCCCCGGGTTGGGGGGTCCCGCTCCCCTCCTGGTGGCTGCCCGCTGCTTCCTCCCCGTCCCCATGTCTTCTCTCTCGTCTCCCTCGAGAAAAGCCAATCTTCCCGCCACGCTTTCCATTCAGTGGAAACTGAAGTTGACGTCTGGTCCGCGTCGGCCTGGCCCCGAGGAGCGGTGGGGAGGACGGGCCATGGACTCGAGGGGTGCAGTTCGAGGCGTGGCTCCTCCGGTCCCTTCTCCCGATGCTTCTGGGTTCACCATGGAAGGCCACGAGTGGGCTCGGAGTGGCCCCTGGCAGCCTGGGGAGGCCCCTCTGCGTCAGGGGCTTCCTGCTGGGGCAGGGGCAGCCCACGGTGTAGGTGGCCCCAGCAGGCACAGCCCAGAAGTGGTTCCCAAAGTGGGGCCAAGGAAGCCACGGCCACGAGAGTCGAAATGAAGTCGGGCCAGAGGAGCTCAGTGAGTCCGCATGCTGGCTCAGCCCTCCACTTTCTAGCCGTGTGGCCTCAGACACGGGCTCCCC
>NW_012148108.1:2001149-2002870 GCF_000956105.1 Propithecus coquereli | reverse complement strand
GGCCCCCTCAGTCCGCGGCTCTAAGAGGATTTGTTCTTTGCCTTCTGCGCCCTGGACCCTGCGAAGATCCTCCCGGGACGCACTGTTCTTTCTTCTTACAGACCTAACGTGGCTGAGCTATTTTGGGCAACCATTTAAATAAAAGCCAATTTGACTAAAAAGCAAAATATATTCCGCCGAATGACGGCAAAAGGGCAGAGCTTGGAAAGGAGAAGGAGGGGGGGAAAAAAAAAACCCAGAAAGAGGGAGAGGAGAAAAAAAAGAAAATGCAAGGCATTCATTTTTCCTTTGTACTTTGTAATAAAAGAAATTCTCCGGCTGCTTAAAGTGACACGTTAAAAGATGTATGTATCGTGGCTTTTTAAAAACACAATTAGATAACACCTTGTCAAATACTTATATTCTTTGTTGACAGCCCCGAGCGCGGTGACAACCGCGGCACAGCCATCGGGGCAGGTGTCTCTCCCTGACACGCGGTGGCAGAGTCAACCATTTTGCAGAAATGTTACTGTTTACCACTCTAATCACCAATCCACATCTAGTCACAACAATAAGTCAGAAGGAGCAGTAAATTATACTTGTTCAGCCCTGATGAGTTTGAACTGTTTTGCTGAAATTAACTGAAGTAATTATCTATTTTTCTAAAGCTGCAAAAAGGGGGAAAAAAAAAAAAAACGTAGTAATGTTCCGTGGGGAGAAAAAGAGGCCCTGCAAACTCGCCGGTCGTGCAATATTTAAGGAAACTTTTATTCGGGGAGGGTCTGGTGACCACATAGGTTAGATGAGGCTGTGAGATGAGGCAGATTTCATATGCTACAGTCTCTTTTTTTTTTTAGCTTAAAAAAGAAAAAAGACAAACAAAACCCAAAACCAAACTTCCTGCACAAGAAGCCTTTCTTACGACGGGACTGGTTTCTCCAGCCCCCTGATTTGACCTTCTCGGGGGTCCGTCGCGTTCGGGGCTGTTTCTTTTGCAGGGCAAAGAGCAAACCCTCACAAGCGGAGCTCTCTCTCTGCTGCCTGTGATCTTAAGTGAAAGGGGAGGGAAGCTTTTGATTGTTACTTAATCCCTTAAATTTGCTGGGCTGCCCAGTCTGGGCATTTAGTCTTGAAATGGCCCTGTCCCCAGACCTGCCACGCGGGTGCTGGGCGCCCCAGCGGGCGGGACGTGAGCACCCACCTCTCAGATCTTTCTGGGTTCCCGACAGAGCCGCCGGTCTTTGCGTCTCCCCACGTTGACAACGGGACGCACGGGGCTTTTGTCTGCCGTGGTGAGCACCGCAGGCTCTGGAAATGGGCGGACGGCATCACCCTGACCAGTTTGGGTTCCACCTTCTAGAAAACGGGGCCAACAGCACCAACCTGGCAGGGTTATTTCAGGAGGTAAATGCGTGTTTGTGGGCTGCGGGGAGGGAAGGCTCAGCCCGTAGGTGACGGTCAGAGAATCTTCGTCTACCTCGTCTTTGGTTACAAACAAAGGCACAGGCGAGTAGTGATTAAAAGCGTAAAGGCTAGGACAGGTGTGTGGTGGCTCACGCCTGTAATCCTAGCACTCTGGGAGGCTGAGGCAGGAGGATCGCTTGAGGTCAGGAGTTCCAGACCAGCCTGAGCAAGAGCGAGACCCCTGTCTCTACTAAAAATAGAAAGAAATTATTTGGACAACTAAAAATATATAGAAAAAATTAGCCGGGCATGGTGGCGCATGCCTGTAGTCCCAGCTA
>NW_012148108.1:1990133-1990831 GCF_000956105.1 Propithecus coquereli | reverse complement strand
CATGTCGTTGCTATTATCACCTTGGACCATTATGGATATCACTTTGTGTATATTAAACATGTAATTTTAAAATTAATTTTAAAAGAAAAACAAGGAGGCGCCACCCATCTTGCATACTGGTGACGGGAGTAAAAATTAAAATGTTATTTGTGAAGGGCAGTTTCATGACATAGTACTGGACATAGTACAGTGTCGTTTTGGAAACTCTGGCAGAGTTGCAGTCAGGACTCTGTTTGACGGCGAGGGGGGTTGTCCCCTGTCTACGCGGCCGTAGATCCACAGCGGGGACGGTAGCGCTGCGTGCAGGACACAGGGGGGATGGTGTGGGTGTCGCTGTGACTGGTGCCCGTGCACGCGGGGAGGGACGGAGCTCGGGCCCCGCGGCCATTCGGTCATGTGGACCTCGATCCAGGGTCCCTCTCCGGCTCTGTGATCCTGAGAAGGTCAGCCTCACTGTGCCTCGGTTTCCTCCTCCATGAAAAGACGGCTGCGTGATGACCGCCATCAGGGAAGTGGCCAGACAGGAAGAAGATCCCGTAAAGTGCCCTGAGACACTGCTGGCGGCCACGGGTGGAAGCCCGGAACGAGCGGGAGAGAGGCGGCCACGGGCAGGAATGGACAAAGGGGCGTGGGGACGGAGGAGGGGCGTGCAGACTGGCACGACGTCCCCGGGCCAAGCCATCGCTCACCCCGGCTGT
>NW_012148108.1:1986536-1989918 GCF_000956105.1 Propithecus coquereli | reverse complement strand
AAAAAAAAAAAAAAAAAAGAAAGAAATTAAGTGACAGGTCCCCAGTCTGGATGTGATTCTTGGCCACAGCTTGGGTGTGCTGTGTTTATACTGTAACAATTGTCACCTAGTGTCACGGGGCGGGGGGAAGGGACTCTGGCCCTGTGACCTGCCCCACGCTGTTCCTGGCTGTTTGTTCATCTCAGTTTTTGAAAGCCACAAACCAAAACGTGATCTGGGGTGTCGTCCGAGGCTGGAACTGAGGGGACAGGTCCTCCCGCGAGACGCTCTATTAGGGGAACGTGTCCGTACGGTTCTTCCGGGTTACGGGCCTTCCTCCCCTCCACGTCCCAGTGCGCCCTCCCTCGTGTGCGGAACGCGCCCCTGGCCCGCACTGCGGGAGGGAGGAGCACCCGGCACATGCTAAGTCAGCAAAGGGAGGACCAGGGTGAGGACACAGCCTGGCGGGCGCCCTGCAAGCCCAGGAGCTGGGGCCGTGCTGAACGGGGCTTGGACATTCAGGCTCCTGCCCCATTCTGTGTCGCCCCTTGTTCTTGGCTCATGACGGAGTCCGGCGCAGTCTTGCCACTTTGCAGAGGCCTCCCCCAAAAGCTCAGCATCGGACGCTCGGCTTTCTGCTTTTCTGCCTCGAACCGAGCGTGGACCTATTAAGAGTCCTTTAGTTCTGGTGATTCCACGTAAAGTGAACTCTTGTTGTGTCTGTTGTTGACTGAGCAACTACTTTCTGATTTTTACTTATGCAGATTTCTGGGGAAAATCTTCGGCCAAAGGATGTAAACACTAACTTCCTGGCCCAGGCTGAGGTTGGAGCTGCCTTCGAGTTGGCCTGACCTCAGAGGTCAGAAGAGGGCTCTTCCCCAGATTGTTTGTGTTCTCTGGCTGAGGACGGCAGGAGCCTAAAATTGTAAACTCTTTATTTGACCTATGGGGAAACCGAGGCCTGAAGAGTCAAACTGATTTACCTATGACCACATTCCCCATTTAATCCAGGGGTATTTAGCGAAGTTCCTCTGAGCGCTTGGCCTCAGTCTAGGCGCGAGGATTCCAGCAGTGAACACACGAAGCCCCCGTTTTCTCGGAGGTTGCATGGGGTTCCGTTCTAGAAAGTCACCCGCCGGGAGGTCACGTGGGAAGCAGGTCAGTGGCAGAATCCGGGTCCTTATGCGCAGCCTGTTGGACACAGCTCCGGACAGGAGGCCCCTGTCCAGGGTCTCTGATCCAGCCTGGGAGGGCCCGTGTGTGGTTCCAGGAGCTGCAAGAACTCCCTACGCTGCACGGAAGACGGGAATGTCGGTGTCTCCGTAAGATGAAAGAACACACAGATGCCGATAGGTCTTCAGTTGGGCACCTGACTCCCACGGGAGGTTGGAGCCACGTCCCGGGACCCTGAGAAACACTAAGTAAGGAGAGGACCTGGGAGCAAGAGGTGTAATTATCGGGGAGCCCAGAAGTCCCATGATGCCTCCCTGGGAAAGGGTCTGGGACCGGCAGCTTCTGCTGAGGGACCTGGAGGCCCCCCGAGCCCTGCAAGGTTACCGTGGGACGCTGAAAGGAGGGTGGTGATGAGGGGGGCAGGATGGGGGGTTAGTAGGACTTTGAGGAACTCAGAAACCCCATCCGAGAACTTGCTGGTCGGGGGTGAGAACTGCGCTTTACGTCTCTGCTTTCGGCTCAAGGAAGGAAAACCGAGAGCATTGAAATGTCCCCTCCCCCTGGTCATCAGAAAGTGGGGTCCCTTCGTTCTCCCCTCACCTCCCAGCCGGGGACTGGACTGTGCACCCCACACACTTCCGTTGAGAAGCCTCAGTCCCCCCGCTAGCTTTATCCGCAACGGCGACGAAAAGAGAACTGGGCTGGGTGGTGCGGTCTCGGGTTTTCCCTTCGATGCGATGGTAAAGAACAAGATGGCAGGAAGGCAGGGGGACGTTAATATCTGTTCGTGGATTAGATGCTTAGATTCGTTCTTTCTTCCCGTCCACAGATATTCACTGAGTATCTGCTCTGTGCAGCCTCTGCGCAAGCCAGTGGGCGTAAAGTTGGGGAACAAAGTGGGAAGTTTCTGCCTTTGTGCAGCCCACAGTCTTGGCGGTTTGCGGTCGCTGCTGCAACTCGAATACTCTTATTTGTATTTGAAGCTGCATTTAGGGCCCTTGGCAGATAGATTCCCACGGACGCCCAGAAGCCGTGGCCAGGTGGG
The DNA here is from genome assembly GCF_000956105.1 of Propithecus coquereli. NCBI lineage: Eukaryota > Metazoa > Chordata > Mammalia > Primates > Indriidae > Propithecus > Propithecus coquereli. The sequence goes on along the minus strand of NW_012148108.1, from coordinate 1,987,721 downwards.
TAACACTGTGGTTTTCTCCGTGAGGTTCACCTGCTTATGTAAGAAGTTAAGTCAGCGGCGCTGAAAGCTCAGGGGGTCCCTTGGCTGGGTGCCACCAAGACGGTGACATGCCTTCATCTTGCTGGGGTTTAGGGCCGGGTTTAGGCTGCTGAGTGTGAGTAGTCCCAGGGTTTAAGGAACCACTGAGGCAGGGTCTGTGCCAGCTGTCACAGGTTGAAAGGAACCCAGGTGCCAGCACCCTAAACATTATCAATTCTGGGCAGAGGCGGAAAGGTGCTTCCCGCGTGGAACGTGGCGGCCGTGACCCGGGGTTCGGGGAGCAATCTGCTGCCTGGGTGCTCTCGAGAGACCTTAATCCTGCCTTTGAAAAGCTGCTTAAAAATAATACCACTAAATACATCTTCACAGTGGATGGAACAAGCTAGACGTCGGTCCCCATCCCCCAGACGAACAAAAAGAGATTAGAAGCTGGAGGCAGATATGGTGTTAGGTGCCCATGCGCGGCCCGCGAGATGCGTCCAGGTGGGTCTCCCCACTGTAGGCTCTTGCGACGCTCCGTCGTGCGCTTTAGAGCCCACGCGGGCGTAATCGCGATCACGCAGGCGTCGGTGCTTAGACATATGGTCGATGTCTGCCCAGGGCTCCAGACCGGAGGCTTCAGGAGCACAGGGACTGTGTCGGCTCTGGGCACCTCTGAGCCCCTGGGGCCTGGCGCACTGCCTGGAGCAGAGTAGGGGTGCTCGGGGGTACATGGCGAGAAAAATGAAAGAAAGAAGAAGGAAGGAAAGAGAGAAGGAAGGAAAGAAGGAAAGGAAAGAAGGAAAGGAAGGAAGGAAAGGAAGGAAGGAAGGAAGGAAGGAAGGAAGAAGGAAAGAAGGAAGGAAGGAAGGAAAGGAAGGAAAGGAAGGAAGGAAGAAGGAAGGAGGAAGGAAGGAAGAAGGAAGGAGGAAGGAAGGAATAGGGAAAGAAGGAAGGAAGGAAAGGAAGGGAGGAAAGGAAGGAAGGAAGGAAGAAAGGAAAGAAAGAAAGAAAGAAGGAAAAGAGAGAGAGAGACAGAGAGAAAGGAAGGATACACGGGTGGATGGATGGACAAACAGTAGTCTTTTGTGACTACTGGGATTATTAAAACTTCGGTAACCAGGCTTTTTCTCCGACCCATGGATCCTGTGGGGATAGCACAGGTGG
>NW_012148108.1:1985478-1986486 GCF_000956105.1 Propithecus coquereli | reverse complement strand
CCCAGACACACACATAATTTCGAAAGCCCCTTTATAAAGCCACACCAACTATATATCCTTGTCGACATTATTCAAAAACCTAGGGACTGCACTTTCTTCTTAATTTTCTGCATAATTAAGGCAAAATTAAAGCAAAACAAATGGTGAGGTGTGAGGGAGGGAGAATGAAGCGTAATTATCCACTCCATCTAGCTAGACAACTCCTATCCACAGAAAAACTGTTCACGCCACCACGTTTCGACCCCGGTAAACATGGTGATTTTGCCTCGTGGAACATTATTTTCTATGATTCATTATGAGAAACCAACAAAACTCCCAACTGGAGTTCTGATTAGAAAATACTATATTTTATATTTAAATGTAGGGATAGCAGGGGTTTGTGTCCTTAGTTTACTAGTTAATTTTCTTGGGAAAAAATTTCTTCTTTCCTTTCCTTTCTGCCTTCCTTCCTCCCTCCTCTTCCTTCCCTCCCTCCTTCCTTCCTAACTTCCTCTCCCGGGCCAGGCTTTGGCTGTTCATTTCCTTATCCATCCAGTAAACCTTTGCCACGAAGCCTGGCTCACGTGACCCAGAATGTGGGCCGACCCAGCTCTCCAGGCGGGTGCTGGTCACAGCACTTCGCAAGACAAGGCAGGAACTGCGGATTCTTTTCTAATCCTAGGAAAAATGAGAGTTACGAGTGAGGCATTGAGTTCGGACAACAACGGTAGACCCACGAGAACCCGATGAGTTCCTGTGAATTCCACAGAGCACGTCCGTCTCGGTTTTCCGTGGCGACCCTGAGACACGTCACCCCATTCACCGGCTGTTTTGTGGACCAACAAGATGTTCATCTTTTGGTTTTCCGGAAAGTCTTAGAGTCTGCTCAGAAATTTAGTGACAGGGCTGGGCATGGTGACTCACGCCTGTAATGCTAGCACTCTGGGAGGCCGAGGCGGGTGGATCGCTCAAGGTCAGGAGTTTGAGACCAGCCTGAGCAAGAGCGAGACCCCGTCTCTACTAAAAATA
>NW_012148108.1:1981599-1983768 GCF_000956105.1 Propithecus coquereli | reverse complement strand
CACGGGCAGGAATGGACAAAGGGGCGTGGGGACGGAGGAGGGGCGTGCAGACTGGCACGACGTCCCCGGGCCAAGCCATCGCTCACCCCGGCTGTCTCTGCGCGGGGCACACCCCTCCTGCACTAAGCTTTGCTCTTCAGTTACAAACCGAGCAGCTTGGATCCGACGATCCCCTCACCTCCGCGAAGCTCCACGATGTCACGACTCTTGTCAAACCTACAGACAGAAGATTCTGGAATGGTACGCGCCACGCACCGCCATTATTAGATCCTTCCCGCACGTTCCCCGTGGCTGAGTGCAGCTCTGACCTGCTTTCAGATGCTTTCTTTTCAAACTTATGCACAATGTTGTTTTTAGAATTTATTTTTATTGGTGCAAAATGAGGATTTTATTAACATTCTGTGATGAAGATATTTTTTATTGTCATTTCCATTGTTTAATTTTGATCAAGCTTTCCTTTATTCATCAAGAGCTTCCTTTCACACTCCCTCTTTAATTAATTATGCTTTAAAAATGAAGAGTAACGTACGCTCTCGTAAGAAATTCCCTATGCATATGTATATAACGTAGTAGAAATATATGTATATGTATTTCTTTATAGTCCTATTATTTTTGAAAATGCGATCATATAATCATTCAATCGATATTTTCTGCAATTTGCGTTTTTCACATAAGAAGAATCGGATAGATGGACGAGTACTTACTTTAATCTCAAGTTACATTGTTACCAGTTGCGTACTATTCTATTATATTATGTGCAGTAATTTATTTAATCAGCCTCATATTGACGCACACCCACACAGGATATTAAGTTGTGAGTTCTGTTATTTCAAACAATACCACACCAAATATCTTTTGTGAGCTTGCACAATTATATTTATACAATAAATTCATAGAAGAGAAATTACAATCGATTTTCTAATGGATTTGTTTGGAATAACATATACAAAATCTCAAATGGTTTGGCTAGCACGAAAATGGACTTTTCCATGAAGTGTCAGACCAGAAAAAAATCTTGAAACTTGACAGAGAAAATTATGGGCAGAAGAAGTGGATTTCTACTCTGCATCATGGTCCTGCATTGTCACAGGAAGCATTTACCTGGGGCCATTTTTTGCAGGTAAACACTTCCTGGGGCGATAGGAGGTGAATTCTGCGCTTGGGCATCTGCAGGTGTGAGAGGCCCAGGAGAGCTGGCGCACGTCGGAGAGAGAGCTTGCTGCAATGGAATCAGTGGAACTTCCGGAGAGCTGGCCAGGGCTAGTTCTGCCTGAAGCATTTGTGGAGCGCCTGCTGTTTACCCAGCTGCAGGCTAGATGACTCCAGTCGGGGATCTAGAATGAGCCACGTTGGGTGGTGGTCCAGGGGGCTCTAGAAGGGGCGGATGCAGTGCACAGCCAGGCTGGGGGGTGGTTTCTTGCTCTAAGGACGTGGGGCCGGCAGCTTGGAGATCTAGAGTCTCGATCACCCCATTTCTCTTGGGGGGGCCCGGCACAATTTGGATGGACCATTGTGACATGTTCCTGTGAGCCTCAGTCAAGGAGATGAGGGACATTCGCATCCACCGACATCGTGACCAGCTTCCTTGCTGCCCAAGGAGTGGCCGTGGGAGAACGTGGCCTTGGAACCGTGAGCAGACAGAAAACTGTCGTGGTCGCTTGGGCCACGTGCTGACTCTTCATCTCAAGGCCCGGAGCCAGCGTGGAGATGGAGCGGCCCAGAGGAGGAGAGACCCGCACACGTGCGTATCCTCCGGGCTCGCTCCCTGCGGCGTGGCAACCACTTGCTGAGCTTGATGGATAAGAGCAACCCTCCAAGAGACCGCTTCTAGACCATAATAGTACAATTGCATTTTTTAACTTTTCTATTCCATTGCTCCCTGCATACATACCGTCACCCCTCGCCCCATCCCAGCTTTTAGATAGAATTAAAGCAGCTTACAAATATTAAAATGAGATTTTTTTTTTGCCCCCCCCCGGGAGCTAGGCTACAGGTCTGAGCTTTCGAGCAGTTGGCAGAAAAATGGGAACACGGACAAGCGAGCGATGCGCTGAGACCCAGCTGAGCATCCCTGGTGGATAATCACCTCTGGGCGCTTCCTGCGTGATTCCTAATTACCTTTTATGAGTTTGAATACGAGAGACGTCAGACGTGCTTTTGTGTAGCTGA
>NW_012148108.1:1979601-1981039 GCF_000956105.1 Propithecus coquereli | reverse complement strand
AGACAACTGTTTTCTTAACTCTTTAATGCGACGCTTTGAAGACGATCGGCCGTCAGTGCCGGTGACGGAACAGCACCAATGACCTCAGCGCTTGGAGGCATTCATTCATCTGTTCATGCCACAGATATTTTCTGAGAACCTACTATGCGCTGGGCACTGTGGATAATGAGATGAAAGACATCCCAGCCCTCAGAAGCGTCTTACTAATGGGGAGACGAACAAATAGAGTGCGCATTACAATGCCTCGCAACAACCCATAGGCTCCTTTTTTAACCAAAAAGAAAAATAAGTTTCTAATTAACTTAGATCTAAGACACGCACAAGAATGATAAATGCGTTTGGTGCGGTGTTGGGACAGGGAGGGGCGTGACAGCCGCCATGTTCCCACCCGGCAGGGCAGGTCCAAGAGGCTGGTAGGGCTGGTTTCCCCCCACCCCGGGGGGCTGAGCTGGCACATTTGGGGACTGCATTAGACCCCCTTGTGTGGCTGTCTCCGCAGCGGCTGGGGAAGCCAAGTCTGCAGACAGCTGCTCCGTCACTGTCACCGCTGTTTTGGGACTCCCCGCTCAGCTGACTCAGGGGAGAGGTATCTCCATGGCAGTTTCCATTTGAATCGGGAGCAGGATGGAAGCTGAGTTGTCAGAACAGGAAGAAAGGAGCTTCCCATCCTCTTAAACATTGAAGACAGACTCAGTTTCTAAGGCTGTACGTTCTCCAGAGGCCACCCATTTTGTTTCCCTTCTCCTGACCTGAATGTTTCTTCCTGCGCCGAGGGCGGGTCTGCGTCCCCGCTGTCACCGTTGGGGTGTTGGGAGGGGCCGGGAGGACGCACACACGCAAGGCCTCATGCAGAGGGAGCTCCCTCCAGTCCCGGGAAGGAATGGCAGGCCCTGGTTTCTGCGCAATTCTGGAAATCACCAAAACCCGGGCTCTACCAAACGGAGCATCATCTCCGTTCCTCACCCTCTCTGTCTTTGCCAGCTTCGAAGAGCTTGGCAATAACCATTCATTCAGTCATTTTATTTTTATTGAAGGCTGACTATGTGCTTCCCTGCCATTTAAAGTGTGGACCCCTCGTGGAAAATAGAACGGTCATTGTTAGAACGGGGTCAGGAGAGGGGAGGCCAGAGGACCCTGCGCCGTGGGGAGTCATTCCAGACTCTTCCAGAGTAGAATAAGCTATCTGGTCAGTAGACCTTGCAGTGTGTCTGTCCTCCAAGGCAATGGGACGCGGGCTCCTGAAGCCCCCTTGCTTCCCCTCCCTGTGCACCCACGCGACCGTCACTAACGCGGTGGCCACGTGTACGGCCACGGCAGAAGTCTCCAGAGTGTGTGGGGGCGCTGACTTGGGGGACCTCAGGGCTGCTCAGTTTACAGGCAGGCATTGCAGAAAAGCTGCCCTTGGGCTCCTCTTACACTCTTTTTTTTTTTTTTTTTT
>NW_012148108.1:1974369-1976731 GCF_000956105.1 Propithecus coquereli | reverse complement strand
TTTTTTTTATCAGTATGGACTCACCGATATTTATTTTATTATATGGGTTATGAATCCATTACTATCAATATTTTGCTTTTCAAATTGTCTCAGATTTGTTCGTTGGGAACATCTCCAAATTGGCCTTGTGTCGCTGTGGCATGCCTCCGTTATTTCTAAGCACGCAGGAAGGGTTTCTTGTTGGCTTTAATACATGCACATAACCAAAACTGCAACGCGGTATACCTGTGTAAGGAGAACTGAGTCTTGCTCTTATCCCAAACTCTTAGCCCAACCAAATTGATAATCGCTGTGAATAGTTCATGAGTGTATTTCAATAATTTTTCTATACCAATATGTATATGTATATATTTTTTAAACACAAACTGAAACATACTGTATGTCTATGCTACTCTATACCTTGCTTTGTTCCTTATCAATATATCATGCATATCTTTTGATAGATTCCATATTTTTGTTAATAATTACAGAGGGTTCCTAGCCCCTTTGTAGAAATCTACTGCAATTTATTTAACTTGCCTGCCTGTTGATGAAAATTCGATCTCATATATAAGCAGATGTATATATTCTTTTCTCTTCGTTATAACTGGCCACGTTTGGAGGAAGGTGAGGGGGAGAGAGAGAGAGAGAGAGAGAGAGAGAGTATTTCGGTAGAACAAATTCCAAGGAGCAGAGAACTGCTCAGAGATGGAAACCTCTGCCCATCTGATAGGTTTCTGATTGTTTTCATTTGCATGTCTTTAATTATGAGTGACACTGAACATCTTTCCATATGTTTAAAACTCATTTATATTTCTTTCTCTGTGAACCGGCTTTTCAAATCATTCGCCCACTTTTTTTCCTCCTATTGAGTGATTGATATCTTTCTCGCCGATTTGCAAGAGCTTATTATATATTAAGAAAATTAGCCCCGTTTCTGTCATTTATGTTATAAATATTTTTGCCAGTTTGTCATGTGCCTTTTGATTTTGTTTGTGATTTTTTTTTTCATCATGGAGAGGTTTTAAGATTTTCATACTTAGATTTGTCTGTCTTGTTCTGGCTTCTGTGACATGCTGAGTCCCCGGTTTATGTTAACCTCTCTGTTTTCTTTTACCTGCCCCTACTACTTTCACCTTCAGATACTTAACCACGTTGATTTTATTTTGTTGTAAAAAGTGAATTAGGTTCTGATTTTATTCCTTTATCCTTCTGCCAACCTAATGGCTACCTAGTTGCTCAAACACCATTTATTAAATAACCTTTCTTTGTCTTGCTTATTAAAAAAGGCACCTTTATCATTTACTAAATTCTTCCATGCATTCGCATCTATTCTGGGTCTCTGTTCTACTCAGTTGACCTGTCTGCTCTCTCTGCACCTGTTCCAAACCATGTCAGTGATTATATAATTTAATGTAGTATCTGGTAAGGCTTAATCTTTTTTTTTTCCTTCAGAATTTTACTATCTAGTTTCCTATTTATTTTATATGATCTTTAGTCATAGTTTAAAATTATCTTCCCCAGAAAATATTCAGCAGAATTTTTTCGGGGTGGGGAGACATGAGAAAATACAATAAATTTATAGATTTATAGTACAAATTAGCATTGTTATGTCATGGCATCTTATGTCCAAGAGCAAAACGGGGCTTTCTGTTTATTCTACTCAATCATTCTAAATAATCGTTATTTATTTATTCAGGCCCTAAATGTATATTTAGGTTCATTTCTAGGAATGCTTTCTCTTTCTGTCTCTCTTTTCTTTCTCTGCTTCTCTCTCACTGTATTGCCTGGAAATCAAATCTTTTCTTCAATTATGTTTTTCTAATTGTTTATTGTTTGGGCTCATTTAAAATTCTGATTTTTGTACGTTCATTTTATAGCCAGCCACCTTGCTGAATTTTCCTATTGTTCCTAATATCTTTTTTCAGCTGTTTCTCATAAATATTCCTGTACGGAATCCTATTTCCCACAAATAACAATCTTCCCTCTTTTGGAACAAATTTAGAACCTCATGCTTCTCTCTCCTTTGCAATGACTAATATTTTTAAGGAAAATGCTCAGTAAGACTGGTGGGAGTGGACAGCCCGTGCCTTACTTCAGTGTGCGTGATGTCGGCATTTCAGCAGTAAGCATCTGGCTATGTGTGTGGTGCAGAAATATTCTTCTATGCCTGCTTGGTTGATTGTTTATTTATTTTAATCAGGGATTCGTGTTTAAATTTATAAATGCCTCTTATGGAATGTGTGGAGATGATCAAATATTTTTCTCTGACATATTAAAATAGTGAATCATATTAATAGATTTCCTTATATTAAAACAGCTTTTTATTTTAGGAAAAACTCTGTTTTATTGAGGCCTGTTATTCTTTTTAATGTAATACTGC
>NW_012148108.1:1971800-1974319 GCF_000956105.1 Propithecus coquereli | reverse complement strand
TGAGCCACCGCGCCCGGCCTCCTCTTATACTCTTTAGCATGGTGCATTAAAACCCTCTGTGCATTTGACAAAGACGGAAATAAAAGGGGTCCTTTCTAACACACAGCCATACGAACCGTGTTTGTACACTTACCACATTTAATCCTTAATTACTTCCACACTTTTATGTATGAAGAGCTTTGACTGCATTTCTGGATACTTAGTAAACTGCATAAACCCGAAATTATTCCTCTCTCTAAATTTGGGCAATCTGTGTAGGGGAGGTTTAGCTTTTAAGGTTGGTGACATGGTGCATATTATTTCTGAATAAATTTCCTTGGAGTCATTGATCCGCTGAGTGTCACATAAAATGTGATACCCACAAAATTCATGTATGACCCTGACATTTTTCCAGTACTTAAAGTAATTGCCCTTCTGTTTAATAACAGTGTTTATAAAATTACTTTCTGATTGGCTAGGTCCATGGCACACTTGTGTCAATAATCTGCTGCAGATATATGCCTGTGGCCTTTGGCCTTGGTTTTCAAAATAATTTTCATCTCTTAAGCGTGAATCGGTGGCAGCCCTGGGAGCTAAGAGTCAAGGCTCCTGTGTGCCAGTCTTCTCTGACTCTTTGGTCCTGGGCATTTTGGAATTGTCATTTCAGCTTCCTGGGTTTGCACACTCCACTGAGGATGGGTCTTGAGTCCCCGGTGATTTCTGAACCCTCCTAAAGGCATCTGATATCATGACAATGAACAGCCCATCTTAAGAATTCAGTGCCCCTGAAAGGAGCATCATTTTATTTTTGGAGTGAGTTTTATTCTCCACAATTTTACAGATTTAGACATGGGAAATCGTGAATGGGGGAGTCACTTTCCGAGACCACGTAAGTGGACGGGAGAGGGTGTTAGAATCTTTGCTAAAACTCAACAGAATGCTGAGACCCTTGGATGTCGGTATTTAGATTTAAAGCTAGTGTTCAAACAGACACTTGAGGCTGCGTATCGAACATCTTTATTCCTGATTTTGAGGGCGTGGTGGCTCACGCCTGTAATCCTAGGACTCTGGGAGGCCGAGGCAGGAGGATCGCTTTAGCTCAGGAGTTCGAGACCAGCCTGAGCAAGAGTGAGACCCCGTTTTTTCCCAAAATTGGAAAAAATTAGCTGGGCATGGTGGCATGTGCCTGTTGTCCCAGCTACTCGGGAGGCTGAGGCAGGAGGATCTATTTACCAGCCAGAGGAAGCACCTCACGGAGGTCTCTAGATGTGGGGTACCGTGGGGAGGAGGGACCAGGGCTTCTCCTCCGACCACGAGGCCGAACAAGTCCCAGGGAAAAGATCCACGTCACTGGAATTTTCCGTTTTGATGTAATGACTCGTAGATCCGCCAACTACCTTGTATCTTTTACTGCCTGTCCCAGTGGGACTTCCAGGAATAATTTTTTCTTAATTTACTTTTTAAATGTTCATTTCGAAATAATATCAATTATATAAAGAATTGCAAAAATAGTACAAAGAATTCTCTCATACCCTTCTCCTGGGTCTTCTAGATGTTAACATCTTACGTTTCCTTAGTTCGACGATGGAAACCAGGAAATTAGCCTTGATAGAATATTATTAATTAATCTGCAACCCCTGTTCGGATTTCACCTGAGTCTCGCCGACATCCTTTCTTGGGGCTAGGATCCAGGCCAGGACTCCACGTTGTGCTTGGTTGGCACATGTCCTCAGGCTCCCCCAGTCTGGGGCAGTTCCACCTCCTTTGTTTGACTTTTATGACCTTGACACTTTGGAAGAGTCACAGCCAGGCTGTTGCGGAGGAATGCTCCTCAGTTTGAGTTTGCCCGCTGTTCTCTTGTGATTAGGTTAGAGTCACGCATGGCGGGGAAGAACACCGCGGGAGGAGTGTGTCCTCCGAGTGCGTCCCATCGGGAGGACCCTCAGGTGTTGCTTCCTTCCTGGAGATGTTAAGTTTGGACCATTCAGTAAGACAACGCACTCCAGCTTTCTCAGCTGCAAAGCTGCTATTTTTTCCTTTGCGATGAAAGAGTATCTCGCGGGGAGGAACTTTGAGACACCACAAACATCCTTTTTCGTTGCATAGTTTCGTCCACTACTCTTTATATCATTGGTAGATCTTGCCTGTAACAATTATTATTAGGATAATCCAATGGTGATTTTCTACTTCCCTCACTCCTGTATTGATTGCTTAAATTGCAATTCTTCTGTAAAGAAAGGCTGTTCCGGGTTGAGCGTGGTGGCTCACGCCTGTCATCCCAGCACTCTGGGAGGCCGAGGCGGGAGGATCGCTTGAGCTCAGGTGTTCGAGACCAGCCTGAGCAAGAGCGAGACCCCGTCTCTACTAAAAATAGAAAGAAATTAGCTGGGCATCGTGGTGCATGCCTGTCGTCCCAGCTACTCGGGAGGCTGAGGCAGGAGGATCGCCTAAGCCCAGGAGTTTGAGGTTGCTGTGAGCTAGGCTGACGCCACGGCACTCTAGCCCAGGCAATAGAGTGAGACTCTGTCTAAAAATAAATA
>NW_012148108.1:1959592-1960445 GCF_000956105.1 Propithecus coquereli | reverse complement strand
TTTTATTTTATATTTGTTTCCTTGTTTGTTACTTTTAAAATATTCTTTTCTTCAGGTATACCAGTTATGTACATGTAGAATTTTCCTTGTCTTACCTGTCATTGTTTTCTTTCGTTAACTTTAGTTTTTGATTTTTTAAACTTTATTTTGCTTGGTTTATTTTACAGGTAATGCCTTTCCCGCTGAACCTCAGATACTATTTTTTTCTTACCTTCTTTATGATGCTTAGCATTTTATACCTAGTATAAGAATATTCTGTCTCTACCATGGTGCCAAGCAGTGGACCACAGTCCTCAAAGCAGCTCAATATATGGTCTTCATTAGAACCAAAGTACATGGCTTTAGTCAATGCCACTGACCCCAGAGAAGGGAGAGAGCTGTGTGCGATGAGGTAGGCAGGGAAGACTTCCTTAGGAGAGGAGGGACCATAGGGGCCATGAAGGCAAAAATAGCAAAGCTCGGAGCTCACGAATTCAAACGCATATTTAAAACTGCAACCCCCTTCCACACGCTGTCTGTATTCTGTCATATATCCTGCTCCATTTTTCATCTACAGCATTTTTCACACACGATTCCCTTATTTTTCATGTCTCTATATTTTTAAATTTCCTGTCCTTCCCTGCAGGAAGGTGAACTCCATGGGGGCAGAAATTTTTATTTGCTTTGCTAAGTGATGTATCTCTGATACCTAGAGCAGCGCTTGGCACATAGTAGGTGTTCAACAAGTATTTGTTGGAGGAATAAATGCTCAGAGGTGCCAGGCAAGTTACAGGAATGAGTTACATGGGCTTGATATTTACATACGTACATATATATATATATTTAATGGGCTATTCTTTTTTTTTTTTTTTTT
>NW_012148108.1:1953973-1956117 GCF_000956105.1 Propithecus coquereli | reverse complement strand
TTACATGGATGAATTGTATAGCGGTGATGTCTGGGTTTTTAGTGCACTCGTGACCCGAATAATGTACATGGCGCCCGATAGGTAGTTTCTCTTCCATCCAATGCTCCCCATTCTGAGTTTCTAACATCCTTTGTATCACTCTGTGTGCCCCTGAGTACCCGTAGCTTAGCTTACAAGGGAGAATACACAGTATTTGATTTTCCATTCCTGAGTTACTTCACTCAGGATAATGGTCTCCACTTCCATCCAAGTGGCTGCAAAAGACATTATTTCATCCTTTGAATGGCTAAGTAGTATTCCATGGTGTATGTATACCACATTTTCTTTACCCATGCCTCTGTCAATGGGCACTTTTATTGATTCCGTATATCTGCAATTGTGAGTTGTGCCATGATAAACACGATTGCAGGTGCATTTTTGATAAAATGACTTTGTTTCCTTTGGGTAGATACCCAGTCGTGGGCTTGCTAGATTGAATGGTTGGTCTACTTTTAGTTCTTTGAAAAATCTCCATACTGTTTTCCATAGAAAAAATTTGCTTTTGGGGTCTTAGTCATGAATTCTTTGCCCAGGCCCAAAGTCCCAAAGAATTCTTCTTAGGTTTTCTTCTAGAATTTTTATTGTTTCAGGTCTTACATTTAAGTCTTTGATCCATATTGAGTTAATTTTTGCATATGGTGAGAGACAGGTATCCAGTTTCCTTCTTCTGCATGTGGCTATCCAATTTTCCCAGCATCATTTATTGAATAGGAATCCTTTCCCCAGTGTACGTTTTTGTCTCCTTTGTCGAAGATCAGTTGGTTTTAAGTATTTGGCTTTATTTCTGAGTTCTCTATTCTGTTCCATTGATCTATGTGTCTGCTTTTATACCAGTGCCATACTGTTTTGGTTACTATCGCCATGTAGTGTAATTTGAAGTCGGATAATGTGATGCCTCCAGATTTGTTCTTTTTGCTTAGGATTGCTTTGGATGTTTGGGTTCCTTTTTGGTTCCATAGGACTTTTAGGATCATTTTTTCTTTACTATTTTCTTTCTTATTTTTTATTTTTTCTGGGATGTTTTTCCACTTGTTTATGTCTTCTATGATTTCTTTCATCAGTATTTCGTAGCTCTTGTAGAGATCTTTCACCTCCTTGGTTAAGTATACTCCTAGGTATTTTAATTATTTAATTAATTTTTTGCAGCTATTGTAAATGGGATTGAGTTCTTCATTTGCTTCTTAGCTTGATAATTATTGGTATATAGTAGTGCTACTGATCTGTGTACATTGATTTTGTACAAAATCAATGAGACTTTACTGAATTCATTTATCAAATCTAGGAGTCTTTTGGAGGAGTCTTTAGGGTTTTCTAGGGATAAGATCATGTCATTGGCAAACAGAGATAGTTTGACTTCCTCTTTTCTAATTTAGATGCTCTTTATTTCTTTCTCTTGCCTGATTGATCTGGCTAGAACCTCCACTATTATGTTGAATAGAAGTGGTGACAGTGGGCATCCTTGCCTTGTTCCAGTTCTTAGGGGGAAATGCTTTCAACTTTTCCCCATTCAGTATGATGTTGGCTGTGGGTCTGTATATGGCTTTTATTAATTTGAGGTGTGTTCCTTCTATGTCTAGTCTGTTAAAGGTTTTTATCATAAAGTGATGCTGGATTTTATCGAATGCTTTTTCTGTATCTATCGAAATGATCATGTAGTTTTTGTTTTTAATCCTGTTTATGTGGTGAATCACATTTATTGACTTGTGCATGTTGAACCGTCCTTGCATCCCTGGGATGAAACCCACTTGACTGTGACAAGTTATCTTTTTGATGTGCTGTTGGATTGAGTTTGCTAGTATTTTGCTGAGGATTTTTGTGTCTATGTTCATCAGGGATATTGGTCTGTAGTTTTCTTTTTTTGCTGTGCGCTTTCGGGCTTTGGTATCAGGATGACACTGGCTTTGTAGAAGGTATTAGGGAGGATTCCCTCCTTCTTGATCTTTTGAAACAGTTTCACTAGAATCGGTATCAGTTCTTCGAATGTCTGGTATAGTCTGGCTGTGAATCCATCTGGTCCTGGGATTTTTTTTGGTTGCAAGATTTTTTATTACTGATTCAGTCTTGCTACTTGGCATTGGTCTGCTCAGGATTTCTATTTCTTCCTT
>NW_012148108.1:1951324-1952529 GCF_000956105.1 Propithecus coquereli | reverse complement strand
GTAGAGGGCAGATGCCCGGCCTGGAGGGGCGGCCTCCACGCTGCTCCCACGGTGCTTCCCGGAGGCAGATCTGGGCCAGAACTACCCCAGCAGCCAGTTTTGAAAACGAATTCTCTGGATCTTCATGTAAAACTTCATTATTGTTAAATGTTGGCTCCAATCTTAAAAAAAAAAAATAAAAGCAGAAAAACATAGAACACCCACAGTGGGTCAAAACCGAACAAAGCACGGCCAGTGGACCCGTTTGCTTGAGAACACGCCGTGCAGCTGCCGGGCGATTCCGGGCGTTTCCGGGCCTTTCATCAGCAATCTGTGTGCACGCTCTCTGCTCTGAGACTACTTCTTCCCTGTGCCACTGTGCAGAGTCTAAATGTCACCCCCACGGGGAGCAGTGGTGACTCCAGAGCCATCGTGGTGAGCTGTCTAAAGGGGTGTTGACTCATTGGACAGGGTATAATTTCAGTCAGTGTGTTCCTGTCTTATTTTAGTGCAACATCATTTCCCAGTTGCAAACCTTTTGAATGACACACAGAACGCAAAACAACATAAAAAGGTCCTCCCTCCGGCAGATCTGTGTCCGTGCAGAACTTTAATTATTCTTTTTGAATCCTCCTAATAATGTGCTACCCCAATTCTGGCAAAAAAAAAAAAATTAAAAAGTCTGATGGGAGAGATTTGTGTCACCTGTACTAGGATTTTATTTTTTTTGTAGTAGTCTTTATATTTTTAGAAGCACTGAACAAAAGGAAGGGCCTTTCTAATCAAGAGTATTCTTTAGGTACGGAGCATCAGACAATATTTGTGATAAACAGATAATAATCGCTCTTACAGTCTTCCGCCGTGACATTTAGAATATCACGTTCATCTTCAGGACGTATTTTTAGTGGGATTTGGAGAACGGCATCCGGCATCCTTGCTGGGTGGGGGAGGGGAAGGGGGCTACAGGTAGGAGTTTAGAAATACTAGATTGAAAAACAAAATTTTCACCAAGAGTGGAGCAGCTAGATATTATTAGATTGTTTTTTTTCCCCCCTCCGAAGAGCAGAGGAGGTGTCTTCTGTAGATCATTACAGGTGATTCAGAGCCCTTTCTGGAGGGAGCTGACCTCCTATCACAAATTACGCCAAGCCTTTCGCTCCAGAGCTCCAGAAGGGGGCTGTGGCCTCTCCCCGTGGCAAGTTGGGGTGCAAAGCCCAGTCCTGGGT
>NW_012148108.1:1942409-1944411 GCF_000956105.1 Propithecus coquereli | reverse complement strand
GCCGTCTGTTTTGTTGGCTAGTGGACCCCCCGCACTTTGAACAGGGCCTGGTGCCCGTGAGTCCTCGATGCATATTGTGTGAATGAATAAATGAATGACTTCACAGAGTCCTACGTCTCATGGGCTAGAGAGGAGGTGCGCCTTACTGGACAGGGCTTTGGAGGGACCCCTGTCTCCCCTTTGGAAAACGACTCAAAGAGGTCCAGCACCTGACTGCGGGCATTGCGGGGTGTGTTGCACTCTGGGGTGTGGGCTGTGGGAGCCCGGTAGCGGGCGGGGGTGTCTCCAGACCTGTCATGCACCCAGCTGGTCCCTGCTTGGCTCTCTGAGTCGGCCCCTCCCGTCCCCACCTGTCTTCCAAGCCACGCCCGTCAGCTCTCCCGAGCAGGGCCGTCCTGCTCCCCCTGCATCCCGCTGTGGGGACCTGTGCCGGCCCCTGGAACCTGGGCCTGCCCCGGGCCTCAGGGTCCCTCCCACACCTCGCCCGCTGCCAGCTCCTCTGGGAACCCGAACCGCAGCCCCAGATGGCCCTGCGGCGTTGGGAAAGCCCTTAGCGTATCTTGTGATGGCTTCTTGTGTGCTAGCATTTTTATTATTCTGCCATATAGTCTTGATTTTGAGATACTATCAACTGAAAAATAAAGAATTGTTTCTTTTGGGGGAAAATAATGAAAAGCCTAATATCTGTTACAAGATGCATTATTATTTCAGACCTGTTTGGTTTTAAATATAACCGGGAGTGTTAGCATTGAGGAAAGACAGGATCGTGGGTGTGTGAAGGACCAGAGGAGACCAGGGCTTGGCCACCTGGGTCTGTCCTGTGGACGCCAGGAGAGCAGCCAGGCCCAGGGAGCCCATGGGAGGGCTCGGAAGGAGGCCAGAGCTCGGGGTGGGCCCCCAGGTGAGCACAGGTGACCGAGAGCACCTGAGCTCTGCCCACCACACAGTAGTGGCCGTGGCTCACTGGGTCCACTTTGAGCACAGGAGCCATTATTAGTTGACCAGTGGATGCACGAGAAGCTTGTGATCTCAAAAGTCACCTGTCTGGATTTCCAGGTGATAGCACCTTTCCAAATAGGGCCTAAGAGGAGAGTGAGTCAACCTGTGTCGGCTCCATTATACGCCACAGCCAGGAGAGAGGATGACGACTGTTGCTATAAACAACGGCAGCACAGGAAGCCGTTGCTTATGAAACGCTTCCTTTGGGTCAGGAATCCTGCTGGACGTTCGCTACTATTGGAAGGACCTCAGTCCCCGTAAGAACTGGGCAGGTTCGGCACTCGCGCACCTGCTTTGGTGAGGAGACGGTCTCGGGTGAGTCTGCAAGTTCGTTCAAGGTCATTCGGCTGAGAGGTGGGGGAGACAAGATCCAAAACTGTCATCTCCCCGCTGTGCCCCGCTCGGGGAGTTTTCTCACCCAAGTCGGTGCAAACGTTTCTGGGCAGAAACATTCCCCTGGCGCCGCGGGTTCCTGCGCTCTGATTGCTTTGGCGCCGGGTGGGCACGCGGCGGACCCCGCGCTCGCGAGCGGCGCGTCCTTGGGGCCGGGCTGGGGTTGGAGGCCGAGGAGGCCGAGAGGCCTCCTGACATATCGAACGTCGTGTCTCAGGGTGTTCTTGATTTTTTAAAAAAGTGGAAGCCGTACCAGCGCATGGAAAGGGTGGAAGTGGCCAAAATATTTTTAAATGATTTTTTCCCCACATCTAGGCGAGGGTTATTATATTGCAAGTTCAATGCTAATGACGGTTATTTACCAAGAACAAAAAATCCATGTGAAAGGGAAGGAAATTGGGTTCCAAAACGTGCGTGCCCGGGTCTGTCGCCGCCCGGGTCTGTCTCCACCGCTGGGAGCCGCGCGGCCGGAGCGCCGGGGCCGTGAATAACTCACAGGTGTCAGACACGCCGGGAGTTACCGCGTCTGACCTATGCGGGGATAAATCCCACCTCTCTGCTTACGGCCAGGAGCTGTGTCTTTAAGTGTCATAAAAATTTAGCATTTTTT
>NW_012148108.1:1940243-1942359 GCF_000956105.1 Propithecus coquereli | reverse complement strand
CCCGCTGCTGAGAGCGAGAGAGTTAGTTATTTCCATCGGCTTTCCACTGACCCTTAGGCAGACGGGAAGAATAGGTTCCCTGTTATTTATTTGGGTGTTTTGGGCAATTTGCTGGATATAAAAGCTCTAAGTACAGCAGCAGCTGTACTTGCCCAAAGAAGGCGGTTAATAACGCAGAATGAAACGGTGTTTAGCAGGAACAAAATCTCAGCGACATCGGCAACGTTCAAGCTTAATTCAGATTCTATGAACCCACGGCGTTTGGGGGAGCTCAATTTTCCTCTGGATGGTTCCGGCAGCCTAATGCACGAGGTTCCATCGTCTCCCTCCGGGGGCGCTCCTGGCTTGGGGCCACACGCAGGCAGGGCCTCCTGCCCACCGCTGCCGCCGGTCGCGAGCAGCCGTTTTGTGTCGTTGTTAGAAAACCTACGATCCGGTGCCTTGCCGGAGAAGCATAATAGACACTTCACTTCACACCTCTTAAAAGTCTTCTTAAAAATAGTCCCTCTAGCGGGAGGCTTTTTCGGGATGCCGTGCTTGACACCTCCGTATCTTCAACTCTTTGGGGAGGATTTTTATATGTGTTGTTCCACCCTTGACATGTAGTTCCTCGCCGCCCCGCCTTGGGTTGCAGGCCCAGCTGGCGGGGGGCACGAGGGTGGGTGAGGAGGCAGCCAGATGTTGGGGGGAGCCTCAGGGAGGACGAGCAGGCTGCTGGCCCTAGTGGACCCCCACTGGCCCCTGACTTCGGTGTTCTACATGCCTCTGCCTCCCAACCCCGCTACGCTCCAGGGCAGGACGCCTAGAAGCCCCTGCCCCGTCTAGCTCCGGAAGCATCTCCTCCTGCCGTCTTTCCATGTCTCCTGACAGCAGCTCTGTCTGTCCTTCCGCTTTCTCAGGCTGCAAATCTTGGTGTCGTGCTTGACCCCTCTCTTTGCCCTCCATGCCAACCGCAGATCTACAGACTGTACCTTCGGAATACAGCCGCGGGATGTATCGGTTCCCCCCTCCCCACCCACGCTGCCTCCTGTGGGGCCAGAGCAGGACCAGCCCTACTGGGCTGCGCACAGCCTGCGAGCCGCTCTGGCTCCTGCCCAGTGGCTGTTCTCGGTGCCAGGATCAGAGTGATTCTCTCGCCACCACGTTGAGATCTCCGGGTCTCTCTGAGCCTCTCGAGCCCGGGCAGTGGCCTGCAAGGCCCCCTGCATCTGGCCCCCATCACGCCCCTGACTCTGAGTGCTACTGGCACATGGCTCTCCACCTGGCTCACTCTGGTGCAGCCACACAGCCCCGGTGCTGCCCCAGGGCCTTTGCGCTGGCTGCACCCTTCGCCACGGCGACACTGCTGCTGCCGGTGGCTGCGTGGTTGGTTTGATGCTTCCCCTCCCCAAGTCTTTGCCCTGTTGTGGCCTCCCAGCGAGGCTTCCTTGAGCCCCCCACTTAAGAATTGAACCGCCCCTTCTTGGAATTCCCGACAGCTGCTTCCTGTTTCGTTTGTCTCCAGGGCCTGTGTTAGAATCTGCAGGGTACGACCAGGAAGGCTGGGTGCCGTCTGTTTTGTTGGCTAGTGGACCCCCCGCACTTTGAACAGGGCCTGGTGCCCGTGAGTCCTCGATGCATATTGTGTGAATGAATAAATGAATGACTTCACAGAGTCCTACGTCTCATGGGCTAGAGAGGAGGTGCGCCTTACTGGACAGGGCTTTGGAGGGACCCCTGTCTCCCCTTTGTAAAACGACTCAAAGAGGTCCAGCACCTGACTGCGGGCATTGCGGGGTGTGTTGCACTCTGGGGTGTGGGCTGTGGGAGCCTGGTAGCGGGCGGGGGTGTCTCCAGACCTGTCATGCACCCAGCTGGTCCCTGCTTGGCTCTCCGAGTCGGCCCCTCCCGTCCCCACCTGTCTTCCGAGCCACGCCCATCAGCTCTCCCGAGCAGGGCCGTCCTGCTCCCCCTGCATCCCGCTGTGGGGACCTGTGCCGGCCCCTGGAACCTGGGCCTGCCCCGGGCCTCAGGGTCCCTCCCACACCTCGCCCGCTGCCAGCTCCTCTGGGAACCCGAACCGCAGCCCCAGATGGCCCTGCGGCGTTGGGAAAGCCCTTAGCGTATCTTGTGATGG
>NW_012148108.1:1927424-1930048 GCF_000956105.1 Propithecus coquereli | reverse complement strand
AAAAATTAATTTGCAAGTGAATCACATTATGGAGACCTTCTGGATCGGGTAGCAGATGCAGACCGGGCGGCTCCAGAGGCTATCCAGAGAAGAAGTCCTGAAAGAGTCCGTGGACAAAAGAATGCCGCGGGCCAGCCTCACGCCTTCTGTGGGCTGCTCACCAAGCGCGCCTGTGCGTGTTTGGAAGCCTCCTTGGAGCTGGAGGCTCTGGGCTCCGTCCTGCAAGGGCTCCAAGAGCAGAGGCTGGGCAGGGCGGCCGGGCACTCCCGGCCGGCTGTCTGGATGGGTTCTCCTGCAGCCCCTCGGAAGCAACCGGGAGCCGGCCCTCCCCTCCCTGGCCATCTGCTGAAGCATCTGGTGTTCAGGTGCAGGCCCCACACCGGAGCATCCAAGCTGAAACGAGCAGTCACCTTGCCACCCACGCTGGCTTTTGTTACGTGGCCAGACTGCCCTTCTTTGTGTCGGGGAGAACGGTTTTGGGATGAAAATCCGACTGCTGGCACCGGCAATTCACTACGGCTGAGCCGAGGTCCTGCAGCCCGAGGCTGGCCTAGTCTCCGGACCCGGCTCTCCCCTCCTGCCAGCGCCCAGGCACCTGTCTCCAGGAAGTGGCTGGGGCTTGCGAGAGTGGAGAGAAGATCGTTCTTTGATGTTCTCTTTGCCCAGCTGGGTGGAGCCGGTCTCAGATATTTTGATCCTGCCGTAAAGGAGAAACGCCCATCAGTTTTCTGTCCCCGCCGTTATTTAATAAAGAGAGAGTGAACTGTTCCCAATGCCACCGCGGGCCCCGAATGAACAGTGGCTCTGCGGGGGGTTGGTTCTCTGGGCCACCGGTGAGGGTGTCGGGGAGAAGGCCCAGGACCTGCTCCTGAAGCCGCTTCCTTCTTCTGTTCCAGCCAGGTGTCTTGGAGGACGATGTAGGTGTCTGTATTGTCGAAAACACTCTTTGCCTTGGCTTAAGCACACATAGGAGGGAACTCGGGGATTGATGTGGGGCAGTTTTCCCCAAGGAACAGCCCATCGCACATTCTGAGCCACCGAGGACTCAGCTGCTAGCTGGAAACTGCCTGCAAGAAGAGGTGCTTTTGTTTAATTTTCAGTCTTGGGAGACAGAGCCCCATGTGCCACTTCCCAAGACCACCGGGGAGGCTGTCCTCGTGGCCACCGGCACCCAGGGGCCGTGGCGCTCACAGTTCTGGAGGAAATCCGAGGTGGGGGTCTTCTCACAGAGGAGGGAACGGGGCCCCGTTTGAAACTGTTAAACTGGGAGTAATAGTTTATCCGAAGCACTCTCTTTTTTTTCGTCTTATTTTTAATTTCTGGGTGTGCTCTTAAAGATGAAGGTGTTGTCCTGCTATGTGCTGGGTTGCATTTTCTGCTTCTCTTTTTGCATCAGCCGTGGACATTACTCTAGAATGTTCTTACCTAAAGAAACACAAAGACACAATTCTACAAAAACCAGAAGTCCCGCCCAGGCCCCAATCTATGTGTTTCCACCTCTCCCGGTAAGGCTGGTGGATGCTAATCGTGACGATCGGTTTGACGTGGCTGGAATCGCCGCCTGCTGAGTTGCGTGAGAAATTTTGTCCTGAAAGATGCAGATGAAACATAAAGAAGTCAAAAATCCCAAACCGGCTCCGTCGGTTTGTCAGTCCCAGGGGACCTTCCCTAGATGACGTGGAAGACTGAATTCGTTGGCGTGGAGAGTTGAGAGGTGGAGGAAGAGGAAGGAAACTGTAGAGTCCCAAATTCCTGGGTGATTGGCCCACGACGTACCTGCTTGCTAGCCATCCTTTAGCTTCCAAACTCTTTCTGATAAGGTAATCAAAGAGGAAAGTAGTAGATGTTACTATTAAGTCTTTTGCAACTTTCAGAATTTCATAATTAATACCCTTCCTTAGTGGGAAAAATACAAGCGCCAAAGCTTCAATCTTAGATACTGGAGTAAAAGCTGAGGTTGTTCAAAGGTGTAGAAGAAGCTGAAAGTAGTGTCAGATATGATCTAGCTTTTAAACGTTTCCATACGATTGCTCGAGTAGGTCAATGTTAGAGTTCATTTCTTTTTCTTATATATTGACAAATTATAATTGTGTACATTTACGGGGTACAAAGTGGCGTCAGGATTTTTAAATCCAATGTGGAAAGATTGAATTAAGCCAATGAACTTATCTATCACCTCAAATATTTACCGGTTTTTGGATGAGAACGTTGGAAATTTACTCTCTTCGCAATATTGAAATATACCAAATGCAATTATTGGCTATATTCACCATGCTTGTGCAATCGATCTAAAAAAATATCAAATCGATTCCTCCTGTCTAACCGAGGCTTCGTACCCTCGGAGTGTTGTGTCTCTGGTCCCCGCGCCCCACCCTCTGGGAACCTCCATTCCACTCTCTGCTTCTGTGAGTTCAGTGGTAGTTTCCACGTATAGGTGAGAACATGCAGTATTTGGTTTTTTGTGCTTGGCTTATCCCACTTAACATAATGTTCTCAATTCCTTCCGTGTTGTGCAAATAATATTATATTTTAAACACACCCTGAGGATCTTTGATTTTAAAGATATAATCTTGTTCTTTTAACGTGCCCATGCATGTAACACGTGGCGTGTGCGGTATTGCGTG
>NW_012148108.1:1925251-1927374 GCF_000956105.1 Propithecus coquereli | reverse complement strand
GTAGTGGATCATTCTTCCATCTCGGGGGTCTCCGTCCTGAGCCCGGGCTGCCTCTCCCATGTATCTCCCCGTGGGCTCCTCCCACCAGTCTGTATTTCCGGGAGTAGATTTTTGTGTCCCAGGCGAGGCTGCGAAAGCTCTGGGCAGGAAGACGTGAGAACGGGGTTCTGACCTTGCATCCACTGTGCTGTGTGACCTAGGAGAGGTTGCTGCACCTTTCTGGACTGCAGCTCCCCTGAACTAATGACGCTCATGTCCTCCGGGCAGAGACCTCCGGGCTCTCTGATTCTATGAAGCTCTGAGCTGTCAAAGACAGACCAGGATTCTCTGTCTTTGCCCTGCCCCCAACACCATCCTGCCTCCAGCATAGCCTGAGGCTGGATGAAGACCTGCAAAGGGAGGCCGCGGTGAGGGGAGCATCACCCCCCAGCTCAGGCCTGACCCCCCAGCTGGCGTGGCTTGCGGACGTGGCCCGGCACCGACGTGACCCGTGGCTTCCACCAGGCTGGGCGGCTGCAGCCACCTGGCCAGGGGACGTGCGCTTCTTCTTGTCTTTGCTGCTGGTTTTCTGACCCAGAGCCAGGGTCATCCCGGCCCGCCTTTGCTTCCCGTGGGGAGGGCCTGGGGACGGTGGCCGTCGTGTCGCTCAGACAGGGACGCGGCCCCCTCTCGGGTGGAAGGCTCTCTGCACGAGGGTGCCGCAGACAGTGATGAATCATCTCCTCCCCAGCACCCCTGGGGAGCGCTAAGTAGGCCAAATGAAATGATCCGAGCTGGCCGCTGGCCAGGGCGGCAGGGCTAATCCTCGCCTTTGCGGGAGAGTCGGGGGCAGAGGGTCTGCCACCAGTCACGCCCCTGCCCCGGTGCTGGCCCGACGGCTCCGCCACCGCCCCAGGCCTCCGGCTTGTTCCTTCCATGCCCTGCCCTCCCGAGCACCCACGCAGACACGAGTTGCCTCCCCCGGCACCACGGGAGGTGGAGAACGTAGCACAGTCCAACCAGGAGTCACTCTTTAAGCACCTGCTGAATGCTCAGACCTGTGGGAGGGGTAGTCACTGGGTGAGAGGAGACCAGGCCTCACGCAGCCGCGAAGTGCGGCGCTTAGACCTCGCCCGGCACAGAGAGGGGCCAGCTACACCTGAGCGGTTAGCACGGAAGGCGCCAGACCGAGCAGCATACCGCGATGGCCTTTTCAACCTTTATGGCAGTCCAGAGAGTGGACGTCCTCATTGTCCCCATTTGATCAAGGAGCAGGGGACACTCAGAGAAGTCAAGTAACTGGCCTGACGTCACAGACCTTGCCTGAGGCCGTTCTCTGCACAAGTCTGTCTGTTGCGGCCGGGTGTGAGAGGCGCAGTGGGCCTGGGGGCTCCGGGGGCCACAGCTGGGAGAGGTGGAGACAGAGCATCATTGATTCACTCACTGGCTCATTCATTTCTTCATTGAACAGCATTCAGTGAGCACTGCATCCATCTCAGGCGCTTTGCAGATTCGGGGACGGGGGAAGAACACATCAGGAAATAACGAGCCACAATCTGTGTTCTCGTGCTGGCGTGCGTGCGCCGTGCGCGCACGCAGATCCCCGCGTTCGCACGGCTGGGTGAGCTTGCTCGCGTAAGATCACGCATTTCCTGGAAGAGACCCCGGGCAGAGCAAAAGCAGGGCTGGGCCTGCTTTTCAGCCCTGGCCTGCAGACCCTGCCAGCAGCTTCTGTTGAGAGGGAGCTTTGGAAAATCCTCTGTTCTCCAGATAGGCCTCCTTGGCACAGCCCACATCCCTCCCGCCCGCCCCTCCTGTCTTTCGGGGCTGCCCCCGCCTCCCAGAAAGACTGGGCTGGGTCGTCGTCAGGACCCGCCGGGGGGCTGAGGTCGGCAGAAGCACCCACCGACCCGGGGCTGCAGGTTAGGCTGGGCAGGCACCACGGGGAGGCTCCTTTTCGTTGCCCACCCAGCCCCTTGCTGAAAAATTAATTTGCAAGTGAATCACATTATGGAGACCTTCTGGATCGGGTAGCAGATGCAGACCGGGCGGCTCCAGAGGCTATCCAGAGAAGAAGTCCTGAAAGAGTCCGTGGACAAAAGAATGCCGCGGGCCAGCCTCACGCCTTCTGTGGGCTGCTCACC
>NW_012148108.1:1903440-1923051 GCF_000956105.1 Propithecus coquereli | reverse complement strand
GAGTTCAGTGGTAGTTTCCACGTATAGGTGAGAACATGCAGTATTTGGTTTTTTGTGCTTGGCTTATCCCACTTAACATAATGTTCTCAATTCCTTCCGTGTTGTGCAAATAATATTATATTTTAAACACACCCTGAGGATCTTTGATTTTAAAGATATAATCTTGTTCTTTTAACGTGCCCATGCATGTAACACGTGGCGTGTGCGGTATTGCGTGCACTGAGCGTGTGCCGGAACTGACACACCCCCTGCCCCCAACCCCCGCACGCCCCCTCCCCGGTCACCAGGCTGCAGGAGGATCGTTTCCGCCGTGTCCTTGTGCTAGCTTGGCAGGGCCGTCCCTACTGGCATTCAAGTCCCAAATGTCTTTCTCTCCTGCCTCTTGGTTAAGCATAAAGACAAGGTCCCGTTGGCTTAAGCCGCGGTGCTGGCTTTCTCCGACGGCTGTGCCGTAAGTTAGCAGGATACGTTTGACAGTAATTTAATTTTCATTGACAAATGCTGTCATAATATTGAGAAAAAAGTGATATATTGTATCAACAGTAGTGGTCGACGCTCAGCCAGTCATATGGAATGGGCAAGCGCCATATGCTTCTCCCAAACTTGCCTTGGAACACTCCGGCTAGGAACTTGACAAGCTTACGATAGCAGTCGGGAACAGCGATCGCCCTGGAGAGGTTCTTGCCACGCTTCCAGTTTCTAGAGGAAACGAGGGGGCCGTTTCCGGGGTATCAGCCGGGGTCCGCCATACCCCGGTCAGAGTGTCCTTCAAGGGCACGGTGGAGGGAGTGCCCGCCGCACGCCAGAGCCAGCCACGGCCTCTGCTGACAGCGGGAATGAGCTGAAACCCTGAGACGATAACACACCATTGATTTCCCGTTTGCCTGCGTTTGCTCCCCGCTGCAACTTAACGCCAGGGAATGTTACGTCCACGCGTGCGAATGAGGCCAGGACCGAGGGCTGGCCCCGGTTCCAAACTCAGACAATCCAATCAGAAAGAGGATGGGGTTTGCACCTTGGAAATGCGGTTTATTATCGCTGCATCTCCAGACCCCCTTCTGGGCCAGTCGGAACTGTGAGCGGATCACAGGTACCTGGGTGCCTGTGTGGTGTCCGGCTAAACCCTCGGCCAAAATTTCAGCTGCACGATTTGACCGAAAGGATGGCCAAGGCAGCCTTAGCTTGCTCTGTTTTTTAGCACAGAGCTCATTTCCATTCGGTTACTGTACATACAAAAAACAAGTGATGAGCAAAGTTACAAACCGTCTGGGAGAGAAGAAAGCCGCGTGTGTACATGTTTGGGGACACACTGTCCCTGTGCACATCCGGCTGGTGTCCCTGTCTGGCTGGCCAAACATGCAGGGACCTCCATTCTCGGAAGGATTCCCGTCCCAGACAACGCTGAGTAAGGAAACAGGCATATGGCGTGTGGTGGAGACGGTTCAGCGCTGGCACCGGCTGTCCGTCGTGGCGAACAGGTACCAGGGAAAGATGACCGTCCAACCCTGCTCTTTTCGGAGCTTATCGTCTATTTGGATTCTGTTGTTGCTGCTGCTGTTCCCTTGTGTTCATTGTCATCTTCACAAAGAGGGAGAGTGTCGGTTCACAGAGCTGGGCACGGGTACAACTGCCCTCCATGGTGGCTCCCTGCCTGCGCCCGCGCCGGCCTTCCCGGGAGCTTCTCCCCTGCCACCCGCGCGGATCCGAGGAGCACCCACAGGGCGCAGGGGGGCATCTAAAGTGCAGGGGGTTCTCTGAAGGCAGTGAGCGCTCCTGGGCGTGCCTGGGGGAGGCGTCGGTCTGCAGAGAGTGTTCACTTGAAGAGCAGGGCAGATTGGGGGGGCAGCTGCCCTCCTCGCGGACGGCATCCGTCGGCGGCTGTGTGAAGAGGCGTTCCGGGCCGCCTCCCGTCACCGTCTCATTACGCGGCAGCAGATCCGTGCACGCTCCCATACGCTGCCTCTTGGATGGGGTTTGCAAACCCAGCAGGACGCCGCAGCGAGAGCCTACCTCCTCTGCTGCCTGCTGGAAGCCCAGCTCCCTGCCATGTGGCGCTTGCTGGCTGGCGGCGGCAGCCTCCCCGGGCACCCCAGATGATGGGTGCGGCCCTTCCGGGGCCCGGTAGGGCACTGTGCAAGATGCCAGCGGCTGCGACATTTCCAGAAGGGTCTCTGGAGAGAACGCATCGAGGACAAGCCCAGCTGAGAGATACATTTGCTCACCCAGGTGCCCCCTTGGAAACGGTGGCCGGCCGTTCAGAATGGTAAGCGTCTGGTAGGAGTTGGCTTTTCTTACCTGGCCTGACCACCGGCATTTTAGTAATAAAGGAAACAAGGTGCTCTGGGCCCTACACAGACGGAGGGGAGGCGAGACAGTCATCGGCCGGGTCTGCTGCTTCCACCACGGGTGCAGTGGGGCGGGCTGCAGACCAGATGTCCCTCCCGGCTCCACCGGGCCCAGCGTAGAATTCCTCCCGGCTGGGCCCCGTTTCTCTGTGGATGACATGAAGGAGTCGGAACGCATTGCTTGTTAAAGGAAGATGATTCCACGTGTTCTTCAAGCTCCGTGCTTCCTCCATCTTCCTGATGTTTGTTTATTGTCTTTACATCTAAAGAAAACAGTCCTCGGGGTGGAGGCGAAAACCAACATTGTTCTTTCTCCTGGTACAAACTCATCTTGCGCGGTTGGTTCCCTCCGCCCATTTAGGGTGAAACCTAGGAGTGGTCCTACAGCATTCTTGGGGCCGCTTTTGAATAATTCAGAGTCCTTATGTGCCTTAGAATCATAAAAGAGCCTCATTGTGGTCACGAAAACGTGTAATAGTCAAAACTCCCAACTTCATTTAGAGTGGAAGCTTCTTCCGGAGCTCCAACCCGCCTCAGGGCGGGTGGGGTGGGGGCAGCAGTGTCTTCTCTTGTCCCTGCCTGTGTTTCCCCTTGACCCGTGCATTCTGGCCACCCCGGGCTCACATGGGGCCTGCAGAGGGCGGAGAAGTCAGGACTGGAAATACGGCCATAGCAGGTGTTTCCCCCTGTGCCTGGTGCTCTCTGGAGTTCCTGAGGGGGTCTCCCAGGGGGCTCTGCCACCTACAGTTTGAGGGAACGTCCCCTCTGGCTGGGTGCTGGCGGTTGGCCACTAGCCCCTCCGACACTGCATTCAGTAGTGAGCATCCAGTCTCTTCCTGTTGGGGTTGTTTGGTCCTTCTAGGCAGACTCTTGGGCAAAGTGGTTTCATGCAGGGAAGCCCCATACCCCAGGCCTGTTAGATGCTTTTCATCTGCTCCAACAGGCTGGAAGTGGAGCCACTCCCCACAAAGCTGCTCCTCTCAACCCGCCACCAGAGTAGCCACGGCCTTTTGACTTCCAGAGCTGGGTCCCTCTGTTGCCAAGGGACATGGGACAGGCTCTATTGGAGGCTTCATTCACTGGGCTCGAAGTGGAAGAAACAACCCCTGTTCTCCTGCCCCCCGACAAAAGGAGGGCTGGTCATCACAGCACAACCACCAACTCTTTGCAAAGAAATCCTCTATTTGGCAGCTCTCTGACTTTCCAAATTCAATCCTCCTTTAGCATTACATTGGATCCCGACACAGAGCTGCAGACACCTCTTCCCCAGTCCCGCATCTCAATTTGGGTGAAGCAAGCGCTCATCCCTTTCATTGTGTGCTGGTCCTTTCGGAGCTTTCAGCTAAAGAGCAACAGAAAGACGTATTGTCACATCCTGCTACGCTCGATTAACACGAAGCTCTTCTTTGAATCCAAACCCAAATCTCTGTTTCTAGACTATCCGTCGTCCCCTTTTCTCCTTTTAGATCCTCGGTGAGAGTGGAGTTTATTAGTTTTCCACTTACAATGACCCTTCTGGGACATAAAAATGGATTGAACCAGTTGCCTCTCGTTCTGAGAAAGGCCGTATCTTTTTTCATGGCAAGGGTTAGACAGGGCAGCAAGGTGTTTCCGAGGGTTTTGTGCAAGGCCAGCGCTCTGTGGACAAAGTGTATGGCCTCTTCTGTCTGTCTTTGGCTTTTCCTTTGGATACCTGGGACATCACGGCACAACCGAAACATCCTTGTGGCTTCCCTGTGGTCCCAGAAATAGCCCTTGCCAGCTCTGAAAGCTCTTTCCAGAATGTTCCTGTTTGTATCGGACAACCTCATGCCAGCTACAGCTCCTGTGTTGACACAAACCCTCATCTCTGGGGATGGCTAAGGTCACACGTGATGCAAGGCCAGAGAGCCCTGACTCACATGGCTGGTGCTGTCTGATGTTTGGACCCTGAACCAGACCTTGGTTCTGCTTTTGCCTGTCGCCTGCACCTGTTATGAGGAACTTTATGGTCTTAACATCTAATCCTGCTTAGTCCTCTGACTTTCTGGGCAGGAGAACTTGTGGGCTCCTACGGGGCTTATGAAGTAGCCATGGGCCAAATTAGCACAATGGCAAAACTTTATATATCTTTAGGGTCAAGAGCAGGACACATTGGTACACAGAGCAAATGGAACCCTCTTCCAGTTAACTCTTCCTTCTGGTGTGTGAAAGCTATCTTGTTCTTAATTTCACATATTATATTCTTAATTTCAGAATTTCCAGTGGATTTTGTTGAGAGGTTACAATTTTCTACCTAAATTCTCCATCTGGTCATATATTTTCTTAAATGTATTAGTCATAGTTATTTTAAAGTCTATGAAGTCTACAACTCTGTAACTCAGCATTTGTAACTTCTGTGGGCCTGTGTGTATTAACTGTTGCTTGATTTTCTATCCCTGTTTTTGTTCATTTGGTCTTATTTCCTGGTGTGCCTGGTAATTTCTTTTATCAAATGTCAGACATCGTGAACAATTTTGAAGGTCATTTTTCATTCTAGATCAGAACTGCCAAACGGGAATATAATATGAGCCACAACACGTATCATCTTAAATTGTGTAGTAGCACATTAAATAAGTGTAGAGAAATCGGTAAATTATTTTTAACCATGTATTTTATGTTATTTAATCTAGTATGCCCAAAGTATTACCATTTGAACGTGTAACCAATATCAAAGATTATTAATTAGATATTTTACATAAGTTTTTTGTACTAAGTCTTGGAAATTCAGTGAGGATTTTATATTCAAAGCACTTTTCAGTTCTGAGAAAGCCACATGCTGAGTGTCCAGTAGCCACGTGTGGCCTGTGGCTACCTGAGTGGACAGCACAGCTCTAGATGATGATGCTACATTGATCACCTTAAGTCCGTCAGAAATTGAGCAGATGTCAATGGTTTATTTCCTCTCTGCTCTTACTCCTAACTGTATCCCTTCAGGGTTCTCCACCGAAAGTGTGGGGTGCTTACCAGGGAACCTCTGCCTCGCCGGGCCCTAGATCCTAATTTTCATCTCCTTGAGCCCTTGGACTTGCGGAAATCTCTGCTTCACCTCTCAGCATCTCCGCTATAAGTTCACAACTGCTTCAAGGGGAAAAGCTAAGTCGAAAACGGGCTCAGCTCTCCATGCTCCTTCCTTTTTAGAACCTCAGCCCCTCAAGTCCTGGCCTCTTTGATAACCCTCGTATGCCTTACAAGGATTTGTACACACACTCTTTCTTTAGTGCAGCTTTTCTAGCTGTTCTCAATAGGATCGTTGATTTGGTGCGAGCCACCTTGCCGTAGCCAGAAGTAGAAGTAAAATAACATCTTCATTAACTGAAACCAGACTTTTTTTTTTCCTGTTTGGCAATCAGCGCTCTTTCAGCCTTTGAAAGAAGTCGTACTTCCTTCCTTCTGACTCAGCGCACCAAAATTCCCGGAGAATAAGATTATTTCCTCAATTCTAAGGGTTGGCAAATGGAGGCATCATGAGATTATGCCCAGGCAGAGTCAGGGCCAAGATCCCTGGGGCTTCCCCACCTCACAGCTCCAGCAGTCTGCATGGCGGGGAGGTCTGCTGACCCGGTGATTATACCGGAAGCTCTTGAAATCCCTCTACGCAGGCTCTCTGTATGGGAACATGGAGAAATGGTAGCATTGGCCATTATTCCAGGAAAGCTTAGAATTTCACAGAGATTGGGACACAATGAGTGTCAAAGGATGCTCATTTCTTATGCAGCATTTATCGAGATATTGCTTTATATGAGACCCTGTGCCAGGCCGTGTGGCAGCAACAGAATGACATCGTTCACAGCCTTGCTGTTGAGAAGCACATGTCCCAGGACACATGACGTGCCCATGCAGGTTGGGCACAGAGCTCTATTTGGAACGTGGATACAGAATGCTATGGAGACGTTACAACCCTATGAAGCCACACACATTCCCACCTACGTGACCCTCTCGTCCCTGCTTCTGTCTGGCTTAGTTATCTCTGGATCGCTAGCTAGGACCTTATAATATTTCCAGTATAAAATATTGAAACAAAGAATTTTATCATGTTCGTGAGACAAAATCTTTGGCATTAATAGAGATTTTACTTTTTCACAAAAAGTAGTGAAATTAATGGAAGCTTACTTTTCATTCACTACTTTTAACCCAATTATTTTTCTTTTCAAAAGAAAAAAAAAATCAATGTGTGTTATTTTGAAGTAAAAGCGAATTTTACTTTTTCCTTTTTAATTACTTAAGAAAAAAATAGGAGAAAAAACTTCCAGCTATTGCTTACTACATGAAGACTGTCGCAGTTTTGGTTTATTTCCTTTCAGCTTTCTTCCTGGGCCTCTCTTTTCTTAAAGTATAATCCTACTCTACATATGATTTCTGCATGTCACATATATGTAACATATGTGCAGTATGAAAATTTTCTTATGTTATTACTACTCCTTCTATGTATCGATTTATGACTACACTAAAATATCCTATTTGGGATTATAGATTTATTTCCCTTATTCTTCAATATTTAGGTTGTTTCCAATTTTTTATTATTAGAGACATAATGCAGGGAATGTCTTTGAACAGACAGGCCACCCCCTCGGTCCCCGGCCCACCCCAACACCTTAGAGTGATTCTCTGGGGCAGATTACCAGGAACAGAATTACTGCATCACCGTAATTGGGTATCTAAATGCTCCTTAACTTAATTGTAACCACGTATTTTATTTAATCTAGTATGCCCGAAGTATTACCATTTGAACACGTAACCAATATCAAAGATTATTAATTAGATATTTTGCATAAGTTTTTTTTTTTTTTTTTTTTAAGACAGAGTCTCACTCTGTTGCCCGGGCTAGAGTGAGTGCCATGGCGTCAGCCTAGCTCACAGCAACCTCACACTCCTGGGCTCAAGCGATCCTCCTGCCTCAGCCTCCCGGTAGCTGGGACTACAGGCATGAGCCACCACGCCCGGCTAATTTTTTCTATATATTTTTTGGTTGTCCAATTAATTTCTTTCTAACTTTAGTAGAGACGGGGTTTCGCTCTTGCTCAGGCTGGTTTCGAACTCCTGAGCTCAAACAATCCGCCCGCCTCGGCCTCCCAGAGAGCTAGGATTACAGGCGTGAGCCACCGTGCCCGGCCTACATAAGTTTTTTGTACTAAGTCTTGGAAACTTCAGTGAGTATTTTATATTCAAAGCACTTTTCAGTTCTGAGAGAGCCACATCCCGAGTGTCCAGGAGCCATGTGTGGCCCGTGACTACCCGAGTGGAGTCAGGACTTAATTTTAAGTCTTGACTTTACCCCTCCAAGGGGAAGTCACTTCCCACCAGATCTCAGATACGATGCCAGACAGGAACTGGGCCATTTCTCTTGGCTGAGACCCAACTGCTACCTGAAGGTCAAGGGACCCAGAGGACCCCGAGGGGGGCAAGTCCAAGAAGGTGTGCGAGGGGCTGGGTGAAGGTGGGAAAGCCAAGGCCAAGGACCAAGGGAGACCAGTGTCACGAGACTTTGATGCACTTGCAGAAAACCTTTCGAGAAGAAAGTAAGACGAAGTTTGCTGGGTACCTCGCTCTGCGGTGGCTGTACCGGTGGGGGCCGTTTCTGGTGGGGTGTGCATGTCGAGTTTTGGCAACCAAATCCTATTTTAGATACACTGCGAGCTGAATCCTATTATAGATTGACTCCTGCAAGGAACCCCGTGGTGACTCTATAAATCAGAAAGTTCGTTTGCATTGCAAATCGTCCTCTCCTAAGTAATCTTCAACTCCTTAATTTTACAAATTGTGTATCGGAAATCTTTTATTTTGTATATTGATTTTTGCAAAGGCGCTTGGAGGACACACAGGGTCCATTTCAGCCTTGGAGTTTGAGGGTCTTGGTGGGAGAAAGTTGTTCCACTGAATCCTCCCTGGAGGGCCGGATGTCTGTCCTGCATGCCTGGCGGACGGCCGATGACGTGTGCCTTCCAAGGGGGTCCCAGTGATAAGGGCACCGCCAGGACCAGCAAATTGAAGGAGGAAATACCCCCATAGGCTTCAGAAGAGGCTCAAATGTGTCGGCTGATCAGAAGGTAAAGGGTCCGGGAGACTCGGGAGAACTCAAGGCCCGAGATCCTGGGGCTCTCACCGCAGAGAGGAGGCTGACGTTTCGGAAGGAAACTTTGATCGTCAGAGGTGCCTGCGGGAGGTTCCCCAACTCCAGCAACAGAGCAGATCCCATGGAGAAAGGAGGGAGCATTGCTCTGCAGAGTGTTCAAGCGGTGTTCGATGCAAAGGGCTTTGTCTGAGGGTGGGATGGACGACTTGGCCAATGCCGCCTTTGAGTCCTTGCCTGGTGGATCAGATATCAGCCGACTTGGGCCTCTTTGTCCTGAGCTCCTGGGTGAGACAGGCTGGGTGGAGGGTGACAGCCCAGCTTCCCCGGGCACACGACCGAGGTGTGTGAGTTGCGACAGCGTCAGCCCTGGGACTTTATTTTACCCGTTCACGTCAGCACCGAGAACAGGCAGGGGGCTGGGCCTTAGAAATTCGGCACGGAGCAAAAGTCACAGCTTAAATCACGACTGTGTTTCAAGTATTTATAATGACCGAGTTGATTCCATAAGTAAATCCAGCTTTGCATAAATTAGTAAAATATTTGCTCTCGGTAGCGTAATTTCCCAAATTCTTGGGGGTCCCACGGCAGCGGGTGCGTCTTCTCCTGCTGAGTTCTTGATCTAACCTTTCCGCTGAGGATGTGTTCTTTGTACCAGCCTTGGATGCTGACAACTCTGCTAAAACGTCACTGAACTTTGCAAGTTACTGTATGTGTTAGGGGGTTGCTCAAATCTCCAAACTTAACTGGAGGCGGATGTGGGAGAAACACTTCCGAGACCTAAACCTGACTTTGGGAAGATTTAGAAGGAGTCCCATGAAGTCACGTCCCCGTTGGGGCTTATTGAAAATTTATATGTGTAACAGTTAATTATTTAACAATCAATTTGTCCTAAACTTTTATACCATGTATGCAGTGTTTAATTTACATTGATTTCTTCAATTTCCATGTAGTAATTAATTTTGTCTTACTGACAGATGACTCACAATGACAGATGTCCAGAGACATGCCGGACAGGTACTTTTTAACCCTTTGTTTTCCTTCACGGAGCCTTATTCCACTCTGGGGGGAGCTGCCGGTCGTTGCACGGAAATCTCTGGGGGGAGGTGCTTTGGGGAAGAACCTGTGTAGAGGGAGGAGGCGGGAGGTAAGTTTTCACTTAGAGGGTCTGTTTATTTAGGGTCACTTTGGGTGG
Organism: Propithecus coquereli; assembly: GCF_000956105.1. Classification (NCBI taxonomy): domain Eukaryota; kingdom Metazoa; phylum Chordata; class Mammalia; order Primates; family Indriidae; genus Propithecus; species Propithecus coquereli. The sequence goes on along the minus strand of NW_012148108.1, from coordinate 1,913,423 downwards.
AAGATGGGGGTTAGGGAGGGCTTAAAGCACCCCCCCGCCCAGTTAACCCTCTGCTTCCCTACTGAATACTGCCTTAGGCCGTGCTCGAGTTGGCTCCAGGATATTGAAAAGATCTTCTTTGCTTTAGAAGACAAAGTAGAAATTCCCAAGTTGAATTTGAATGAAAAATTGGGGGCAAAGTGATAGAAGGGACCAAGCTGAAAGACGAGTTTGTTTGGTTTCTCTTTTTTTGTTTTGTTTTGTGTTTTGGTCTTCGTTGCATGCCTTTTTCCGTAAATCCCAAGCGTTGTAAAAGTCACCTGTGTGACAGTGAGAGCCTCAGAAACCAGTGTGGAGAATGGCCACGGAGCCACAGATACAAGTGAGTCCTGTGGTTTGATTTTACTTTTTCAAGAAGCGCTTGTCTTCAGCTGTGTCTGGGAGGTGCTCCAAGAGGGACCTGCGGCAGGCTCGGGGAGGGGTTCTGATCTGCTGTGCTCGGCCGTCCCTCTCTTTTTTAAAAATTTTTAAAAATTTCCTTCTGTCTTTCATTCTTATTTTGCAATCTCTGAATATGAATTCATAACTGTTGGATTTAAGGTGTGTGTATCTCCAAAGTTAAAATTGTAAAAATGGAGATGGAGTTTATAGTGGGCATTTTGTTTTAAACTCTTTTTATTTTGGAATCAGTCCATGCCTTGGGTCCTCTGTGTCGCGGGAGGTGACCGTCGGGCAATATTCCTGTCTCTCTCGATGAAGAGGACCTGTCCCCTTCATTCTACAACTTTTCATCCTCGATGACCTTTCAAATATGGATACTGTCCAATCATATTTGAATACTAATGAGTGATGTAAAAGGTAAATGAAGTTTAAATTATTCTAATGCTCCTGTGTTAGACTCTGCCTATATCTGTGTCTTCTCCATGGGCTTAGCGCAACTTCCTAAGTAGCAAAGGGATTTTGGCGCAGAACCCCAGAGATGACAGAGAGGGGTCTGTCCGTGGCTGCAGCCCACTTGGATGACAGTGACCTCCCTGCAACATGAAGCTATCAACATACACACGTGTTTTTACGCCTTGGGTCACGATTCTGACCCTAGACATCCTTCCCATGCTCCTAAGAATGCAAAAGCATTTGTTCAGCGAACACCAGGTCCTCCTTTCTAGATAGTTCTCTGTGCCTTCCTCCAGCCTGGCTTTCCATTGGGTTGGCTTTGGGTCAGAGCCCTGAGGACGGCAGGTTCCAGATCTGGGTCATCATCTCCAGGCTTCTGCTACCGCATCGGTGGCTCTGTCGCCCGGTGGGAGAGTCAGGCCCCTCTGGGGATGGCCGCCATTGTGTTTTCAGAGGCAGCGTTCAGATCTGGTTTGGCTTCTGGTAACAAAGGTCTTTTTGTGTCCGTGGTTCCTCTGCTCTCTGCTTCTGCTTTCACTCCTGTGGCCTCTATTATTGCTGCAATGTGACTAAGGGGCCTTTCTCCCTCCTAACATGCCTCCCAAAATGTCCTGGAAGAAAACGGTGTGTTCTCCTACCGTGTACAACCGAAACTTCCACCTGTGAGTTGCAGAGCCGCCTCCGGGGAAGGAGATGTGAGCCTGGGCATGCGTGTTCTCGTGAGCCTTTACACACATGTTCATGACTACGTGCACACACTTGATGGTGCAAATGTGCACGAGAGGGTGTGTTTGCAATCGTCCCTATGTCATGCGTGAATGTGTGCGTGGCGGCGTGTGTGTGCTTCCATGTGAGGCTGTCGGCACACGCGTGTGGATGTGTGACTTAGCCCATCTGTGGTCTCGGCTGCTAATTGTGTGCTGTCCAGATCACAGAGCCTTTTATCCGTCTAGTCTCCATATTTATTCCTGTTGATCGTTCCAATGGCGACCAGCGGCCATGCCCCCTGTTTGCTCACAAACAGTCTCATCGTATTTTGGGGGCAGTCGTGTATCCACCAGAGTTCAATAAATCCTTCCAATGACATTGTCCTTGTCCCATTCACAGCACCTGCCCTCTGACATTGCGCCTGTAGGAGAATTTCATCCCGTCTGGGCACATTTCCCGAGCGAGACTACTGATGCACTATGTTTAAAAAAATTAACTAAAAAAAAAAAAAAACTCAGGTCTCAGGAAATTCCAGCAGTCAGTCTTCTTCCTCTATCCTAATCTCCTCGCGGCAATGCTCACGAGTGCCCGCGGTCCAGACGACTCCTCATCCCTTCTCCGCCCCCCGCCACACTCACCCCCAAACCCCCCACCGCCGCAGATGAGTCTTTTGTGAGGCAGCGCAACAAAAGCTTTCTTAAAGTCCCGGTAAATTATACCCCCGGTTTCCCTCTTCAATTCCTTTTTGTTACTTTTTCAAAATATTCTATTAGTTTTGTTACGTATGATCTCCCTTTTGTGAATCCATGCTGAATATCTTTAATTAAATCGTAACTTCCCCTATTTCGTCCGTGATTGGCGCCTCCAATCTCTTCCCCACGGCTCGAGTCGAGCTTACTGGTGTCTGATGTCCTTGATCTCCCTCGGAGTTGTTATTTAGCGTAGGTGTTGCGGAAGGGCTCTCGTCCACGCTGCTCCTCCCGGTTCCCGGGATGTTTCTGGAAGGTATTTGCTAATCTTCCCCCTGCTTCCTTCCTCCTCCTGCGCACGGTCTAAGATGGTTCCCATCTGCTCCCGGAGTCATCCGTCCTCAGATGCTCTAATTCCCTCCTCACCTGTTCCGCTGAGGTGCCGATTTCCTTCGGAAACACTTCCCTCTCCTTGGGAGACGCTTGTCTGCTGCTGGCATCTGCTCTCGTCTTCCCTTTATGGACATGAAAGCAAATAATTTATTTTTCTTTTTTTTTTGTTTAGCAGTCATCACTCGTTATTTCCATGCTCCATGCCTTCTTATATTTTAAGAAGAAGCACTGCAAGCCCAGTTCCGGCACCTCCTTGCTAAGCCCCGCATCCACAAGCTGGTGTTTCCTTTCCGAAGGGCTCACAGCGGCACCAGCCAGCTTTTAACTCAGGGCGGGAGCGCTGGCCCTTGGGTAGCGGGGCTGTTTTGATGTCCTCAGCTACTCTGAGGGAAGCAGCGTGCAGTCCTGAGGCCTCCCCGACAACCAGGACGAGAAGAACCCGTCTCCCGTGTTGGGTTTTAGGGAGTTGTAAAGTTTCCCTTGTGCCATTTTGGAAATCTTTCTTCTGAAGTCAGCATCCGCCTGGAAGTTCTCCTTTGCTTTCATTCCGCGCAGTGTCTCTGATGTTCCTGGTGCCCGTGGATGTCTGTCTGTTCTGTGGAGGCTCACTCACCTTTGGGCTGTACTGTGGGCTCATCCTCGAACGGGCTTTGATTTCTTTCCGCCTCTTTTCCCAGGACACAGACTAAAGGGTGGCCCCGTGTGGCAGGTGAACACCCACTGGCTTTCCAATGCACGTAGCGGCAGGCATCCCCAGTTATGGGGGTGGGCTGCAGGCAGAGGTTTGAGCCCCCAACCCAGGCCCCGTGGAACCCGCCTTAGATGCCCTGCTCCTTCCCAGCTTGACTCATTCCCTTTTCCGGTACAACCCAGATCTGCGCGCTGAACCATCACTCTCGCGTTGCAAATTCTACACCAAATCAAAAGGCCAAATCAATCCTTCCCATGAACCCACAGGCCACTGGATGTAACGACAAAGAGCCCGGCCCTGATGGCCGTCACAGTGGCTGTGGGGCAGGGGTGGCAGAGGGCACGAGCTCCAGCCCTTGCAGTGCAAGCTACTGGCCTCGTGCAGGAGAACAACTTTCCCGGATCAAGTTGCAAAAACGACATCAGCCAAAAATTTCAACCAAGTATGAGTCATAAATGGTCCTTTTGACATTGTTTCACATCAAAAGGCACAGTCTGTGTTCCCTGTCCCTCCTCCCTAACGTGGAAATGGCTGAAATTTGCACACACAGAGGGATTGGAAATTTTAAAAGCTTAGTAAAGAGAGAGTATACACACACTTGCGTCCGTTTTTAAAAAGTGCATTTAATCGGGTCAGATTTGGGGGAAAATGAAGATCATTTAAACTGGTTCTTTCGGTTCCCATGTTGTCTTCTTAAAGCCAGTTGCTCGGTGCAGACCTGGTTGATGATACTGTCCAGACACAGCAATGAAAAGCGGGCGCGCCCAGGGCTCCCTCGGAACTTTGGGGGTTTCTTCTTCACCCTCGACCGATGTTTCCCCACCGAAATGGACCATTGTCCCTTCACCTCATGGTTACGGGATGGGATGGCTGGGGCTTATAATCCCATAGTTCACCGAGATGCTGAGACCGGGGACCCAGAGTTTTTGATCCACCCCACTGAGCCACCGGCAGGTGCCCCAGACCGGGAGTGCAGGCCTCTGTCCACCTCCGAGCACCGTTCCGAAAGCAATTCATAGATGGAGGTGGCAAGCAAAACATAAGAGTCACAGGTGCTTCATAATAATTACTTACACATTTACAGAGTCGGACATTCTGTCATTTAATAGACCTAAAACTAAAAAGCTTTTGTCTGTGCAAGGTGACCAATAGAAAGAGAGTTTGGATTATATGATACCCCATAACTTAATCATATGGCTCTTAAGAGGGGACATACACAGCTGTGTCTCGCTAATATGCATGCAATATGTGTAAACCGATACGCTTTAATTCTAAACTTGTTTTTAGCAGGAAGAAAAAAAGCATTTAGATGAGGAACATTAAGATTCAATATTAACCATTTTTCCCCCTTTGGGCAAAATTATTCATCATTCGATATTTATTAAAGCAGCCTTTTTTGCTATAGTGTGATGCATCCCGCTGAAAATTTCCCAAACACCCTCAAAGTTACGTGGTGGAGCGAAAAGGGGAAGGGAACAGCCGGCAGCCCCCTTTTTGGCCACAAAAAGACTGAACTTAAAAGATGGATACTTGTTTTTTGGAAGCCTGAGACATCCTAGGCCCCCCCTCCCCCGCCCTGCCCCAGGGTTAGCGGCAGGGGCAAAGGTCTGAGTAATTTGGGAGGGGCAGTCCAATTTCCCGCCTCCCCCATTAGCACGTATTTGATTTTCCCGTGCTCTCTGATGTTCGAATTGTTAGTTTGTACTGGTTTAACCCGAATTATTTAAGTATATTTGCTTTAATAATCTTATCAAAAAAAAAAAAAAAAAACTAAGACAAAGGAATTGTAGATTAGAGACTTTATTTTCAGGGCAAAATGATACGGATAAGTGAACATCAACTGACCAGAAATTATTTGCTTCTGTCTGTTAGACACGTAATGGAGTCATTTAACTAGTCAAATTAGGAGCTGCAGAAATGCACCGTGCTTCATTACCGAGTTCGAATGGGCACCATTTTACATTTACGTCAAAAATTATCTCATAGCAAATTAATGTTTTCATTGTGCCGAAACGCCGAAGCTACGCGGTGTCAGCGCCACCTAGAGGCCGCCGCGAAAATGCTTCAAAGGGATGATCTACAAACAAGGACAAGATGATCAATAGATTAGTGTCAGCGGATAGAGCCCTGACCCGGTTTGGAAGTAAGAACACAGCCGTTGAATCTAATTAGCCGGCGTGGTTCACGATGTGAAGTTCTGAGCGTCCCACGAAGGTTTTCCTGAACTTCGCCGAATGCTAAATATGCTGAAACATCCCAGATTTCTAACCCTCTTCCTGTTCCCCTTTAAGTCCTGAAAATATCTGCATTTTTTTTTGTTTACACTTTGCTTGAGGTTTGTTTTTTTTTTCACCTGCAGATTTACATTATATCAAAACCTCAGAGTTTAGCCAAATTAGCATTTCTGTAAATACACAAGGAGAGATTTTTCTCCCACGTGCTAAGTTGGCATCTTTATCATCTTTCTTCTGTTGTTGGCAAAACTTGCTATCTGTGGAAAGAGGTGACATATGACATTGTTTCGTCTTTAAAAATACCGAGACTGGTAAATCTTTCCTCCAGACAGTTGACCGAGAGTGGTAAACGTCCCAGGAATGCTGGTCCCTGTTCAGTTCAGAGAGAAATCGTTTAGAATAAAACAGCAAACCCCTCCCCAGTAAAAAAATATCTATTAAAATGACATGTACGCAGCAAGTGGCTCCGGAAAGTGGGAGCAAACTGTCAGAGCAGAGGCAAAGGAGAGAAGGGAGGCTTATAAATAGCGTTGAGAAGTCGGGAACGTTTCAAGGCAATATTGATGTCTAAAATATATATGATTGACTGCATGATGATCGAGGCAGACATAATTCAAAGTACAGTCAGAATCTGGCCTCCAACTCGAAGCTTTAAATTCTCCAAAAGACATCTGTTTGCTGAGAAAGCCTCACGAACAGCTGTTTCACAAAACGGGGAGAGCCCGGGGTAGGACTGGGAGCCGCAGGTACGGGAGCCTCCCGGGGGGCAGATGCAGGGTGTCAGGAAGGCCAGCGTCCACCTTTGCTCTGAAGGTGCAGGAAGCGGGGACTGTTTGGGGCATTGGTGAGGGAGGTGACTGTCATTTCTTGAAAGTGGGGAGCAAACGTTGCCTGTGTATTTCACAGGGTAGCTCCCCGATTCGCAGCATCTCCAAAGAGCCAGTTTGGTGCTGTGCGTTTTAGGATTTGACCTCACTGTCTCTGATCCTTAACTTTGACCACCCAGCTGCTGTTCTCCTGATACTTAACCCTTTCACGTAGCAGAAACCTGGGGGTGGGGGAGGGAAGGAAGCTCTACGTGTGATTTTTTTCAGAACACAATATAACGCCGTGATTTAAAGAAAAAGAGAATAAGCACAAGCAAATAGAACAGCACCCATTTTATTCTTCGCTGCGATGCGTAAATGATAATGATAGTTTTTAATTAAAATGCTGTCTGCCAACCAATTTCGCAGGCCCAAAAAGAAAACTTCCTCTGAATGTTATCAACTCTCCAGTTTCTGTAAAGAGGCTGTATTTTCAGATTTCAAAGAGAGGATCTCCTTTTGAAAATAAATAATCGTTGGTGATCATAACAGCCTGCGAAGTACAGTATTTTAAACCCATGCTGTGTCGAAAAGTTCAAGAATTTCGCAGTGACCTTGGGGGCCACAGATAGGGTCATGAAACACGGAGAGATGAGGACGGTGTCTAAGGCGGGTTCTCTTTTGTTCCAACGGAAGCTTTTTGTGTGTGTGGCTTAAGCTAGTGTTTCAATAGAATTTCTTTGAAACAGAAACAAAAAATGTTAAGAGCTGATTACAAGTACTCTGGTCTTCTTTTCCCCTTAAAATGCAGGGAGAATTTTACCTCTTCTCATGAATCTTGTCTGCTGAAATGTCTCCATCTTCATGTTATGTTTACCAAAGCCAGGCCGGAGGATCCGATAATTTATAACCATTCCTATTGGGTTTTATGTAATAACTTTGGAACTCATATAAAGTAATGATCCACAAACTCTTTTAATGTTCATTATAAAATATGAAATATTTCTCAGAACCATGGCAATTATGTGACCAGACATAACTGTTTCACACATGAGTAAATACAGGGAGGTTTAACATAACTTTATTATCTTCCTGTCTTTTCTTCCCATTGATGTGATAATACTGTTTTAATATTTTTCTAAAGAAAAGTTAAGTAATTTTAGAATCTCTACTGAGGCCCGCTTTATTGGCTTTTGTAATAGAACTCTCAACTCTAATTGTATTTATGCTCAGACTGACACCCGTAAATGTCGCCAACGGAAGGGAAATGTCCCCAAAGCTGTGTGTTCTGTAATTATTGATAGATGGGTCTCTGCTCAGGAGGCCTGGGGATGTGGGGAGGGTCGGGGACGCAGAACGGAGCCTCAGCCCCGCAGACGCCGAGAGGCGATTTCCCAGCCGTTCCGAACGACTCACCATGAAACATCCCGCCTCGAGTGTGCTGTTCTGCCTTCTCCAGGGTCTGGAGTCGGTGGCATGAAACTTCGTGGAAAGCCGATCTCCAAAGAAAATCTTCCCGGGATGCCCCTTCATGGTGATCGCAGCCGAGTGGCTTCATTCTGGCCGCCTGACCTTTGTCTGCGGTGTGGGCTTGGGAGTCATCTGTCTGTGGGTGTAAAGTCCCCCTGCAGTAGTGGAAGCCAGAGAAGGAATAGTCTGGAAACCTACTTCTCGCTCCCGCTCAGGAGCAGTGGAAGTAGCCACTCCAAGGCAGGAGACAGAGTGACAGCCCTGAGTTCCCTCTCAAAGCCTCTCTTCCGAGGGGTGGCCGTTACTATTGTGCGGAGTCTGGGTGGGAGAGACTCACTCAGCAGGAGGGAGGGAGCCGTGTCCCGTGTCTGGGCGTGTTCCGGAGAAGGGAGAGGGTCGCGTTCACCGGTCTCCACCCTTCGGTCTTACTGGGCTTGGGACAAGTGTTTCTCAGAGTTCGGTGCGCAAACAAGCGGCCGTGGGTCTTGCTGCGATGCCCATCGTGACTCGGTCGGTCTGGGAGGCTCCTGCGTTCTGTCCCCCGCAAGGCCGCCTGGGGTGAGCACCGCCGACCGGAGGTGCGGAGGGCAAGGTGAGGCCCTCTGCCCGGCTCAGGTAGGACTGCTAGGGCTAGAGGGTGGCCTGGTGGCTCGATCCAGCTCACAGACGCTTTTGTGTGGCTTGTGTGACATTACGCTTTCGTTTTCGGTTAGTGGCAAATGGTCTAAAACCGTGCGAATTTTCCTCCCAAATCCAGGTTTCCAGGTTCTCTGGGACAAGTGCAATACCCAGGACAGGGGACAGGAGCTGGGTGGGGGCTGCTCAGCTCTTCCCTTCTCCACAGACCCCTGCCCACCACGTGCCCACACACCTGCACGGCCCAGGGCCCAGCCGTCTGCAGGTGGGCGCTAAGACCCCGGGGGAAGAGAGCCCTGACCCACGCGGGAGTCTCTGCCCAGGTGAGGAGCGGCTGTTCCCACACCTGCCGCTGGTTCTCCTCTGGGGTTTTCGGGAACTGAGGACTCTGGCCCCCATCAGAACCCAGAGTTCTCCGGGCTGTAGCTCTGCCTTGAGGCGATCGCGGTCTTTATCTGAGAAGCTGTTCCCGAGCTCTCCGGTTCTCAGGAGCCAGCCGCAGGAGAGTGCGGATTCCCAGCTAATTAAAGGTCTCGAGAACCTCCCCTCCCAGGAAAGTATAAGAGGTGCTAGATCACTGTCGTTTCTTATAATTGAGTAATATTCCATTGTAAACATATACCAAATTTTAATAATCCACTCTTATACTTTCCTGGATTAAACTTAAGCCCATTATCTAAAGTGGGGCACCACAAGAGCAGAAGAACGGGATCCATTTGTACTCGCCATCAAATTGGTACTAACTGATCAACACTAGGGTGATCACATGGCAGAAATACTCTCTAGGGATTAGGGGGATGGGGGAGCACTAAAGGGAGGGAAGGGCACACCTTTAACCTGCATTTGGGTGAGGCAAAGACATAAAGTGTAACTATAATGTTTGTACCCTCACAATACCCTGGAATAAGAAATAAAAAAAAAAAAAAGAACCTCCCGGTGGCCAACGACCGGCTGGAACAAGCAGGCTTGATGAGAAGGCTCCCTCGCTGCCTCCTGGCGGCAGGTAGGTGCCCAGGCTGTGCAGGGACCCTGGGGCAGGGAGCCCGACTTCTCCCAGGAGCAGCCAGCAGGTGCGGCGGCCGGGCACAGCCGGCACCCAGCTCCTAGGTGGGTGGAATCGGGGATTGTAACAAAATCTGGAATGTTCATTGGTGCTTAGAGAGCAGTGTGACCGTCCCGCTTGGTTACCTTCACTCCTCACCCCATCCTGCTGGTCGCCCGTCCCAGTCACTCCTGGAAACCAGCGGGTTGCGTTGGAGTTGGGTGTGACCAGAAACAGCCAAAGTCAACATTCTCGGTGCTAAAGAGAAGAAACGTGGCTCGCTTGCTTCTGGAGGTCTCTCCACGACCGCCGCTGGTTCTATGAGGAAATTCAGGGGAAACCAAAAGATCTTCCTGCTTCCTGGGCAACGGCCGTCTCGGTCCCCAGCTCCTCTGGCAGGGGATTGTCCCCGTACCGGGTGGCTGTGCCTCTGCAGCTCTG
>NW_012148108.1:1900613-1903390 GCF_000956105.1 Propithecus coquereli | reverse complement strand
TAAAGGACACGGGGAGCACTAAAGGGAGGGAAGGGCATGCCTTTAACCCGCACTTGGGTGAAGCAAAGACATAAAGTGTAACTATAATGTTTGTAACCTCACAATACCCTGGAATAAGAAATAAAAAAAAAAAAAAGAACCTCCCGGTGGCCAACGCCCGGCTGGAATAAGCAGGCTTGATGAGAAGGCTGCCTCCTGGCGACAGGTAGGTGCCCAGGCTGTGCAGGGACCCCGGGGCAGGGAGCCCGACTTCTCCCAGGAGCAGCTGGCACCCAGCTCCTAGGTGGGCGGAATCGGGGATTGTCACAAAATCTGGAATGTTCATTGGTGCTTAGAGAGCAGTGTGGCCGTCCCGCTTGGTTACCTTCACTCCTCACCCCACCCTGCTAGTCACCCGTCCCAGTCACTCCTGGAAACCAGCGGGTTGCGTTGGAGTTGGGCGTGACCAGAAACAGCCAAAGTCAACATTCTCTGTGCTAAAGAGAAAAAACGTGGCATGCTTGCTTCTGGAGGTCTCTCCACGACCGCCACTGGTTCCACGAGGAAATTCAGGGGAAACCAAAGGATCTTCCTGCTTCCTGGGCAACGGCCGTCTCGGTCCCCAGCTCCTCTGGCAGGGGATTGTCCCCGTACCGGGTGGCTGTGCCTCTGCAGCTCTGATCCAGGCTCTGTCTTCTCTGCGTGGGCTGCTGCAGCCCAGAGCCCCTGAAGGCCAACGGCTGCGGCAGATCCAGGGCCGGCCTCGGGGCGGGGCCCGCCGAACGCCATGCTGCACCTGTGTTTGCCCCCGTGCCAGGCACAGACCATGCTTGGCGCTCTGACATCTCTAACCCCACGCTGTGTTCAGGGGTAGCATGTCAGAAACGTTTACCGCCGAACGCTGGTTAGAGGCGGGTCTTCGGCGGCCGAGGTCCCTGGGCCATCCCCAGCAAAGCGCACAGGTGAGGGGGCCCAAGGCACCTGGGCACTCTGCTGCTGGGGACCCCAGCGCTGGGCGCATCCAGGGAGTCACAAGGGATCGCGCAGGACACCCACATGGGCAGCTGTCGGCATTCCGTTGCCGGTTAAATAACTCGCACGTGAATGGAAATTCTGCTTTTTCTTCCTGTTACAAGATGGAGCAAACCCCTCTCTGACTGGGTCGTGTGGCGTTAACTTTTGAAATAGTCGGTGGCAGAAAGCCCGGGATGGGCAGCTGATAGCAAGAGGCTTCCACTGTCCTCAGCGTCTTCCGGAGGGCTCCGTGCGTGTCTGTCTGTGAGTAGGGACAGGGGGGTCTGTGACACGCTTCACTCCAAGGCAGGGGTGCCCAAGTGCGCCACGCACACGAGGAATGCGGCACTGAGGACCCGGTGCTCGGGCGGTGCGGGGGCTGCCGGGCATAGCGTGGGGACCGGCCCTCGCGGGGACACGGGGCTCCCGCACGCACGCCGCGTCGCCGCCCGGCACACGGAATGGCAAAGCCCAATCGGCGGTGGGAGGGGAGCCGGACGGGGAGGCCTGGAGGAGGGCGGAAGGGAGCTGGGCCTCCAAAGACAGGGAGGGTTTGACTGAAAGCCCGTGTTTTACAACTTCCTTCAAGGGAGGACTCCAGCGAGGGTTTCCTTCTGCCTTCGCTGAGCTTTTCTCTGATCGATGAAAGATCCCACTTTCACGGATGTCTGCGAGAATCGGGGAGGGCTCAGGAGCTAAGCAGGCCCTTGCAGCTGCAGCCAGGCGGACTGGCGGAGCCGCCGTGCTCTGGGGAACCTGCCCTGGGCTTCCTCTCCGGGGCTGTGCTTCGTGTCACTCGAAGGAACAGTCGCATGGTCTTCTGAGCTGGGATCTACTTAACATACCTGGGTTTTAGATGATGAATTTAACTCTTTTCTAATGAATCTTATCAGACTGCGCTTCTGAGCAGGTATTGCAATACGGCAATGCCGGACTCCTTTCTAGCACAGGAAAATAGATTAGTTGAGGATTTTTAAATCCCATTAAAACCACATTAGAACGCTGGCGTGCTTTTTGTTAGCCCCTTTGCCGGGGCACATGGCACCGTCTCCACCCCGTTGGGAAACACGCTGTCCCCCTGTCCCCCGATCCCCCACGAGACGTTACTCTCGGAATCGCCGGCTGTCAGTATTGTCGCGGGTACGACTGGGACAGGAAGGTCAGGGCCTCTGCAGCCTGCGCTCCGGAGAGTCAGAGGATGCCGTGCCTGTCTCGGCAGGGACGCGATAACACATCTGCTCCCTGGTCTGTGACACCTCACTGTCTTCTTTGGCCGAGTCCCTGGACAGCGACGCCTGCCATCTTTTCATGAGGTACAATAGAGAGTCTGGGTCACACCTGCCACGTGGACAGTGCAAGGCCACAGAGCCAGCGTTGCGAGACGCCCTGTCCGCGCAGGGCCTTGCCCTGGCGTGTGTGCTCCAGCCATGGAGATTGCAGGGAGAGGAGAGGGCGGGCACAGGGTCCAGCTGGAAATGGAGATGCCGCCGTGAAGGCCGCCCTGCCCTTTAGCTTAGCGATTCCACAAGGCTGCCTCCTCCGCGGTTAATTCGCAGACGTCTGCGGTGGGACAGCCAGAGGGGGAACGGCAACGCCGGTGTCCAGAGCGCAGAAAGAAGAGACTCAGATTGTAATCCCAGCACTCTGGGAGGCCGAGGCAGGAGGATCGTTTGAGCTCAGGAGTTGGAGACCAGCCTGAGCAAGAGCGAGACCCCGTCTCTACTAAAAATAGAAAGAAATGATCTGGACAACTAAAAATATATAGAAAAAATTAACCGGGCATG
>NW_012148108.1:1874558-1899668 GCF_000956105.1 Propithecus coquereli | reverse complement strand
CTTTTGTTCCGTCTTCCCCCGTCGGTGCGGGCGACCATTGTCTCCTACCTGCACGACGCTTAGCGCATTGAACAGACCTTCGTCCAAACCTGTGTATGCCCTTCCGCTAGAGGGAACTTCTAAAGATGAGAACCAGGCCACATGTCCTCTTGTTTAACACCCTTTGATGGCTTTCTCCCTACTTTTGATTAAAACCCGAGCTCTTCTTGGCTACAGAGTCCAGAATGCTCAGGTCCCTGCCCAGCCTTCAGCCTCCTTTATCCTGCTGTTCTCTCTGATCTGTAGACACCTCCAGCTCTTTGACGATACCTCAGGGTCTTTGAATAAGCAGTTCTCGCTGTCTGGAATGAATGACAGCCTCTCCCCTCACCAAACACACACACACTCACACCTGGCTCTACCGAGCCAGCTCTCTCTCATTCCTTGGGTCTCGCTGGGCATAGCAAGTCCTCAAAGAGGCCATTTCTGACCATCCACTCAAAACTGGCATATTGCTCTGGTCTCTCTCAGTCCTGTACTTGCTTTTTTAGCAGGTATTAAAAATTGTATGCGTTCTCCTTCTTCATCAGTTTTTTGTGGTCCTGACCCTCCCACCCAACTGAAAACAGAGACCACACCCGTCTCGTCCATCCGTCTGTCCCCTTTGGGTACCGCAGCACCCAGCCCCTGCAAGAGGCTCAGCACATGCTTCTTGAACACACGCAGGGGGAAGACACAGAGATACAGAACATGCTTAGCACTTGGCCTGGCTGGTAGGTACTTGAGTAAACATTATTTTCACTCCTGTTTAGAAAAGGTTTCTTGTGTCCGGACAGTTCATCATCTCTTACGTGTGCCTGTTACTGATGTCGAAGTCTTGCCGTCTGGAAATCCGACTTTACGGTTTGCGTGGGAATTTTTTTTTTAGAGATTCTCGATACCGGGTAAGCGCCTCTGAGCTCCTGGGCAAAGCCGGTGGTGATACACGCAGGTGTGTTTAACGGAATGAGCAACCGGACCCCTCTTTCTGCAGGGACAGAAACAGATTCAGCCCTTACTTCCTCCCGCTTGACACAGAGGGGTGTGTGTGGGGTGCGTGTGTGTCGTGATCCTCTTTGATAGATGATCAGTGATTTCATGAAGCTCCGTCTATGCCTCCTCTGAAAAATGACGAATCTAAGGGATTCGTTAGCAAATGGCAGTCACAGACTGGTCACTCTGGGGCTCCGTGGGGACATGATCGCTTTGCTCTTGTGTCTGGAGATGCACAGATCCGGTTACGTCTGAAGAGGAACCGGGCAGAAGACCCACACGGTGCTAACACGTCGCGAGCGGTTGCGACATCCACTCCAGTGCCCGAGCTCTCCTTGCAAAGGGAGCATGCGCCCTTCTGAGAGGCGTTATTTGACTATGTTACCTAAAAGCTGTTACAAAGAAGCAGCTTCTAATGTTGGGAAATGCTGCGATGTTGACAGGCCTGTTTCTCATGGATTTCCCTCCATCCTGCCATCTCCTCGCCTGTGTGGAAGTAAAAATATATGTGTCATTTCACCCTGGGTACTCTGATATTAAAATATATAAATGCAAGAAATTGACTTCAGGCCTGAAAACAAATATGTAATGTAGTAATAACTGATAAACGAATAAATATCTATCACCATTATATTTCACGATTTCCCAAAGATATCTGAAGAGCACTTAATTGTTACAGAGTAATCAATTATTCAATTAACCTTCTTCTCATTGAATATATATTTGATACAACTTTTTGAAGCTTCAGCTTTAAAAGGTTCCTATCGATTGAAAGTTTCAAGGCCATATGGCCTGGGTATTGGATTTGTGCCGTCATGATTGACAGCAGGGGCTAGTAATCACATGCAAATATTTCAGATGGTGTGAGTTTCGGGGAGCAGGCCACAATAGTGATGTTCATTCTGTAGATAAATATATTTATGTGCATGTGTGCACACGCACACAATCTCTGCTTCGTGCATGCACTATGGCAGCCTTGTGCATCCACACATGATGCCTGCTTCGTGTCGTGCAAACATTGACCGAACACGGGCCCCACTCCAGACACGAGCCCAGTGTTCCGGAGAGTAACTACATCATCTCAGAGGCCACCCGATGATTCAGTGATTGGAATTTTAGAAGTCTTCTATTTAAACAAGATAAGAGACCAGCAATGCTCTCGAATTCGAAAATTAAATTGCATGAGGCTTGGACTAGCAAATTGAAAAAAAAAATATTTCGATTCAAGGGAATCCTTTTCTGCTCTGTTTTGTCCTGTTTTACTTCTCTGGAATCTTCTTAGGCAAACTTAGGTTTGTAAGGGCCTCCATTGACTGCCTCTCTTCATTTAATCTTTCTCCCGATGATAGATTTTTGTGTGAGTGAGCAGAATTGAATAGTGGCCATGATATTCTTGTGCGATATAAATCAGCAGATGCGAAACAATGTTCCAGAAGTCTCTGTGGTGTCCAGGAAGGAATGGGGCTGGTGCAATGGGTTTATAACCCGTTTCTGGAAATGTGTAGCCCTGTGAACACCACAGTGGAAACAGGTGTATGCTTTCTGGGGGCCAAAGAAGAAACGTATCAAATACATAAAATGTGCATTCTCTTTCAGCCAGCAATTCTACTGCTAGGAATTTTTTCCAAAGAAAATGATCTGACATGTGGGAGAAAGATTTTTCTTTAAGAATATTAATCCTTTATACTGGAGAGAAACTTAGAAAACAATCCATATGCCCAAGAATAAGGATAAAGTTAAATAAGGTGACTCTCCACAAACGAAGACCATGTAGCCGCAACATTATATCGCAGAGGTATAATTAATGACATGGAGAAATATTGGCAGTACCTATAACACGTAGTAAAAGTTGTATTTGAAGCCTACATTTTATAAAAACATGAGATAGTTATGCATAGAACAAAAAAGATGGGCTGACTTTACATTCAGAATGTCTAGGGGTCGTTTCTTGGTACTGAGACGATGGGAGATTCTTCTTCGTTCTTTGTGTTTTCCTGTCTTTTTTAAATCTTCTATATGTTTTAATAACTTCTCCCTGAAGATCTCGAAATTAGCATAGCTTAATAGCGCAGAGCTTTAAATTGGCGGATGCCCCAAACTTTCCCAAGATGGGCTTGCGGTTGTGGAGTCCCCTCCGGGTCCCCTCTTCCTCCTGTGCCCTTGGAACTCTGGGTGCCGGGACAGGCCCCCCCCAGAACACAGTCATAATCAAGATATTAGCAAAGAGTTTCTGTCCTGAAAAATGCCATAAACAGTCTGGGTTTGACCTCCCTAATGCAGGAGCACTTTGGTAATCTGCGCCTAATGATTTTTTGCATTAAGCCCCAGCTTGTGTTGGGCCCTTGTGAGGCGCAGTAATTTAAGAACAGTCATTTTGCACATTCCGATCCCATTATGTTACATTGTTACTGAATAAAGACTGGTATTATGTTGCTCCCATAAAGGGCAGAAGTGGCCTGAATTTTATCTGCTGAACGAATCAATCTGGATTATGTCAGCTGAAAAGAATTGTGGGCTGCAGTCTCTCCCGCAGATGGGGGGGAGCTGTTTTTTTTTGTTGTTGTTGTTTTTTTTCTTTTCTTCTTCTTCTTCATGTATCTGTTAGTTCTGAATACAGGAGCTAAGATAATACCTGGTGGTGATTGAAAAGTAGTTTCTCTCTCTCATTTTTCAATGATGAGCGTACCAATTATCATTTCAACATAACGTATTAGGAGATCAATTGGGAATGGAAGCCACTTCGCCGTGTTAATACTGTGTTGTATTTAAGCCGCCCTGACGGCCGGTCAGGGCTGTGGGAAAAAGATTCTGCAAATAATGAGGAAAGAGCTTAGAAAATAGAAGAGGGTGGGGCTTGGCAAAGGATGTGAACTATTCATCAACAACTCAGCGAGGATGATGGAAATAATAAGTCCTCCTTAAAGAAAAAGGGGAACTTTTTTTTTTTTTTTAAGAAATAGTTTCCCTTTGGGGGGTGAAGAAAAACACAGTTAACCCTAACTTTGTCCTGCTCCTCCATAAGCTGATTTTAAACTTCCTGACATCAGCCGACGCTTCCCTTTGAAATGAATCGTGCACATTTGAACAGTGCGCATTCTTTAGCAATCAGTTTAAGAAAACAGTGTCTCATTTCCTGTCTGTGCGCGCAAATTTCTTAGCATGTGGTGGTGTCATTTAATATCTAAGTACAGTAACGCTCTGCTTTAATTTGGGAAAATGCAGACAAATCCCCTGAGTGAAATAATTTGTGTGATCTTTGAAATGACCGTGAATAAAATCAAGTTCTTACTGTGCGCCCTTTCTTTATAAGGTAGAGAAAACCTCTGAAACCCTAAACTCGTTAGGAAATGGTATATACGCATCCAGTAAGTTGCTTAAAATAATATAACTCTGTTGCATTTTATAAGTTTCCCCACACTTCTCTGGCCACCATTATACGACCCCTTCCAAATATTTACCTTAGACATGAATAGGCTTTTCTGATATTATTGTGCTCCGAGTTGCTAGATTTCCATTCAGCAGACCTAACCCTGCCATCCGTAAAGTCCTAGATTTTATAATACTTATAAGCTGTTTCTAATCTATTTTTACTGCCTTGTTCTGTCCTGAAATGTCAAAGAGTGCAGAATAGGTCCCGGAATTAACACGACAGTTAAGAAACTTGGCAAGATTTTACAGCAGATTGTGACATTAACAAATACAAAGGAGAATGTTGAAATGAACATTAACGTCAGCTTGCAGACACTATAAAAATCTATATGTCCAGGATCAGGGAATTAAAAAATAGGCATGTTTTTAGGATGATGCTATTAAAGACAGATCTCTACTATGAAAAGAAATTTCCATATGAAAAGCAACTTACTAAAAGTAATGCCTTAATCCCCTCTCTGGAATGAACAACAGGTTTACGGGCCCAGGTCAAGCAGGCATATGGCTCTCTCTGGTTGCCAATTTTTTTTTCCTAGTCTTCTTTAATCTGTGATAAAACTGCTTTGAAAGCACTAATAGCATTTTTTCACAGCTGTGAAGGAGATCATATGATAGATGTACCTAGAAGGGAGATCATTTGTTTAGATTCACAGATTGAAAAAATAAATCACTTAAGGTTTTCCTTTCATTTCATCAGGGGAAGGTTTCAGACGGCGCTATCTGGAGGAATTCACGCTGCGCCCCCTCTCCCCCTCTCAGCAGCCGCCAGAACCAGCCCGCCCTGTCCTAGTTGTTCCTCGGCGATTGCCGTTGCGTAAACTGGAATAACCCCGACCTCGGGCCGATGGGCTCTGTGTTTCAGGAGCCTGGAGTCCTGGCGTTTGAAGCAGGCCGGGCTGCTAGCACGCCGGGTGGATGCATCCTGGTGCCTTGCGCACGCTCTGAGCGGCAGCACCGTGCTCAGATCCCT
The DNA here is from genome assembly GCF_000956105.1 of Propithecus coquereli. Classification (NCBI taxonomy): domain Eukaryota; kingdom Metazoa; phylum Chordata; class Mammalia; order Primates; family Indriidae; genus Propithecus; species Propithecus coquereli. The sequence goes on along the minus strand of NW_012148108.1, from coordinate 1,894,258 downwards.
GGGGCTCTGCTCTCGCTGCCTGGGTGACCCCAGGCCAGTTACTTAACCTCTCTGATCTCAGATTCCTCACCTGCAAATGGAGGACACAGAACTCCCTACCTCCAGGGGTGTTATCTTCAAAGGGCATGTGTGTAGATGAATCGCCTGGCATGTAGGAACTGTGCTCTATGCGGTGTTTTTATTTGTTTTTGTTTGTGATTGGCGAGCGGTGGGGCTCGGTGGGGTGGGCTGGGGGTGGGGGAATAGCATCCCGGCCTGCAGACACGCTCTCCTCCCGGCGGAGCCGGTGCAGCCGGCATCAAAGAGCACATTCTGCTAGAAAGATCTCTGATCCTACGGCCCACTCTGCACACCTCCCGGCTGGGAGCGCCGAGAGCTGCGGCCTGGGCTGGTGGCCCAGTTCTGCAGCCTGGCAGCTTTCCCTGACCCTGCCCGGCCTCTGTTTATCCAGCCACAAATAGGGCACAGCAGTGCCTCCGAGGGTGCCGGGAGAGTGAAGGGAGGCATTCGGTAGGAGATCCTTTGGGTCCGGAAAACAATATCCAGTGAAAAATTAAGAGAAAGTCTAAAAAATCATGGGCGGTCATGTGTTCTTTTAAGAGCTGCGCTGGAGGGGCGGCCGGTGCTGGTCCCGGCACGCAGCAGCCCTGGGCGCAGCGGAGGCGGCTCAGCTCAGCTCAGCTCAGCTCGGCCGAGGGGCGTGTGGCCCTGCCCGGCTCCACCTCAGCTGGGTCAGCGGCTCCCGAAGGTCCAGGCTATTCAGAGGCTGTGGGGCCGGCCCAGGAAGGGCTGGTACCGAGTGAAGTCTGCTTCAAAACCACCTGGAGACTTTTTCTTCTGCCGAAATGCACGTTTTCACGTCCACTCCAGGCCTGAGGGACCAAGCCAGGCTTCCCTTCAGCTGGGCAAAGCGCTCCTGGAGAACAGGTGTGGGGGCACCGGCAGCCGTGTGGGGAACTCTGGGGGCCAGGTGGATCCTGGGCAGCAAGGACAGTCACCCGGGGGCGGAGAGCTGAGGGCAGAGGAGAGGTCGTTGGCCAGAGCCAGGAGGAGCCCGTGTGCAGACATGCCTCTGACACGCATGTGCACGCGTGCTCACTGCCTGCTGGCTCACCTGTGCTTGTTTCCTAGGAGATTCCATGCTCAGGCCTGCCCCCCATCCCCCACCAGGTGCATGGGTGCAGGCCCCTACCCCCCATCCCCCCAGCAGGTGCACAGGTGCAGGCCCCTACCCCCCATCCCCCCCGCAGGTGCACGGGTGCAGGCCCCATCCCCCCACAGCAGGTGCATGGGTGCAGGCCCCCACCCCCCCACAGCAGGTGCAGAGGTGCAGGTCCCTGCCCCCCCATCCCCCCATAGCAGGTACAGAGGTGCAGGCCTCCGCCACCCACAACTCTGGGCTCCTTGGTTTCTCTTCCTTGACATCCCAGGTGGCTCAGGCCCCTGCTGCTGGTTCCTTCCCACATCGGGGCTGGCTGAGCCCCACGTGTTCCCTCTGCTCTCTCTTCTTCTTCCTTCCTTCCTCTCCTCCTCCCCACCTCCTTCTCCTCCTGGCCCTGGGGTGGGGGGTACCTCCGCAGTAGACGGTGGCCCCTGCACAGCAGTGGGACCAGTGCTGTTCAGGCCCGAGGTCCCCAAGCCCCGGGCTGTTACCGGCCATGGCCCGTATGGCCTGTCAGGGACCAGGATGCAGAACGGAGCCGCCCCTACCCCCCTCCTGTCCGTGGAAAAACTGTCTCGCATGAAACGTAGGAACCGAGGAGGTGGGGAGGGCAGGAGGAGAGGGGGCGAAGCTTCATCAGTATTGACAGCCGCTCCCCATCGCTCCTGTCACCGCCGAGCTCTGCCTCTGTGGCCGCCCGGGGAAAATGGTCTTCCATGAAGCGGATCCCCGATTCCAGAAAGGCTGGGGACTGGGGACCACTGGCAGGCTGAAATCCGACAGGCTGCTCCCTTTGTGCCTGGGCATTCCGAGCCTGGGTGGGGTGTCTGGGAACAACCTGGGGCTTGGGGGCAGCAGAATCCCAGAAGCCCACATGTGGGGTGAGGGGGGAGCTGCAGACGCCGCTGATCTAGTTTCTCTTGTGTCAGAGCTGGGGCCCAGGGACACCTTTCAATTGCTCCATTCGTAAAAAAAGACTCGTCTGTTTTTAAAATCCAGGATGTTTTGCAGAACGTATCAGGCAATCTCCGGAAAAGTCGGAAGATGTGGCAGTGTGCGACTCATGCCTCCTGGGCACGGGGAGGAGCAGAGTGTCCACTGCCGCTTTGCGCAGCCCAGGTGCTCTCAGATCCACCTCGGTGTGTGCTCCCGCTCCGCCCGCTTCTCTCGGCGAGGCAGCCCGTCCTGCGAGTTGGTGACGTCCCGTCAAACTGACCGTGCTAGCATCTTGCGATGTAGCAGCAAGAAGGACCAGTAACCGGGTGCGGGCTGAGTGTTCTGGGCCTCCCAGCATTAGGCACTTTCTCCGCACGAGTTTATCTACAGGTTTGGACAGGTGTCATTCCTCCCAGTTTACAGAAGGGGAAACTGAGGCTCAGAGGAGCCGTCGCCTGCACCAGTAGCAGAGCAGGGATGCTTGGTGCACAGGCCTGTCTGGGTGGAAAGTTGGCAGCCCCTCGCGGGCAGGAGGGGCACCTAGGCATCCTCCCACGCCGCCCGCCTCTCACCTGTGTCTGCTGCTCTCTGTCCACCCGGGAGGCCTCGCCCGTGCCGAAGCTCCTGGTGAGGGGCAGGTGGCTGGGTAGGGGACCCCAAGGTGACAAGGCATCCCCACAGGCCTGGATCAAGGTCAATTGAAAGAACCAAAAAACACTGTGTATAAGGCAATGTCAGAAGACTGGCTTTTAGCTGGAGCTTTTTTCTAGCCTTCTTAAATTTTTTTCTTAAATAGCAAGAAATGAGGTATTCCCACCTTGTCACATTCCCAGACGAAATGAACACCTACCTGCTCTGGAAGCCTGCAGCAGGTCAGGTTGTCGTAGTAGATACGGAGCGGTTCGGAGTGGTTCGTGACCACCTGCCACCCTATTTATCGTACAGTAGTAGACGATAGAATAGCAGCACACGTACAGTGCGCTAAGACCATGCTGTGAACATCACACCCTGTGAAATACAAATTATTGTTCGCTTCATTTCACAAATGGGGACACGCAAGCTCAGAGAGGTTAAGTAACTTGTCTAAGCTCACACAGCTGGAAATCCATAGAGCCAGATCTGAAACCGTGTCTGCAGGGCACCATCATTTCAAAGCGTGCAAATCGACGTGTGATTTGCCTCTGAAATGACTTCCGTCCTCCCTGGAAGTGCTAACCACCCCAAGCTATCTGGATTCTTCTTGGATGTTACATGCAATATCAGAAAACATTGATTTAATATTTTAGTTCGTATTAATGGTCTTGGCCACATTTTTCGCTCTCTCTAGGAGACACGTTTTTGCAAAATTAAGATGTTTGCCTTATGGACTCTCCCCAGTGTTTTTCTGAGTCCCTTTAGCGTGGGAATTCCTGACCTCGACTCAGGTAACCCTCCTCTGGGGTGGGTGGAGTGGAACTGACTATTTTGATTACTGGAATGGTTTCTATGTCCCTGGGCCAATCTGGGGTCCTTTCTAGAGATCGTTCCCCAACACAGCACATATCCCTGTCCTAGGCCAGTTCAGAGGTGCTTTCTGGAATGCCTGGGTGTGGGGGGGCCTCCCAGATACAGCGCTGGGAGCTTTCGTCAGGTCCCTGCGGTCAGGTTGGGGCTGCTGCAGCCCCACAAGGCTCTGAGGAGAGACCTTTGGCACACCTCAGCCAGGTACCTGCTAAGCCAGGGCGACCCCGAGTTTAGGGTTAGGCAAGGTCTGCGATGGGGCGTCTGGAGGCTGGCCCCAGCCTCCGCCCTGCCTCTCACTGCTAATGGCTGCTCAGAGGCTCCGGGTCTGTCCCTCCCGCGAGAGGGCTCAGAGCTGCCACACCCGCTTCTGGGCTGCGTGAAGGGGCAGAGTCAGGGGGGCCCAGGTCCTAGCTGGTGGGAAAGTCGTTCTCTGCTGTCATCTCAGGAGCTGCCAGCAGGCCCTCTAATTCCATCTTCTGCAACCTGGCTCGATGGCCCGAGGACTGCCTGTGTGCCCACAAGTGCGAGATGTCTGTGGAGTTTCCGGTTAACGAGGAAAAGCCCCCATGTTCTGCATGTGCAGAGCAAGGAGCAGGAAGGTTTGGGGGAGCCAGGCCACGGAGGAGCAGCTCAGGGCATGTGGGCTCCGCGGGCAGTGGGGGCAGGTGGTGGGGGCAGCCCCTCAGACACCTGCGGACGTTGGACGATATTGCCGCGGTGGTCTGTGCCCTGGAGTTATTGCCGTGGCCGGCCCGGAGGTTTCTGAGAGCTCAGCTAGGTCATCCCTGGGGTTGTGGGGGAACAGCAGGGACAGCCCCAACGTCACAGCCAGGGATGTCCAGGCTGGCCGGAGCATCCCGTGTATTTTTGGAGAGAAAATGACGCTACATGCAGTTGTGGGAGGTGGCCTCTTAGCTGGTCGGGTACCCCCTCCCCATTTCTATTCCTCACCTGCTCCTCCAAACTGGGCACCTGGCAGGCTGAGCCGGGCAGATGTGTCCCGAGGACCCTGGAATCTCCAGACAGCTCAGCCTGCTGTGCTCCAGGGAGGGGTCATCCAAGTCCCCCCGCCCTGGACAGTCCCTCCAGGCGGCTGCCTGGTCCCTGTTCAGCTTCCCTGGGGACTCAGCCTCAGTGTTAGACAGGACAGACTCCTGCAGAGTCTGGGGCTGCCGGACACTTCCCCGGGCAGGCGGGAGGTTCCCCGGGCAGGCGGGAGGTCCCCAGGCCTCCCTGTGCCCAGCCCCAGGAGAATCTGCCGGCTCAGCGCAGACCCGAGGCCGAGAGTCCCAGGACGGCCACCAGAGGGCGGCCGACACCGCGGAAGCGCGGGGCTCAGCTTCCCCCCACCTGGAGGCTGTTGTGTGATGGGCTGTAGGGCGGGGGCGGGGAGGGTTTCAACCCACAGATGTCCGGGTTTAGCATCACCAGGGCACCGGGAACACCTGCGAGGGTAAAAGACCTTCTCACTCTTGGAGAAAATTAAGGGAGGAAAGGCCTCAATTTGATCATTTCGTTCAATCATGTCTTCTCTGAGACAGTGTGCATTTATGGAGCGCCCACTGTGTGCAAGGCTTGAGGGTTTGATGTGGGACGAGGTCAAACTGTCCCTTCCTCTCACAGTAGGGAGGAGGAGAGAGTGGGTGAAAGAGCTGGGCCCGGAGTCACGCGGACCCCACGCCTTAATCCGCCTGTGCCCACCCGGCCGGTTCCCTGTCTGCGCGTTTCGTGCAGGTGGGAGGGATGGTCGCCGGACTCAGGGGCCTGGGGTGGGCTCAGTGTCCCCGGTGTTGGGGCCCTCCTCACACCTGGCGTCCCTCCAGGCTCCAGTTCTTCCTGGGACACGGCCGGAGGGGTCTGGGGACGGCGTGGGGCGGGGAGGGGGAGGTTAGAGAATGCCCTGGGTTCGAATCCTGCCTTTCGCCCTCACCAGCTGGGAGGCCTGGGTGGCTGCAGCATTCCTCTGGGCTGCAGCGTTCTGCCTGGGCAGTCGGTGATTAGGAAATTATTGCTCTTGCACAGAGCAGGCGTGTGGGTTGAATGAGCACATCCTTGCAGAGAAGGCTCTACATGGTGCCTGCACACAGTAGGCGCCTACTAAACACCGTCCCACACACAGTAGGTGCCTACTAAACACTGTCCCACACTCAGTAGGCCCCTACTAAACACCGTCCCACACTCAGTAGGCCCCTACTAAACACCGTCCCACACACAGTAGGCGCCTACTAAACACCGTCCCACACTCAGTAGGCACCTACTAAACACCGTCCCACACACAGTAGGCGCCTACTAAACACCGTCCCACACTCAGTAGGCACCTACTAAACACCATCCCCCACACAGTAGGCGCCTACTAAACACCGTCCCACACACAGTAGGCACCTACTAAACACTGCCCCCCACACAGTAGGCACCTACTAAACACCATCCCACACACAGTAGGCACCTACTAAACACTGCCCCACACACAGTAGGCACCTACTAAACACTGCCCCACACACAGTAGGCACCTACTAAACACCATCCCACACACAGTAGGCACCTACAACACTGCCCCACACTCAGTGGGCCCCTACTAAACACCATCCCACACACAGTATGCACCTACTAAACACCGTCCCACACACAGTAGGCCCCTACTAAACACCGTCCCACACACAGTATGCACCTACTAAACACCGTCCCACACTCAGTAGATGCCTACTGAACACTGTCCCACACACAGTAGGTGCCTACTAAACACCAGCTGTCGTGTCGCCCTGTCGTGGTCTTCCGGGCTCCGCCGGGTCTGACACAGATTCTGGGGAGACAGGTATCGGCTGACGGATTTTTCACCGCGAGATTCACGTTTTGTTTGGTTTTGTCGGGGGAGGCGTTTGCAAGGCTCTTCCCTGTGCAATCGGATAACGCCCAGTTGGTCCGTTCTCATGTCCCCAAAGGCAAGAGCCTGTCCCAGGTTTGGTTCCAACAGCACGGGGCAGCTCGCTCTGACCCACCAGGGAGCCTGGCTCCGTCCGGGAGCCGAGAGCTCTGTCCCGGGGTCTGGACTGGGGCAGAGGGTGCGGCAGGGGTGGAGACAGACAGCAGCCAGGTCACTGCGGCCTCGTTTACCCGGCAGAGATGACGGTAGCCTCACCAAAGTGGCTCTGGGGTTGCACGGGGCAGAGCAGAGAAAGTGGAGGAGAAAGGGGACGGGCAGGACGGAGGCCCCAGCCTGGCCCAGAGGTAGGAGGAGGTAGGCAATTTGCAGCGACCTCGGGATGTGCCCGATTCGTGTTCATAGAACCTGCGCTGCTCACGAAGAAACTCGAAGTATAACCAGACAGTAGCCATTTGCAGCAGTGACGAACACAGTGTGAACTCGGTTGGTCTCAATCCCAAATGCGTTCTTCTGCCCCCGGTGTGCTGCCCGGACCCTCACTGGGCCCCCAGAGCGCCCTTCTGGGCCTGATGTTGCTGGAAGGGCCCTGGGAGGGTCTGGGCCACTGGGCTGGGGGACAGGGCCACCTCTTAGGCGCTGAGTCAGCTCTCCTCGCAATCTGCCCATACAGGCCCTGGACAGTGGGACTCTGGGGGTGCAGTCAGAGCCAGGGGCCCCAGGGTGCCTCTCAACACCCTGAGACACCCCCCACTCACCCAGCCAAGGCCGTGCCACCCACGAGGGCCACACAGGTCTTCACGCAGGTCCCCCATTCCAAGCCCAGTGTTTATTTTCCCTACCAGAGCAGTTTATTCAAAGCAAAACAGATCACTCGGCCGGAGAAAGGGGAGCTTTTTATTCTGTGCCTCAGAACTTCCGACAAGGGATGGCCAGGGGGTGCCTCGTCTTCTGGAGGTGTCTGTGTGTGTCGGGGGAGACGCCAGGACCGTGCCGATGGTGTAGAATCAAGTCACCCCCCAGGGCCGCCGCTGCCCATTTGTGCCCCAGGTGTTCCCAAGTTGGTACCCTCAAGTGCAATAGTTTATATACTAATACGTGTGTTTTTAATAGTAAATTGGTGAACCTATACAGTAGATGCAGAAAGAGTTTCGAGAGCTAGCCTGACGCCAGATTCTACAGAGGGCATTATTTCTGCAGAAAAGTACATTTTAGGATCCATACGGCAAACAAGGTCAAATCTGAAAGCCGCAGTCTCCAAACTTCCTCCTTAAGAAATCTTAATCTGGTTTCTTTCCGTTCCTGGCTGGAGAATCTGTTAGTAAGAACACCCGAGGGTGGCGAGAAGCCCCGGTTGAAAAACAAGCAGACACACACGCGGATCCCTGCCGCCACGTGTGAGTTCTGTGACCTTAGTTCTTAGTTCCTGGATCCTTCCCACATCAGGCCCTGAGATGAAGGTTTGGGCACAGGCAGTTTTTTGGGGAGAAGATTCTAGAAAGCAGAAGGTGGGTGGATGGGGGGGCGTGAAACAGGAAACACAGGTGAATCTTGCAGGTTTCTCCATCCTGCTGGGGACCGCTTAGGAGCCATGCTGATCAGACCCAAGGACGCCGGGGTCTTTCTTCATAAACTGGTCCCCATCCTTTCTTGGCCAAGTGTATTCCTGGGGCATTGACCTCCTCGCCCTTCAGTCCAGTGGGACCCCTTGCTGGAGGTCACCTTAGCCAGAGACCCCTGAAAGATTCTGGCATTTATGGGGACAGCCTGCTGGGGTGGCCAGGGGAATGGTGTCACCTGGGACTCTAACCTCTCCATAGTGTCGTCCTCTGCAAGGTCAGCTGTTGGCAGCTTCCCCTCGACCCCATGAACACCGTCCAGGGTGGTCTGTGTGATGTATGAGCATGAAGCAGTGAGTGGAAGCCCAGCATGGCGTCCTCCAGAAGCATGTGTGACATCACCCACCTGTTACTGTGTTTCCGTTGGTTCTTCCTCTTTCCAGACTCCAGTTCATTTTCGAACCTCTGCTCTCTTCTCCCACACTGGGGTCCTGAACCCACAAAAAGTGTCTTCTTTGTGTCTTAGAAGCTGACTCAGATCCTACCCAGAGCTTACTCCCTGCGCCTGCAAGGGCGCCGGCGCACCCGCCACCGACGCAGCCCCGCCGCCCCGGCCATCTGGCAGGTCTGAAATGAAAATGAGAGAATCAGAGTCAAACCAAGCAGCCGCGGCAGCCCCTTCCTCCTCATCTGGCCGAAGCCTCGATGTCCCCAAGGCTGCCATCCCTCCCTGCCCACGGGGAGCACGCCCACGCCACACGCCACCCACGCCGTGCACACGCGGCCACCGCCCTGACACACACGCGCACAAACGCACTTTGCAATTTTGGGTTCCCCACCTTCGTGGTTAGAATATCACCAGTGACCGACACACGCCTTCTGCCCTACGTTATCATTTTATGTTAATTGAATGCTCGCGTTAATCTAATAGAGTTTAGATTTATGTCGGGTCCTGCGGCGCGTCATATTTTAATCAATACGCGTTCCAGCGTCAAGATGGACGGATGGGGAGGCCGGCTGCGTCTCTGCACTTGGGCTCCGTCAGCTGTCAATAATTCCTAATTCGAATCCTTCAGACAGTCGGATTTATGAGTTTGAGTGTATTGCATTCATTGCAGAAATTAATTTTGGGGGAAATGATGGGAAAGGTCACAAACATCTCCAAGAGGCTGATGTTGTGTTTCGGAGACCAGGCGCTCTGACGTATTTACCTGGAAGAGGCAGGGAGGCAGCGGGAGGTTCTACAGGACCCGGTCGGGGGGTGCTGTCGGAGCGTTGCTCCCCGTCCCAAGAGCAGAGCTCTCTGCTGGCACCGGGCGTCTTGTGGTCAGGCCACCTGGGGATGCAGGGGTTGGTCACAGAGCATTAGGCACATGGGGCGCTGTACGTGTCAGGGGAAAGCTGCTGCTCCCGTGGGATTCTGCGTGTCCTGCTCTCACGGTGGTTTCTTGGGACCAGAACTGAAGGATTCAGGTGGTCCATCCATGTTTATTCGAGATGTGACAAATGACCGATTATCGGGAAGACAAAGACGCCAGCAAAGCGAGCGCTATGAAGCCCAGTGGGCAGCTGGAGCTCCGGGACCCCATCCGAGAGGCGAGGATGCCATGTTTGCCTGACAGGTCACCACCGTCGTGGAGGAGACCAACTTGAACCCTGAACATTAACTCTGGGGCACTGCCGGCTTGTCCCGTTGGTGGCCGGACGTGCCTTGCAGCCAGGAGTAGAAGTCGATAAAAGCCTCCAGTGGCGTTTGAGGCGTCCACGGTAGACATTCGCGGTGGGCAGCTTTGACACTTAGACACAAGGGCCAAGTGGACATAGCAGGGCATGCTCAGATGGTCCCTGCAGACACACCGTGTGGCCAAGGGGGAGAATGAGATCCTGTCACGCGGGTGTCGGGCCGGACTCCGCTGCTGACCCTTCCACTGTGCCAAACCCCCTTCCCTGCGAGACAACTGCAGCTGATGGCGGCTGGGAGGCTGTGTTTACGGGTCCCGCGAGACACAGACAACGTCCGAAGCTTCACGGAGCTCAGTTTCTCTATCCGGCTTTGCATTTGCTGGCTCTGATCCCTGCAGCTCTCTACAGGATGATGCCTATTGATCTTGGAACCGCTTTGCTCCATCTCCAGGGAACTGGAGATGCCACTTAGGCTTTGGGGGCCATTAGACACTTGCACAGAGATTCATATCAGGATTAGTGACAGCTCATCTCTGTTCGCCCTTGAGTCTGCCGACTCGAGCCTTCAAGGTGCAATGAGCCCAGTCCCCACCCGACGGACCCGACGCAGTTTCTGTTGCCCTGCGGCCAGTGAGCAGAAGCCCTGGAGAGGAGGAGGAGGAGGACACCAAAGCTGGGGTCCCCTTAGTGGGGTGTTCTCTGCTTGAGACTTCTGTTTCCACTTCGTGTTCAGGGCAGCAGCAACCTGAGTCTCCTCTGTCCCTGTGTCTCCTGGCGCCCAGAGCAAAGATGAGATAGTTCTTGACTCTTTGGTCTGGCTGTTCCTCACCCAGGAGGCACGTGGAGGGTGACGAAGATGACAACCCTCTGAACTTGTCCCCAGGTAAAGGGGTGCTCAGTAGTGAGGGATCACAGAAAGTCATCCTTGTTTTTCAACTCCGGACGCTTTCAGAAATTCCTTGACACTTAGGGTCTTTTGATGTAGGCTATTTTGGGTGCTGGTAGGAGGTGATTTCCTCGTGCTACTGTGTGCAATGTGAACATGAGCTCTTGTGCACGAAGTCTCAAGTGTGGCGGCTGGGACTCCGTGGCAGATTCGTGGATGTGTAAATAATGTGGCTTTCACCCTGCAAGCCCACTCTCCACACCCTGTGCCAGAAAGTCACATGCCCCCCGGGAGAGGGCAGCCTTGTCATGGACGGCGTTCTTCAGGGACATATCTGTATTTGCAAAAAATCCATTATAACCTCATTGTTGTTGGAGATGTGGTTAATAAATGAAGGTAGCACCAAATATGATTTTAAATCAGTTTAATAAAATTATTCATGTAGATTTTAAATCATTTTTACAGTTGATTTAACATCAGTGACTGGTTTATAGATTATGATATAGGATGGTGTTTGCATCTTTGCAATTTTATTCCAATTTAGAAACAGTACAAATATTAATTTTTGCTTCAATAATGGAGCCTTTGAGAATTAAACTTGTCTTTTCTCAACACACATTTTATGAAAATGATTTTAATATGATTTTAAATATATTTTTGAGGAACGTCTTACAGGGAAGCTCTTTGAACGAGGACTTAAATGGAAGCATCTTCTGGAAAGTTCCTTTTGAGACAAAGGTGGGCAGTTTTTTAAAGAGGAGGGCTCGTTCGTGGGAAAAATGACCTGATGCCTTTTCTTCAATTTAAGAAAGTTCTGAAGTTTCTAGAAATGGTTTCTTAAGGATTATGAGCCCAGTTGAAAGTAAACATTGCTCACACCCGTGAGTTGCCTGATGGCTCTGGGGCGAGGCCGGCTGGGTCTGGCACCGACCACAGGTGCCTGGGAGAGCTTGTGGCTTATGGGCCTCTGCGTGGTTACTGTGGTTGTCTCGGGATTGTCCACGTCTGAGTTTTGTCTTGGTCTGGTAGATGTTATCTTATCAGCCAGGTGAGCGGCGTGCAGGTGTTACAATTGGCCCTGTTCATTTGGCCTCTGAAGGGTCCCGTGCTGGCTCGTGGCGCACCACGGAGTACAGCCCAGGCTGGAAGGACCGGGTCCTGGTCATGCATCTCCCTGGCCACGTTCGGCCACGCTTGGCCATGTGGCCATCCTCAAGGGGCCGTGGCCACAGGGCCTCCCTGCTTAGTGCGGTCTGCCTTGGCGATCGCATGCACCACACTCCCTCCGGGAACATGGCCCCACGCCCAGAGCCTCGGTAGCAAAGGTTTCCCCAGTGGGATGGGAGACGCCGGCCACATACTGACCCTGTGGGTCCCGTCTGTCTCTGATCCTTTGACGCCGCAGATGAAGATAACAGCACTGCTCTGCGAATCATGTAGGATTACAAGATGGAGACACCCAATGGCTCCGTGTATTTTGTCTTCCCTGCACCAAGAAATCTTTTAAAACCCCCCTAAGAACTTTGGCCCATAAGGAAAAGCCAAGTCGGAACGTCACATGTGGACTGCCCCGTCTGATTCGGGGGGCTTGCTGAGCCCTAAGTGGGGGGCTCTGCCCAGGAAAGGAAGAGCTCTCAGAGAGGGATGGGGTCCCATGTCCCCTTGGCTTGGGCCCCCCCGGGGGCAGAGGTGGGCACTCTGACAGGCGCAGGTGGCCCCCAGCTGCCACCCTGATCCTCAAATTTCCTCCCGCAGGAGCGGGAGAGGCAGAGTTTGGAGACTTCTCTCTGCCGTGGTTGAGAACATCAAAAGCCTGAGTGTTCAGTGAGAGTTTATATTTGAAAAGCCAAGCATTTCAAGAGGGTTTGAGGTGAGAAATCAGCCACAAAGGGTCCGTGCACCATCTAGAAATAATTAACAGTTTCAAAGAGAAGCAAAGGGAAGCTGTCTTCACGGGCCCGCAGAAGCTTCCCACCGCTTTCCTCTCCAAAAGGCTAAGCGTGTTTGCGGCTTTGGCCGGGAGGTGCTCAGGACCGGGGACAGGTTCTGCACCACGTGTGTGTGTGCGCGTGTGTGTGCATGTCTGTGTGTGTAGGGGTGCTGGTCAGGCCCCCCCGGCAGGGGTCAGAGAAGCTCAGAGGCTGGAGGAGCTGAAAGGAGAGTTGGTCCAGCCCGAGAGGCCTACAAGGTCGAAAGGTTGAGCCTCCATCCTCCCCGCCCACACTGGGTCTTCTTCATCAGTTGCCCCTTGGGAAGCGGCCACCGTCCCGGCTCAGTGTCCCCTCAGCCTACTGTGCCCTCGATGGGCACGGTGTGACCCTCAGAGAAGAGGAAGCCTGGTGCTTTCAAAGCTGCAGATCCTGGCCGGGCGCAGTGGCTCACGCCTGTAATCCCAGTACTCTGGGAGGCCGAGACGGGAGGATCACTCAAGGTCAGGAGTTCAAGACCAGCCTGAGCAAGAGCGAGACCCCGTCTCTACTAAAAAAAAGAAAGAAATTATCTGGACAACTAAAAATATATATAAAAAATTAGCTGGGCATGGTGGCGCATGCCTGTAGTCCCAGCTACCCGGGAGGCTGAGGCAGGAGGATCGCTTGAGCCCAGGAGTTTGAGGTTGCTGTGAGCTAGGCTGATGCCACGGCACTCACTCTAGCCTGGGCAACAGAGTGAGACTCTGTCTCAAAAAAAAAAAAAACAAAAAAAACAAAAAAAAACAAAACTGCAGATCCCGGGCAGAGCTGCCAGCCTCCAGAGCTACTGTCCTGGCTGCGGGACCCGAGGACAGACAGGGAGCCTCGGGAGAAATCAGACTGATGCTCAGACTCTCCCCTAGAGATTTAGGACACCTCCTGAACTCCATCAGGCTTCCCCCGGTCAAGCTGGTGCACAGGGCCTGGGGACCTGCATTTCACCTCCCTCTGTCTGGTGGTTCTTACTTGCGCCCGGGCATGAGGAAGTGCAGGGTCAGGGACAGGCCCAGGACCTTTCTGCACAGAGACTCCGGAGGGTCTCATGGGGCCCGGGGCAGCCTACACTCGCAGAGCTGCTGGGACTCCTCGGAGCTCCTGGGTGACCCCCGGCTCCTCCCCATGCTCAGAGCCTCACTGCTTACGGTTTCCTTTTGCTTTCTACTCACCCGCAATCCGCCAGTTAGATCTTCCTTCAAAACTGGAGGGACGTTCGTGTGAAACTATGTAACAAATCCCAGGAAGTAGCTGTGGGATCACTGCAGCTTCGGGGGGCGGCGAGTGGCTTCCGTGGGTGGCCACAGGTGGTTTGTCCCTCCATGCAGAGGAGAGGAGTGGAGGGGCTGCCGGCCTTAAACCCCGCTGCCAGGCAGCCGCGTGGAGGCCAGGCAGCCGCGTGGAGGCCAGGCAGCCGTGTGGAGGCCAGGCAGCAAAGGCTCAGGACTTCCTCCATCCGGGCACTGGCCTGATTATTCACTTTTGAAAGTTAATCCATCCGTGACGTGGGTTATCAATAGCTCCTTCCCCTTAACCACCGTTACACGACAATCTCCGAGCAGAGGGCGGTTTTGGAGCCTGCACCCGGGTTACTGAGGCGAGGCCCAGGCATGAAGGAAGGGGAAGGAGACTCAGGTGGGTGTGTCTTCCGTGGCTGCTGCAGGAAAGGGGTGGGCCGGGGAAGGTGCTTGGGAAATCTTGGGGCTGCAGGTTCCAGGAGCAAAGCCCAGGGCCACCCTCGAGGGCCCTGGGGTCCAGGCCCTGTGTGGCTCCCAGGCGGACACCACTGCCCTGCACAGGGCCCGAGCCCTTGCTGAGGGGCAGCAGGCAGGGCCAGGCTGGCTCAGCAGGAAGGTCGGGGCAGGTGTGTGTCGGCCCCCAACAGTCTGCACATTTGATTGGCTCTGCTCCCCCAGAGCCCCTCAGGGCCTGGACTCGGCAGTTAACGTTTAGAACTCCAGGGATTTCACACAAAAGCCTGTGTCTGGCTTCTCCAGAAAATCGAGAGGCCTCGAAACCCTGAACCTGTTTTGCTGGGAGGCAGCGGTCACCTGAGCTGCTGTCCCTTTGGACAGGGCCACGCCCTGGGCTCCCAGCCCCGCCTGGCCCACAGCACGAACCGGAGTTACTTGCAGGGTGGACAGGCGGGGGGCTTCCTGCTGCCCAGACGTCTGGGCTTTCTTCACCCACCGTGGACTCTGGGAAGGACCCCGGCCAGGGGAGGCAGGGAGGGACGGGGACACAGGACAAGGCTGGGCGACAATTCAGGAACAAGGGCGGAGAGGCAGGGCCCATCCACAGACTCTCCTGTCCCTCAACTGGTCCATTCTATAGCCATCCTTCTACCCTCACTAGGGAGCCCTTGCCTGCTGGTGCCCTCCGCCCCGCGCCTTTCTCCTTTCTGCTCCCTGAGTTTTCCGACAGCTCCATCCCGACCTTCCAACCCCCAGGGGAAACCCTACTTGATCTGGGGTGACTGGGTCTGTGTCTTTATGGATAGGCAAAATCGACTTTAAGGAATGAGACCCGTGGGGTGCCTAGGAGGGTCACTGCTCAGTTTCCCCAAGTAGAGGAACCTAGAAGGGTCTTGGTTCTCGGGGCTGCAGGCAGAGCTGTGCGCCAGCCCTGCGCCAGGAGCTGAAAGCAGCTGAGAGGCGGCGTGTGAGTGTGTGTGCTCCTGGTGGGGCCAGATGTGCTGAGGAGTCAGGGGGGACTTCCTGGAGGAGGGAGCATGTGAGCTGGGGGCGGTGGGGGTGTCCCCAGCAGAAAACACAGCCTAAGAGCTGTGAGCACAAAGCACAGAAGTTCTTCCCTGGTGTCCCCAGCCCGCTTTTGCTGGGATGCTAGGCTGGAAGCTCGATGGGGATCCTAAGGGCCCTTCCTCCCAGCTTTTAGGGCGGCATTCTGCCCTGCAGACGCTGGTGACATTGAGTTGTTTCTTTGATGCTCTCTCTGATTGTCATAACTCGGATTCCAGAGACCAGCCCGCAGTCTGGTTTACGCGGCTGCAGACGGCTGCAGACCAGCCTCATTGACGGGTCCTAATTACACAGCAGCGGTAGAAGTGGCCCCGTCCTCGAGGTCCCTTCCCACCCTCTGGTCTCTGGGTAGCCCCCCTTCCCCGATGGCATCTCCACTGCGCGAGAGAACAGCACCCCCGGAATCCGGGACGGCGTCAGCCCAGCCAACGTGGGCTGCAACAGACGTTAATTGTGTCCCAGAGGAGGCTTCTCTGAAGTTGGGGTCACTCCACTGTGTCTTCTGTAAGTGATCTGTGCATAATCAACAGTGCAAAAGGGAAGGGAAAAGGCAAAGCAGAGTGGAGGGAGAGGAGGAGGCCTCGAGATGAGAACGAGGAGGGAGGGGCTTGCAGACCCCCCAGCGCAGAAAAGCTGCACCTCCAAATCTCCGAACCATGGCTATCACCTGCTCCTAAGGTGGCCAGGTGAGGGGACTGAATCTCAATTGCAACTCTTGAACCCTCCCCAGGTTTCGGGGTTGCCCGTGAGCCCACCACGTGCCGAGGACTCGCGGCAAGGGTGCGTTTCTCCGAGGCAAGAGGGATCTATCAAGAGAAATTTTGAGACGTACGATTTGAATTGGTTTCTCTCCCAAAATATACATCTGCGCTGGCCGGGCGTGCACACAGAGTACAGTATAATTCACACACACGCACACACATGCGCGGCCAGCCGCGTCTAGAGTCTTGGGAGGCTACCAGCTCTCGGAGGAAGCTGGCAGAGGCATCCAACTCGGCTATGACACCCATCTCCCTGGAAAGACGCCTTCCCCACCCCCACCCCCGGGGGCAAAAGTGCCAGTTGGGCGCACTGCTCCGTAACGTTGGCGAGGGCACCTCGCGGCCCCTCTTGACGCCGCTTCCTGGGTTCCGCAGAGACGCTGCCGTGCCTTCCTCCCTCCCCGCCTCCCCCCAGCCCCCGAGAGGAGGAACCGGATGGGGAGTGGGGTGGCGGCACCCTCTCCTGTCCGCCCGCCACTGGGGCAGCACCTCCGGCCCCCGTGACGCCCTCTCCCCGGGAGTCGAAAGAATCACCTGTCTGTTTTTGGCACCGACGCACTCCCGGATGTCATGAGAATCTGGTGACCTTCACTCTGGTCTCCATGACGACAAGATGGTATATGTTTAATTAGTCCAGGCTTATTTTAGGACCCATTTTCTTTTATTTTAGGGCAATGCGAGCTATGATAACCATAAGCATGTTTACGAGGCGTGCGAGGCTCAGCTGAAATGTGCCAACAATTCTAGTCAAACAGATGGTGACCCCTGATTCAACCTGCCCTCTCGCTCAATTATTCAGCTGTATTTAATTTTCCTCCGCGTGACTCGCGTGCCATGCCTCAATCCCTCCTCTGGGTGGCAGTAAAGACCGCCTTTACGGCCGCGGCGCAGGTTGGCAGCCAGGTCCCCGGAATCTTCTCAGCCCGGTTCTGGCTGGGGAAGGGATAATGAATTTCTGCATTTGAACAATAGTTCCTGCCTAATATCAAATGATATGAGAGGGTGGAAAAGAATCGGGTCAAATTGCATGTGATTTGGCCATGAGCTCTAAGTAATCTCCATTCTAATAAGGAATTTGAAAGACCTTCCAGGCTTAATACCCTCCCAAATAATTTGCTTGGAGTTCAAGGAGTATTACAGCGTTAGAGCTGGTTTTTCCTTTTTTATGATTGCGGGTATGCTCTGTTTTCATTCTGAAAACCTCTTCTATTTAGTTTTTAGTGGCTGCCAGCCCACCTAGTCTGAGACTAAGAGGGCAAGCTGAGTGGATTTTTTTTTTCTTTTTCCCTCTGACGTTTTCCACCTGCCTTCCGTGCCGTCGTGGCTTAGCGGTATTTGACACTCAGGTGTCCCTGTAAAGGGGGTAGAACTGCTCACGAAACATACCCTCGAAGACACGACCTTCCTCACGCTGGAACTGAGGCAGCGTGTGGCCACAACCTGTAATCACCCCAGACTGGATTTTTTTTTTTAAAACCTTTGAAATATGAAAGAATCCACTCAACTATCACATGCCTGACTTTGTCCCATTCCATAATGCCTTAACAGGACGGGGCTGTATCTCCCACACACTCAACGCACATTTCTTGCCAATCGACGTGGCTCAGTGGATTAGAGCAACGTGGAATTCGTACCTTTATTCATCTCTCCTTTAACTTAAGAATCCGTGCCTTTAACACTGCTGCTTTCGGATACAGTAAGACGAGCTTGTAACATATTATCTACATATTTTATCCCTAAGAGTATCTCCCTTTAGAAATCCCCTTGGAACATCGTGTATCTTTCCTGTCCTGCGTTCGTTCAAACTGCAAACAAAAGAACCATCCGTAGCACCGAGACCAACGATGGTCCACACATACACAAACGTCTCGATGCTTAGACTGCTCCCAAAGACAGCACACTGAGTTCCCATGGATTGATGGCAGAGGTTTTGGTAAATATGTTCACTCTGCGTGAAAACTCTCAGTTCTCACTTTAAGGGCAAAATCACGGGGATGGAGAGGTTCATTAAACCCTGTGGGTGGACTCGATTTTCAGAACTTGGTTTTAAAGGCTTGACTTGGGCTTGCTTTCATGCTTTTTCCTATCTAGCGATGGCGTGGTTCGGTCATTTCTCATTAACGGGTCTGCACGTAAACTGGGAAGCCTTCAGTCCGGGCAGGGGAGAGGGTTGTTGCGCTTCCCAGGATGACTTCATCAGGGCTGATTGATGCTGGAGCTTAGCTGCGTGCAGCGGCCGGCACCTGACCCGGGCTGGCCAGCAAAGGGCCCTTACCAAGCCTCCCAGGGCAGACACAGTTGCACCCTGTTTATGTCTAGGACACTCAGACTTAGCCTCCTGGGGCCACTTATGGTGTCAGCGCAGCTTCTAGGGGGTCTGTGTGTGTAGGGGGGAGGTGGGGTGTCTCAATTACAGCTACTTAGGCTGCACAAATTGGCTGTATTTAATACCGTTGCTCTCTAATTAGCCTGTCTTATTGGACTCAACGCCTCCCTTGGATTCCCAGGTCCTCCTTATCCTGGGCATCTTTAGATAACTTTGGGGGCAGGGCTTCACTAAGTCCTTAGAAGGAATTGGCTAGAACACCACAGGGGCGTGAGTGTGTCCCACCTGAGACCTGGGGTCTCTGGATCCCTGCTTCGAGGATGGGGCTGCATCCTGCCTTTATGTTCTGGGAATGAAATGACACAGAGCGAGGCTGCTTTGGAACGAGCCTCCTGGAAGTATCATCACCTGCCCTCCCGGTAGCCCCACCTGAGCCGTAGGAGATGCCAGTCGTGCAGAGAAGCTGGGACGTCTGGGGGCTCTTACAACTGGGGAGTGTTTTTATCTGTGCGTGCATTGTGTGTGTGTGTGTGTGCGCGCACACACAAGCACATGCTCGTGTGGACAAGAATGCCCGCTGCTTTGTAGGGATATCAAACTCGGGGGGCCCCCTGCAGCCTGGCTGCTTGCACGAGGGCACAGAGGATACAGTGAGGCAGAGAGGGCAGGGTGGACAGACAGGAGGGGGAGAGGTCCCTGTGGCTTCAGTAAGGAACACATTTGGCAGCCAAGTTGTGATTCAAAAAAAACAAATACCATAAACGTCATGGCTTCTCTGGCCCTCTGGCTTCAATGTGGGATTTGTACATATTACATAATCTGTCACTATAGCATTGTATATTAAAGAAATGGCCTTGTGCAGAGGCGGCCAAGGGAATGGGGACACTGTTCCAGCCGCCAGGCCGGCGGTGCTAGACCCGCATCAGGGCTGGGCGTCGTCACCAAGCCACCTGCCCCAGGTCTTGATGTTTTGCTGAGATCCCAAGTTACTCTGCTCCCGGAACATGGTTTGTTTTTCTTTGTTCAGAAGACACGCTACGTGAGCCTTTGCGTGAGGCTATCTATATCCTTACGGGGAAATAATGGGGCAAGGGTAGGAGACGTCTGGGCATTTAGACCCTGGCTTGTGGCGGGTGTGCGTGCTGGGGCGGAGGCGGGAGAAAGTTCTCCTGGGCGTGATGCATAAGCCCCCCAGGTCCACAGGTGAGATGCATAAGCCCCCAGGACCACGGGTGAGATGCAGAAGCCCCCCCCAGGACCACAGGTGAGATGCATAAGCCCCC
>NW_012148108.1:1869679-1872853 GCF_000956105.1 Propithecus coquereli | reverse complement strand
GGCTGCTAATGCAGGCCTAGACCCAGGACTTCTTTCCCTTCTTTATTTCATCCCCCTTTTGGCAAATCTAACCCATCTTGCTGACTTGCAAAACAGGATGTGAGACAAAATTTAATTAAAATTAAATAAATTGCAGATTGCCACATTCCCACATACAGTTTGCAAAGAAACCAGACAAATCTGAACTCTGATGAATTTGGGCTCTCACTATGTGCGGCGTCCTTCCCCACGTACGGGACGGGGCATCCAAGGAGCGCTTTGCCAGCCACATCCAACACGGGGAGATGTTGGTCCTTTAACGCTGAATTTATTTCATTTGGCACTATTTACTTGAATATGGTCTGTTGATAAAGTCCTTGCCACACAAAAGGAAGTCAGTGGCTCAATCCCTTATTATAAATAATCACTGCCTATCCGTGTAAATTCAAGAGCACGCTAACTTTCAACCTATCAGCTCAACTAAAAAGGCCTGTTTACTGTCGACGTGTATAACGTCTATATCTTGGGGAAGTAGGAATTGCTTCCTAAACAAACTATCCACCAAAAAGGCACCGAGGATGAGGGATTCTAGACATGCATTTCGATGGGGCACTCTGAGGACTCGTGCTGTATAACATACATGCAAATATTTCTATCTGTTTTTGTAGCATACGTGTAGAATTTCATTCTGACCTTTGGATTTTATTTCACTTTTATTTGCATGATTCTTGTGGACACCGACCATTACGTATTTTCCGATGTTCTGGGGACATGCTACTTCGTTTAATGCACTAGAGGTAAAAGGTTGATTTTATTATGTGCATGGGAAGCTGGGAATGTTTTACTTTATGTATTCTTTTAAGAGCATAACAATGTGTTTATGGCTGCCAGAAAAAGTGAAGGCAGCAAAACAACCATGCCCGAGTTTAAAATTCATTCTGAGGATGAGACACCCAGGAAACATGCAGATTAGACGTTGCAGGGCTGAGCCCGCCTCCCTCATCCCTGCTCCGGGCTGCGCAGGGGCCGATCTGGGGAATTGACGTCCACGTCTGTTCTGGGTTAATAACTCAGGTGCCCGCGTCTCTCCTTCCTAATCACAGGAGCCTAGATTTTGAAATGTATTTATTTCATTTTTTTATGTGTGTTTTGAGTTCTTGCTCTGAGGAGAGAACATGCTTGAGGACTCTTTGTTCTGGGTATCAAGGGACTTTTTTAAATGTCAGCCGAGTTTGGGCTGCTGCGTCTAATAAACCTCCTCAGGGCTTAAGATGCACTTTCTCCAAATTTTCATGGGCAGCATCCCTCGCTCGGTTCTGCGCATCCATCATGGTCTGAGAGTCTTTTATAGAATATTCTTAATACAGCCTGTGAACGCATATTGACAATTGTTGGCACTTTTATATATTACATGATACACATTTATCTGTTATGGATCCATAATACCAAATGTGTAGTAAAAAGCTATATCGAAAGGCAGTTATCCTGCATGCATAAAACGCTCTCACTTGGTTGCTTTAATTTTCTTACTACGGCTTCTGAAACCCCCCACTTTATACTGATGGACTTCAATATTTCATTTAAGTTAAGTATATACCTGAGAGAAGGCAACAGTGTTCCTAAGGCGAGTGGCAGCTCCGGCTCTTGGGGGGAAGCCCATCTGGGACCGAGGTCTGTGCTGAGGAGGCTGCACACAGCCCTGGCTGTCCCTCACCTGGTCGCTGTCTCTGCTGGAGATGTTTTATCCGGTGGGGACTGGCTGGAGATGTGGCAGTCCAAGCCTTCAGGGATGGCAACTGACATTTATGATCATGCCACAGACGACAGCCTCGCCCCATTGCACCTGGTCACTCCTCCTGAGAGAGACGCCAGCATTATCCCCTTTGACAGATGAGAAAACTGAGGCTTTGGAGATGAGGAGGAGCTTGCTCACGGCCATGCAGTTGTTAAGTTGTGGATTTAGAGCTGTCTGCCTCCAAAACTGGGAATGGGGTGCTCTCCTTGTTCCCCCAAACTGTGTTTAGAGTAATTTGGGCTTTAACGCAATGCTGGATCTTATCCTATTGTTTTGAAGAGTCAAGGAATGAGACGTTTATCCACGACACACAGTAGGACCTCAAATGCTGAGAACTTGTCTGAGAGGGGATGTGATAGACAAACACAGCCCGGCCAGACAGAAACTTTTTCTTTTGGGGGGAGGGCTCATCTCTTCTCTCTCTTTCCAGCTTTCTAAATCATTTTGAGAGGAGGGAGGGGAGGCAGTTTGGAAAACTCAGTCATTTGGGTAAGAAAGATTTCTGATTGGTTGTGGTGATTGCTGTGACAATATGGTTGTCAGGTAGGACATAAAAATGAGGAGATTTCCTCTAAAAGGAGGACAGCCTGGGCCTGGGGAAGGTGCCCGGACACACTGGCATGTTGGGAGTGACCAGCAGGGACCAGGGTCACCCGGCCGGAAGTGGCTTCCTAAGGCTGCATCTCCAGGCATCGTGCAGCACAGTGTCTGCAGAAGCTCTTGGCAAATTGCAAAGCTCGATGCGTGCGTGAGAAAAGACAATGATATTAGTAACGGCGGAAAAAAAAAAAGATAGGTGCACATGCTTTTTACTCAGGGCTGCAGGGAACAGAATTAGGTTTTGTTTCTAGACACTGGAAAGTGAAAATTTCATTGTGGTGTGTCGTTTGGCATGTATGTTAAAAAATAAAACAAACATCTGGTTGTTTGGATGCGAGCGAGGCTCCCCTCCCTCCTTTCCTGAAACCTCTCTCCCCCCACTTTCAGCCAAATCGTGTGTGTAAACACTGTCGTAATTGACTTCAGGTTAAGGAAGTTTGGAAAACGAGCTGACGTTTATACAACTGTGGTGGACATCCTCGAGACCTCTTCAGTAACCCAACCAAAGGGATTCAGCTATCGAGCACGCAGCGGGTGCACCGCTCTGTCAGCTGCCGGGTGGGCGCAGCAGGCAGTCAGAGTGGACCCCTGTTTCAGAGGAGCTTGTGGCTGGGGAGGCAAGAGTCTCCCAGCAAAGCGAAGGCCCAGGCAGAGCTCAGCCCCGTCCCGGAGAAGGGGAGAGGCCGGGTCTGCCGAAGCCCGCAGGAGGAACTCCGGGGAGGACGCCACCCGAAAGGGAGTTGAATCCGGGTAATTAAGCCCACGGTGAATTTGGTGAGGGAGCCTCATGCAGTTCACAT
>NW_012148108.1:1868204-1869389 GCF_000956105.1 Propithecus coquereli | reverse complement strand
AGGTCCACAGGTGAGATGCATAAGCCCCCAGGTCCACAGGTGTGATGCATAAGCCCCCAGGCCCACCGTGGGCCCAGCAGGACCCCCTCGACGCCCGGTCCCATCTTCTCAGCTTCTGCCTTCACCCCCCACTGCTCACCTCCCTCCGCGTTACGCATTTGCGGGTCTCTGCGGAGACCCTCGGGGCGGGACGTCTCCAGCCTGCGCCCTGCGCGCGCCCAGCTCCAGGAAGCCCCCCTGCGCGCACACACTTTCTTCTTTCTTTTTCCCTTTTTTCTTTTTTTTTTGGAAAGGGCCAACTCTCTTCTTTGCCTGAAGGTGGCAGTGAAAGAAAAAAAATGGGCCCCTTCGAAGCGTTGGGGATTTTATTACCAGGCGGACGGAGCGCGGGCATCCCCTGCCGTCCCCTGCGCCCAGCGCGACAATGGGCCGTGGCCCCAGCGCGTCCCGGGCGGCGCCGTCGGAGCTCAGCGGCCTCCTCGCGCCCCGCGGTCCCCGTCCGAGATAACTGAGGACCCGACTTTGGGAAGAGCGCGGCTGCGCGGCTGTCAGGTACCCCTCTGTCTCCGCGTCATTCCTCAGCACCCAGCCCTGTCATCCCCGCACAGCCCTGGCGTCGCCGCTCACCGCGTTCATGATCCGCCCGGGCCGGCCCTCCCCCACCCGTCCAGTAAATGCATCTTTGTGCAACTCTCAGTCTCCGATTATGAATCGATGATCGCGCGGTGTAAGAGAGATAGATGGCTTTTAGCTCCATCCTGTCTCCCCTAATTGTAAAATATTAGTTACATTACACTGTGTCTTTTGATTAATGGAACTTATTTGGAGTAGCCTATCCGATCCCTCCCCTTCTCGAGTCCTCCACTGACTTTTGAGAATTGAGTGATTTCACTTAAAGCAGACAAATAGGCCCTTCAGCAGGAGAGGGCGGCTGCGACGCCCTGGCAGGGCCGCTCCGCGGACAGAGTCCTGTGTTCGGCAGGAAGGCTCCGGCCTGCCACACACGCAGTGGGCGGCCAATGCATGCCCAGCCCTGGCCAGGCAAACACTGGGCTGCTATTGCATGCCCAGACCCCACCATGCGCACACTGGGCTGCCAATGCATGCCTAAATCCAGCCAGGCAAACACTGGGCTGCCAATGCATGCTCAGACCCGACCACACAAACACTGGGCTGCTAATGCAT
>NW_012148108.1:1860647-1863574 GCF_000956105.1 Propithecus coquereli | reverse complement strand
GCCTGGGGGTCCGTGAGGCTGCTTCTGACGGTCTGAGCTAGAAGAGGCAGAAACACGTGTTTCTAGAGGAGGTGAGGGCTGGAGTAGGCAGGGAGGTCGATTTGTGTAGACCGGACGCCTCCCGCACAAAATCTCCCGTATCTTTGCAGAGCGGCCGACCGGCGGCCTGGCTGGGCGGGGAGAGTTCGGCAGGATCTTTCTGTATGAGGAGCGAGGTCTGCTTGGGAGGCCACCTCCAGCGCCCCCCACCCCACACACGCACCACACAAAGGACACAGACTTCGCATCCAGGCCAGGGGGCCCAAAGGTCTGCGGCCAGGGCGCGAGCCCGGCCCCGGTGCGGATCCCGGGCTGAACATTCCTGGACTGTTAACAATCAATCCGGGGGTGAGGGCGAGGGGGGCGGGGAATATCAAAGGACATCAAAGAGGGTCTCGCTCCCAGACTCTGCTGTGTTTCAAGGCTCTGTAATTTGGGAAGGTTGCTGGATAATTTGTGAGCCTCTGAACACGCAGGTTATTGTTTGCGGACAGATGGCGCATTGCGTTTTACCGCCTTTCCTTCTGTGGGCCCTCATATGTGGGACTGATGTGCGTTCTGAAGTCTTTGTCTCCTTGCTAAAATCTCTAATCTAAAACAGGCAATCAAGCTCAGAGGCAGGGTTTCAGAAGGCATAATCAGAGTTTTAAAAGCAAAGGAAAAAAGAGTGGGGAGAGGGAGACCAGAAATCCAACTGCAGTTACGAGGCAGATGTGTCTGCAGAGGGTGGGAGAGGTTAGGAGGGTATGAGAAGTGGAAAAATGCAAAGGGTTTTGCAGCTCAGGAGGCGGCGGGCGGGCGGCCGGCACCGGGCACTGCCTGGCCTGTCCCCGTCGTGTGGCCACTGCCTGAGCCTCCACCTGCCCTCCGGAGACGGGGGTCTTTGTCTCTGCAGGCGGCCACAGCCAGGCCCCCCGAGGCCCCTCTCGGATCTGTGTCCGCCCTTGAGAGTTAAATCGTGTTGAAGCACAGGAAGGAAATGAAATAGACGAACCCACTCCTCTTTTCTTCCTACGGATTTTTCTTTTTTATTCCGAAGATAGAATTACTGTTTGTAAGCATCTGAGAGTCATTAGAGACCCTGCAGTCTGTCAGGTGCCGACTCAAGAAACTGCTGAAACCAAACGGGTGCCTGTTCCGAGGGCTGGGAATTTGTCATGTGCTGATGAGCAGTTATAATAATATATGAGCAAATCACAAGCATTCTGCAAATTAATCAAATTTTTTTTTTTTTTTCCCCTTCTCCCTTGTCTCTGGGAGAGTGGCTTTGCAGGCAGACGTAGGTGAGGCAGTTTTACCCACAGATGGTCGCTCTGGCATCAGATGGAATTTATATAACAGTAATTCTGATTCTCTGCCAAAGTAGCAGCGAACACACCAGGGAGATTGTAGAAGGCGAGTCATGTGCTTGCGCTGAGGTGGTTGTGGGAAGTTGAAGGGGGGAAATCTCAAATTCTCCTCTTTGCCTGTCGTGTTTTTGCCTGGAGGGCCAGAGACGGAACACCGTTCTGCCACGGGCGAGATCCGCCGCGTCTTGCCGCGCCGCCGCGCCGAGAGAGTGCTTGGCGGCTGTTGGAACTGCTGGCGGTGACGGGGCCCCGAGCCTCCTGCTCCCGGCTGGCTCCTTACAAGATGCGAAGGGGAGAGGGTGCAGGAGGTGGCCGCCCGACACGCTCGCGGGAGGCAGGCAGCCTCCTCGCCCTCCCGCTCCCGGTCGCTCCGCTAAACCTACAAGGGCTTTTCTTTTCGAGTGTTTTATTAAATGAAGAGTCTAACAACCCTCACTGTAATTACGCTCGGCCTCCGTTTATAATTCCTCCGGATTTATTCGAGGAGCTGAAAACGGTGGTGCTGGAGATTAAACCGATAGCCTTAGTTTAGTGGTTCCCAAACCCGGGAGCGTGTCAGCGCGTGTGCGTGGCAGGCGTGTGCTAGCGTGTGCTTGCACTCGGGGGCTTGTGCTGGGGCCTCCACGTGGTTAGGACACCCATGTCCCCCCCCTGCCGCACCCAGACGTCTCCTCCCTTAGGATCCCTTGCCAGGGACAAAGGGACAGGCGAGGAGACCCTCTTGGAGACCACACTGATGTCCCCCTCCCTTAGGAAACCTTGCCCGGGACAAAGGGACAGGTGAGGAGACCCTCCCACAAGGCGCCTCCTCCCCCCACAGGAGGGAAAAAGGATACCAAGATGGCGTGTAGACTGCATCATGCCCCAAAGTCCTGCTGCTGCGTGCTTTTTTTTTTTTTTTTCTTTTTACCCCCCTAAAGTGAAGCCCTGCCCATTTGTTTTGCTTTACATGACTACAGAGAAATAAGAAACTTTCGCATGCCTCGTTGCAGCTGGGGGCCGACATCTGCCATTCCTCCGCCGTATCCCGGATCACGCCAGCCAGAGAAAGCAAAGTCTGACACCTTTGATTTTAGAGGGAGCGTTTTATAGCGGGGGGAAAAAAGAGAAGAAAGGAGTAGCGTTTCCTTTGTGACTTCATAAAAAAAAAAAAAGAAAAAGCCACTGCATCATGCCCCAAAGTCCTGCTGCTGCGTGCTTTTTTTTTTTTTTTTCTTTTTACCCCCTAAAGTGAAGCCCTGCCCATTTGTTTTGCTTTACATGACTACAGAGAAATAAGAAACTTTCGTATGCCTCGTTGCAGCTGGGGGCCGACATCTGCCATTCCTCCGCCGTATACCGGATCACGCCAGCCAGAGAAAGCAAAGTCTGACACTTTTGATTTTAGAGGGAGCGTTTTATAGCGGGGGGAGAAAAGAGAAGAAAGGAGTAGCGTTTCCTTTGTGACTTCATAAAAAAAAACCTGACCAAATTTCATGCATTCCCTGAATAACTCTAAGAGAAGGGATATTTTGTTCCCATTGCACAGATTCAGTAGTG
>NW_012148108.1:1849682-1859802 GCF_000956105.1 Propithecus coquereli | reverse complement strand
GGCAGCCCGTGGGCTTTGGGGGCTCACAGGTCGGGAGGTGCCATCCCAAACCCACGCAGGAAGCAGTAAGGTGGAGGCAGAGGGAATCGGTGTTGAATGCTATTGCTAAAACAAAGCTAGAGATTTTTTTATTAGTAAATTAATTTTACAATATTCAGTTGAATTAAGGTGGTATCATGGGTAGCGAAAAGGAGAGGGGGTCTCCTCTCCTCGGAGGAGAGGATGAGGTTTTTGGAGCTTGCACTGGGAGACTGAGTTTTACTGGAGGAAACAGGAAAATGCAAAGCTGCCCAGTGAGTCGAGGTGTGCCCGAAAATGACCAGGTCTTCGAGTGCCCCCCCAAATGTGGAGCGTGGGAGGAAGCTGGGATCGCAGCCGCAAGGGGGCACGGAGCACTTGGGTTTCCCTGGTGAGGGACGCAGCGGGCAGGGCAGGGCATTCCAGGTGTGCGGCGCAGCCCAGGTAGGGGCCGCATGCAGGGGAGGTTTTGCAGGGTCACCTGTTAGGGGCGTAGCTGCACCGAGGGAGGATGCCAAGTGCAAGGGTACGAGCAGGGTGGAGAAGAGCAAGGTCGGGGTACGCGTGCACCTCACAAGCGCCGAGCCCTCCACAAGCAGGTGCTCGAGGGCACGACCTCTGTCTCCTTCTCATCCAGCCCTTGCTATTGCTCAGCCTGTCCAAGGACCAGTTCCCGGCCTCCTGGAGGAAGGACGAGGCCACCAAGCCTGCATCACAGGGGGCCGTTTTTGAGCAGTGCCCGATGGAACGTAATGAAGTGCCTAATTGTGCGGTGCCTTGGATACGGGAGCTCTGCAGGCTGGGTCCTGAGAAGGGCTTCAGGGAGGAGTTGGGGCTTCGGCAGGTCACCCTGGAAGAAGATTTGGGGGCTGGAGGTGGGCACATTTCCAGTAGGAATGGCGATGTGCATTAGGTAAGGAGCCAGGCTGAAAATGGCAAGATACAAATCTGGAGAGCCAGGCTAAAATGGAAAGAGACTATGGTGAGAAATAGGGAGCCATGGAAGGTTAGAGAGGAGGGGTGGGCACATGTACGGAAGGGATTTGGGGACTGGCTTGGTACGGTGGGCATGGCCTTCTCCTGCCCCGAGTCCTCACTGATGTTCTCAGGTGGGCTGTTCACCCAGTGGACTTGTTGGTGTCCAGAGGAGGGTTTACAGGACAGGGCTGGCCATTGCCGCTTCTGCGAAATTCCTTACAGCCGAGAGCCCATCTCGTTGCCGCAGGGATTTGGGTACCTACATTTAGCCCAATACTCCTGAGGAGGGATGATATGAATATCGGAAGTGTGAATGGTGGGTGCTGCATCCGCTAATTTTAGACCCCCTCTCCTTTTCACTACCCATGATACCACCTTAACAATTCAACTGAATCTTGTAAAATTAATTTACTAATAAAAAAATCTCTAGCTCTGTTTTAGCAATAGCTTTCAACACCAATTCCCTAGTTTCTTTCTGAGGCCAATAACCTAAAAAGTGGTCAGCTCGGTTCCATTTAAAATTGTCTCTTGAGCACAGCATCCCCAGACGGCCTCACCCACCGAACACTGGCGAGAGAAGGGAGTCTGGGGGGAGGGCAGGTGGGCCGTGGGCTCCTCCCTGTCACCGAGGCTGGCGTCCTCCCTTTGGTTTCTCCCGGCTGCATTTCTTTCAGGATTAAATGCACTCACCAGAGACAAACTCTGGGTACCATTAGGGCATTATTATATTACACGTCTAAAAAATCTTCAAAAAAGGAATGTAAGTTCATCGACCCTTTGAAGGTTATTTAATGATAAACATAAATGCTTTCATAAAATCGGGGGGATGATTTAAGATCCCGGATCGATAGTCGCCGTGGAGCGCACGCCAGCGCGGCTCGCCTGGCCCCCCGGGCAGGCTGGCGGCTCCACTGACCAGGGGCAGCCTGGGACTGGCGAATAAACACGATTTAAGGCGAAATCCGCACGGCCTGGGCCAGAGCACGAGGGTGACATTGCTGAGGAAGGGAGCCACCCTGAGGCCGGCCTCCCTGGGGCCACCACTCCCGAGGAGGAGGTTCTGGGCGGCTGTGTGAGCGGGTTGGGGTGAGCTGGGGGGCTCTGGGAGACCGAACGCCCCCGGCCAGCGGCTGTCCTCTGCAGACACCCTACGGGATCCAGCCGCATCTGGGCTTTCATACTAACTGAGCGGGACCTCACGCGGCGGACGGCAGGACGCAGTGGGCTCAGCTCCGGCTGCAGACCCAAAGGGCCGGGTGCAGAGCTGCTTTCTGTCTTTCTCAGGCTTCCTGACGGCTCCGGACAAACGCACCTGTCAGAGCCTCGGTGCCCTCCCCGGGCCAGGGGACAGCCTGGCACCTTGCCCCCGCGTGGTCAGACAAAACACAATGCACACGGTTCGCCTAAAAGGCAAGGTGCTTAATAGAGGCTGTAGTTTAACACTGACAACCGTGTCTAGCAAACGTTTAGCTTGTTTTACGTCCTGTGCCTTGCGCTAAGCGTTTTCCAGTTCTTCATTTAGTCCTCACAACAACACTATTGGTGAGCTGTTAGTATTATACCCCTTTTACAGATGAGAAAACTGAGACCTAGGAGGGTTAAATAGCTGGCCCAAGAGCACACACCATCCGTGAGAGACAGATAAGCCTTGAGTCCTGGTGACTTACTTGAGAGCCCAAGATTCGGGTCACCGCGAGTGCGGAAAGAAAGTGCCGCATCCCCGTGGGGCTCTGGCTGGTCCTCAGACCCTGCAGGGCCCAGCAGGGTGTTCTCCTGCCATAGCCCCTCCTGAAGTTTCAAGTGTCCCCAGGAGAAGCTAAGTGTCACCTCCTTGTTCTGTGACACTGGGACCCTGTTCTTAGCTGCGGCCATCTCCCGATGTGGGGTGTCGGGCTCTCCCTGGTCACTGAAGACCAATAACGTTCACTTTTTAAGAAACTTCCAGAATAAACTTTTTATATCGTAGCATCGATTCAGGTTTATTGGAAAAAGTTACACAGTGCGGAGAATTCCCACCGAGCTCACAGCCGTGTCCCACTATTTTTAGCATCTTACATTGGCAGGGTTGGTTTGCCACAATTAATGAACTAATATCGACACATTGTTATTAAGCGAAGTCCATACATTCTTCCTATTTCCTTAGCTGTTACCTAACGTCCTTGTTCTGTTCCTGGTGTTACGCAAGTTGTCCTGTCTCTTGTCCTGCTCTTGGCTGTGGCATTTCCTCAGACTTTTCTTGTTTTTCGTGACCTTAATGGCATTTTGAGGAGTATGTTGTCAGATGTCCCTCGGTTGCTATTTAGCATGTTTAGACGGGGTTTGGGGAAGACCACGGAGGCAAACTGCATTCTCGCCGTATGCAATCAAGGGTGCAGGGTATCAACGTGACCTTGGTCACCTGGCTGAGGCAGTGACGGGCAGGTCTCTCCCCTGAACTTACCTCCCCCGTCCCTTCCACGCCGCGGCGTCGAAAGGAAGTCCCTGCACACAGCCCGCGCGTAAGGAGCGGGGCGTGAGGCTCTAGCTCCTTGGCGGGGGTGTCTGCGTCAGTTATTTGGAATGCACGGGGCATTTGTCTGTTATTCCCCAGGTACGTATGGCTCCGATCATTTATAGCATTGTGCCTTGTGCGTATTTATTTTTACTTTGGGTTATAATCTGATACTATGTTGTTTATTTTGTTGCTCGAATTGTCCCAGCTTTGGGCACGAGGAGGTCCGTCAGCTGCCTCTGCCTTCTCGTACCCGACACCCCCATCAATGTGGTTCTTTTCTTTTTTCTTTTTTTGCGTACTTCCTTACTTTCTGGCACAAATGCCCCGGGCTTCTCCAGTGTATTTCCTGTCCCCGCGCTCCAACCAGACACCCCTCCAAGGATCCCTGGTCCCTTTTTCGTTTTTGGGAATGGCATTAGAAATAATGTCATCTCGTCTGGGCGCTCTCGGCCGACGGCCGAGGGAAATACACGCCTGCGCGCCGACTCCCGTGTGTGCGCGGATCTGTATCACGTCTATGAAGCCAGACACGAGTCCACGCAGATGTCTTGGATCCATCACCACGTGGATCAAAATTCACTTTTAAAATAAGTACTTTTTTTTGGGTAGCCTTCTAAATTAAAACCCAAATCACAGGAAATTTAAAACCTAAAATTATTTGTACTAAGGATATTCCAAAGTGTTTTAGCGTCTTTGATGAGACGGATGAATATTTTTTAAAAAACTGAAAACATAAATTATAAACCTGATTGGAACCATTCTTGAGTATTTGGAATTAAGGAAATTAAAAAAAAAAAAAAGAGTATATGTGCAACTGAGAAGACAGCTCTTTCTGTGGCCTGGGGTCTCTTTGTGTATATTCTCACCTCTCTCATTGCCCCGGCGAGCGTCCCAATGCGGGGAGAAGGCCGGCCGGGGTCCCGGGCTGGGGTCCTGCCGGTTGGCAGCCTCAGAGGCAAAGTGACAAACACTCCGAGGGAGCGGCAGGTGAGGGCCTGGGGCTTGGGGGCCCCGGCGTGGAGACCAGACCACCCTAAAGGCCTGCCCGTTTGGCGAACCTGCTGCTACCACCACGCCCGGGCAGGCAGGGCGACCTCTGGGGCCGAAGTTCTAACATATCCAGTGGGCCCCAGAGGGGAGACACTTTCTTACCCACCAGCACACAGATTGTAAATGTCTTGAGGTTCAGGGTGTCCAGTGGGCTCTGGGGGGCCAGTGGGCCAGCGGTTTTGTTAGGAAGCCCCTCTTGGTGCCAGCGGGAGGGGGCCCTTCCGGAGACTTTCAGCCCTGTGTGTGGGAGCCCCCCTCCCAGGGCTCCTTCTCTCCACTCTATCGCCTGGTCCCTTCTAGAACACAGGACGTGGACGTAGACGCCCTTCCGGGGTAGCCTGGAAACATCTCACGATCCCAGGCTCCAAAGGGGTGCGCCGTGTGCTGGGTACCGGGCTTTGATGGGCTTCTGGAGGCCACAGAGGTGCCGCGGCTGTGATGCCGTGCGGGGTCACGCGTGCACACGCACGCGGCGTGCAACCCTCCAGGGTGTGCGTGGACTGCCTCCTGGAGCACCTCTGGCTCCGACCGAAGATGCCCCTCTGTAGAGACTCTTCCGGCAAGCGCGCTGCCGGCGGCGGCAGGAGGGGTGCGAGGGGAGCATCTGTTTAGAGAGACCTCAAGTCGGATTCCCGACCAGAAACCACCGGCTAGCTGTGCACTCCTGACCGCGGACTGTCACGGCGTGTCTGTGGGCACAGGGTTTCGTATCTGTGAACAGGAAGTCGTCTCTCTGCCCCAGCTTCCTGCCGGCTGTCGCGGGGACCAGCTGAGGCCACTCCGGTGACCGTGCTCTGACGCATGGGTGTCAGAGACTTTCACCGACGACAGCATCTCTCCCCCACGGCCCGAGCACCCAGGCTGGTCGCTGCCCTGTCCCCACGCTCACCCACCGCCCCGCACCCCAGGAGGAGCCACCGTCGGAAGAGTCCGGAAGCCCCGCAGATGCAGCCCCATCCCTTCCACGAAAGCAGCCGCCCACCGTGCTGGGCTGTAATTAACGAATGGTCGCCCCAAGGGCAGGCGTTCTCCGCTCCCCCTTAGGTCCGGGGAAAGAGCAGATATTTCCGTCGTAGCAAGTAAGAAAAATATCCCGTTTCCCCACTTTCGTTATAAACAATGTGCGACTGGCTTTCTCCTTCCTTCTCCTGACCCTCCGCACCGTATACATATTTATATATTATTCATAGTGGATTAAAAATGAATGTGCTCTTTACGGCGCAGTGACAATACAAATTAACGTATGATGTACTTACTTTCCTCGTGGCAGTGATGGGGTCTGTTGATGGCCTCGAAGTGAGAGGTAGAGAGAGGGGAGCCAGGCGGGGCGGGCGGCGGGGGGAGGGCGCCCGTCTGGCTGCGCCGTCAGGGCTCGCGGCTTCGGGGTGTCCGGGTAGCCGTGCGGCTGCAGGGCCGGAAAGGCCTCCCCACCTCTCCTCTCCCAAGGGCCCCGCGGCCCTGGCCCCGCTCACCTTCCCCTCCGAACTTCCCCTCCAGGACTCTGCGCTGGGCTTAGGCCTCCGGTGTCCGTGCTGGGCTCTGGCACGTCCCTCCCTCTGCGGTGGCACCGGCTGGCCCCGTTCCCTCCTCCTGGCAGCCTCCCATTCATCCTTTGCTTAAAATACACTCTGTGGATACCTGTGATGTGTCCTGCACGAGGCTGGGAGGTGAGTGACAGCAATGACCAAAAAAAAAAAAAAGCCCCCAAATAAAAGCCCAGCCCCTGCCCCCCTGGAGTTGCCGGTCTGCCTGAGAGGGAGACACCGCGATTGTTTTATGCGTCCAGCTCCTGGTGCTGGAAGCCGTACCGAGGGTGAGCGGAGCTCGCTGGGATGTGTCCCAGGGCCACCGCGGTGGGGCCGACAAATCGGGGAGGTCTCCCCGAGGCAGAGGCAGTTGCACGGAGGGCCGAAGGACGAGACGGCAGATTTTAAATGAGGCAGGGCAGGGAGCCTTCCCGGCTAAGGGGACAGGACTGAGTTAAGCCCCGAGGCAGGACAGAACATGAAGCGTTTGGGGAACAGAGAGAAAGACCCTGGGGCCAGAGGGCCGTCTTGCGGGGGAGGCTCAGAGGGAGAAAAGGAGGTGGGGACACTCAGGGGTCATGTTCCCCCTGGCTGTGCCCTGGGAACCCCCCGGTCACCTCTGCCACGTCAGGAACCGCACGGCCTCTGAGGGCCGTTTCGGACCAAGCCCTCTGCAGACCGGGCCCTGCCCTCGGAACAGACAGGGACCTGTTCATCCCAGCGAGGGGCCTGCACAACGGCAGATTCCAACCCACGTGTGCTGGACGTCGGCCCAGGGACACGCAGCTGCTAACAACGTGCTTCTTTAGACTTCGAGGGCTTCCCGTTTCCCCATCCAAAGGCCAGTGCCCCAAGGAGAGGCAATCGCTTAAGCTTTCATCCAACCACCTAAAAATCAGGCTAGCACAGAACGTGGTGCACGAAGCACTCGTTGAATCAGTACTTTCTTTTCTTTTCTTTTTTAAGACAGGGTTTTGCTCTGTCGCCTGGGCTGGAGTGCAGTGGCACCATCACAGCTCACTGCAGCCTCCAACTCCTGGGCTCAATCGATCCTCCTCCCTCAGCCTCAAGAGGAGCTGGGACTACAGGTGTGCACCACCACGCCCGCCCGGCTGGTTTTCTTTTTAAATTTTTTTTTGTAGAGACAGGGTCTCCCTATGTTGCCCAGGCTGGCCTTGAACTCCTGGCCTCAAGCGATCCTCCCGTCTCAGCCTCCCAAAGTGCTAGAATTCCGGGCGTGAGCCACGGTGCCTGGCCTGAATCAGTACTTTTGACGAAGAACAAATCAGAGCCTGCCCTGAGCCGGCTTAGATAAACAGCGTGATGACAACGAGGAAAACAGCCACCACAACAATGACAAACAGCTGGCATTCATATAGTTCTTTGTCATTTACTGACCTGTCACGTTCTCTCCTGTGTTGCTCACAGCACTCCTCTGGTGGAAGTATTAGCAGCGTTGCCTCATTTTCAAGGTGAGGAAACTGCAACCTTGCGAGATCAAGTACTTGCTCGACAGAGAGGAGAATGAAGGTGAGGGTGT
This sequence comes from Propithecus coquereli, assembly GCF_000956105.1. Classification (NCBI taxonomy): domain Eukaryota; kingdom Metazoa; phylum Chordata; class Mammalia; order Primates; family Indriidae; genus Propithecus; species Propithecus coquereli. The sequence continues at coordinate 1,852,196 of NW_012148108.1, read as the reverse complement.
CTCTGGTCGCTCACTGGCCTCACCGAGGAGGGAAGCAATGATTTGAACCCGAGCTCCCGGCCGGACTTGAGATGGCCCATGGCAGGCAGAGGACCCAGAAAGCAAAGCGAAGGTGCCAGACCAGGAGAGCCCTGCGTCCTCCTGTTTGACCAGAGGCCATCCTGGAGGTGGTGCTCCTCAGCAGGGGTGAATGGGGAGGGGCCATTGCCCCGATGCTCTCCCCGGTGGGAAACTGCCGGAGGGCCTGTCCTTATTCTCCCGCACTCGACCACCACCAACGGCTGCTGTGTCTGCAGCTTCTGCTTCTCAGACGCTGACGAACATTAGCGTCGTCACTGCAAGCTCTGGATTCGGGGGAATCGCCAACCCCTCGTGCAGTCTGCCAGGAAGTACAGGCAGCATGGCTGGTCTCTTTTGTCCCCTGAAAACAGGATGGTGGGAGTTTGCAGGCCACCGAGGGGCTTCCCTGTCACCCTGAGGGCTGCAGTGACTTCTCCTCGGGGGACGGGATGACCCACCTCCATCTAGAGATCTGATTTCCTCCAAACCCAGAAGAAAGGACAGAAAACTCCCAGCGGTTTTCCACGCACCTTTCTTGCTGCCTGGGCCTCCAGGAGGGGCCTCTGCTTCTGTCACGGTGTTTGGAACCCCGAGAGAAATATTCAGGGGAGCTCTCAGCGTTGGGGTTTGTTCCGGCGTCTTGCTTGTTCTCTGACCAAAAGCCAACAGACCTCAACATCCTTGTGTGTTTTTGCGAGGGGCTTTATGTGGACGAACGGTGCAGAGAAGTTTGGGACTTTTCATCCAGAGTTAGCTGGACTTAGAAAAGTGTCAAGTGTCCAAGAGTGCTTTGCATGACAGCAGCTTTCTGTTTGGGAACAAATGTTCCCATCACCAAAGGATCAGCCTTTCACTTACGTTTGATTCTTGGAAAAACACGATGTCTTCTCCTGGAACCGTCATAGATTTCCCAGGCAACTTCCCTCATGGTGCACCTGCCATTTCTACACAAAACCTTCTTCCTCATTAGTCTCATGCGACCCTTTCAACAAACAGCTCAGAAGGGTGCTGTGTGTGTTTGTGTGAGTGCGTGTACAGAGATAATTTTCCATATGTAACAAGATGCATTGTAATTGTATACAAAGTAACGTGTGTGTGTGTTTTCCTATAAAAACACATTGTAATCATAGTCCTTGTAAGTGTTTTAGAGAATTAAAGGATCTGATTACTTCATATCCATGGGACCTTGGTTGTAAAGCAAACCTTCCAGGTTCACTGTGTCCCAACTTTCTCATCTGTACAATGGGCTGATCTCACCCATTGAAAAAAGTATCATAAAACTCAAATAGGTGGTTAAACTCACAAAAATATGTGTGAAGAACTGTGCAATATAGATTTTCAGGGTCTTTGGGTACCACTGGTGTTATCTACAAAGACTCCACTTACAAAGTATATTGCAAAATCAGGATGTATTATGATTCCAGTGTTGTATAAATTTCCTTCTACAAATGTACGTCTGCATAGCTTTAGATGGATTTACATATAGATTTTCATCTCACCTAAGTTAAAAGCAATTCAATACTAATGTTTTGACCGCTCAAGTACCCAAATCTGCCAGAATTATTATATAACATGCCTATTACCAAGAAACAGAGATTCAAACTATAACCATAGGATAAAGTCATGACTGATATTTTAAAATCAATTGGTGGGACAAATATGTACTAAGTGCTTTTATACCAAGTTGGGCAATTCAAACAGGCTTTCACTGCAAATAAAGGTGATATCCCAGGTTCTTCCTTGAGCTTGTCAAGATGCACATTGCGTAGCTTCTTTGGCAACACAATTCACAAAGAGGGTAGTTTCCAAAGGTTGTGGCACAGAATTCGTATTTTCACTTATTATCCAGTCGTGACTACAGGAAATACAGTGCACGGCTTGGCTGATGAACAAAAACAGTTGAGCAATGGAAGAACAAATACGGCCATGATGAATCAAAGTGGATTTGTTAACACTGTAGTTTGGTCATAGCTCTGCTAGCCTCTTTGGATCATGGTTGCAGGGGCTTTGGTTTCATTTTTTATTTTTACTTATTATTTGGAGTTCTGAGCTCCAAAGACTTATCATACCACGGTGATATTCTCCATCAATAAATCATTTCCGTATAATAAACACAGCCACGACTTCTCCTGCGTGGCAACCACGGTGCAGGCCCTGGGCGCCGAGCATCTGTGCCAGGCTGGCAGAGGGGCCAACGGCAAGTGCCCTGCTCTGTGCTGTGTTTTGTTCTCAGCTCCAAAGTCCACAGGTTTGCAAAGTGGCTTTTTCAAATAGGAAAGTTGATCGGATTCAGCCTGGTGTTAGGTACAACGGTAGAAACAAAAGAAGTAGAAACACTATGCAAAAACGTACAGTCCTTTCGAAAACAAAGGCAAGGTGAAGCCATTAGATAATAAATAGTTCGTGCCTGCCTTGTGCCTCAGGAACTCACAGCCTCTCTGGGGGACCAGCACA
>NW_012148108.1:1845437-1847212 GCF_000956105.1 Propithecus coquereli | reverse complement strand
AAAAAAAAAAAATCCCCCAGCCCTTGAAAATGGCTGCTAAACTGTTACCCGGCAACAAGTACTTCCACACCACGCAGGTGGGAGAAAAGGGGTTTCAGAAACGCTTGGTGTCCTCCAAGCCGGAGAGCGCCGGGGGCCCTTCCGGCTCGAAAGTCGTCTCTGTCCAAAAATAATGCTCTTAACCGAAAAACGATACCATCTAAATGATTTAGCGTTGCCTTGAAGATGGAGGGGCTTGTGTTTTCGTGGTTGAAAACACCTCTAAAATCCGACACCAGCCGCTGTCGTTTGCCTGGCACCTTAATGAGATGTGTTGGAGGCAGCCGTGGTGCCGGCCAGGCTGGAGCGGTCACTGCAGAGAAAATCAATTCGCGTGGTGTCGTGACTGCACTCCCGGAGAAACCTTAGACGACCCGCAGCCAGCGCCCCGGCCGTCCGGCACTGCGGAGGATTGCGATCTTAAATGTGCATTTTCAAAAAATACACAGCCAAATGAATCAATGGTCAGGAAGTGTCTGCAGACAGATGTCCATTGCAGGTTTGATGAGTAATTCCTTTCTTTTAGATCAAATTGCAGTATGGAGGGAAATGTTTTGTTCTTGGTTGTCTTTTATTTTCAATTCTTGGATGAAGAAAGAGGATGCTATTAAAAAAAAAAAGTGTAGGGTACGTTATATAAAGTGTTGTTAGAAAAACTAGCCAACCCTATCCATAGAAGGTGCTGGTGAGAAATTAAAATTTAGGCAATACTAGAAAGATTGTTTTTTTAATTATGATTTTTAAAATTTTACTTGAATAAAGGCTGCTTCAGTCCTTATAATCAAAAATGTTTTCCATGTGTTAGTTTTTATAAGTGTCACAGACATACAGCAAGATTTTCTTCAGCAAGCTCTTACGAAAGAGCTTGTATGAAAATATGAATCTAAAAATCCTGCTCTCTCTAATGAAGAAACCTGAGTTAAAATGTCTGTTTTTGTAAAACAAATGGGTTCTATATTTTTGTAGATTTTAGATTTTCTACTGATTGGAAACTCCAAATTTCTCAAGTTCTGCACCGCACAGAGGGAGATTTCGAGGGTCAACAATGAAACACCGAACTCATTTTTGAAAACGATTTAAGAAGACTAAAGGTTTATTCTTGAATCTGCTAGAGGGGTGTAAACGTTCAGCCTTTTAACGTACTTCCTTCGCGTGGCACGATATTGGTGCTGTTGCTTGTGACGGTAGAGAAGGATTGAAATATTCACTTCTTCTAAAACAAAATCATTCAGACTTTAAAAAAAAAAAAAAAAGTCAGTATTTCCTTGCAGGCTGGGAGCACAGAATAAAAACCCCAGGGCCTTAAAAATTTCAGCTCTGCCTACAGCAGTTTACAAAAATACTAAACTGCAATCAATGTAAATAAAATTCTTAGTGCTATCCTGAGATCAGAAGGGATCTCAGGCTAATAAGGAATCCGGTTTGCGTATATGCTGTCCGAGGGCGTCACCTGACCGAGGTCTCCGTGTAAATGAGGTCGCGATGCGACGTGGACCCATCTGGCATAGAGCAAGCTGCTTTCTTGTTTTTCTGGTATAGTTCTCACTGCCTTACTTAAATCGAGTGGATACACTTAATGCAACTGTTTCTATTATCCTAGAGGAAGGACTCAAATGTTATTGGAAACTCTCCGACTGTAGTAAGCTTTAGGATTTTAACTGCACTACTGTGTCTGGTGATGGTGCCAGTGGCTTGCTTTCTGTGTGTTTGCCCCGCTTTGGGTATCTTAGCAAAGA
>NW_012148108.1:1837656-1843842 GCF_000956105.1 Propithecus coquereli | reverse complement strand
TTTTGTTGTTGTTTTATTCTGGTCTCCAAAACAGGCTTGTATAGTGCCTGCTACAGTTCTGGAATACGCAGGGCCACTGAGAGTTGAAAACAAAAAAACATCTGCCCACATGTTACAGGCATTTGTAAGTGCACCGTGTTTATTGCAGGGTGTGAGATTGTGTCCTTGGGTGGAAGGAGATGACTTGAGCGAAATCGTCCTCAGTCCTGACTGTCTGTCATCACAAACATCAAAGGTGAGTTGCGAGGTTATAGCGAGGGGGTCAAGAAAGGAACCCATTAGGGAAAGAAGACTGACGTGAGAGGGTTGAATTAGGGGTCGGAACGTCTAACCACATCACGTCTCAAAGCCCCAGGGGCCACGCAGGACACCCCAGTGCTGAGGGAGGAGAGGAATGTTGGGGTCCCAGGTGGGCTGAAGAGTGTGTCCCTGTGATGGCAGGTGCCATGGCAACCTCATGGTCACCACGAGGAATGTGGCATCAAGAAGCCCTGGACACCTGGATTTTGTATCATGTCCTCCAATTATTTCTTATTGGCTAAAAATTTGTTTTAAAAAACTGTGTAGTGAATGCGTGAAAATAATGTAGTATATCCACAGAATGGAATATTATCGTGCCCTGAAAAGGAATAAAAATATTCCTGAGATATGCTACAATGCGGATGAACCCAGGCAAAGATGAAATAAGGCGGTTACAGAAAGGCGTGTGTGGTAGGATTCCGTTGATATGAAATGCCCAGAACAGGCCAATCCATAGAGACGGGGAGGAGATCAGCAGTGGCCGGGGCTCGGGGAAGGGGAGGATGAAGAGTCACAGCTGACGAGTATGAGGTTTCTTTTTGAGGGGATAAAATTGTTCTAAAACGCGAGGTCATTCTGATGATTGTCCTACTTTGTGAATATGTTAAAAACCACTGAAGTGTGTGCTTTAAGAGGGTGAATTTTATGGTATGTGAATTATATCTCAAGCTGTTGTGGAAAATAAAAAATAAACTGGGAGTAGGGGGCATTTTTAAGAAGCATCAGTATATATTTCTATTGAAATATTTTTGAGCTCTTGAAAAGACATAGACAATTGGCAGATTAGTGCAGAGTAAAGAATGCAAAATTTGGGGTGTATAGACTTAAATTTGAACCCTCGCTTTACTACTTAGTGGCTGCATGATCCTGAACAATCTAACTGGTCTGAGTTCATTGACTGCATCTGTAAAATTATGAGAGCTCAGTGTGACAGGTAAGGAGATTGTCCATTTTGTAAAGTATTCTACAAACGTTAGGTATTGCACTATTGTAGTATAATAAGTTATAGATACATTTGAGATTAATTTCACAGCCACAAAAAGCTAGACACTGATAAAATCCCCGTGCTTTGGAAGGTTTCCCTTGCGGGCAGGTGGCTGGGATTCCTCCAGGTCCGTCCCCTTCCGACAAGATGACCCTCGAGAAAAAAAATCTTCAACGTTTGTTTTCCAACTTCCTCATTGGAAAAATCAGAGTGTTAACAACTCTCTTGCTACTCCCAAGGTGGTCACAGGGAAGCTGGGGAAAGAGGGAGGCAGTGGGGAAGGATTAGTCTCGGCGTTAGATGTTATTACACTCACTCATTCAACAAATATTTACAGAGGACCTACTATGTGCCTCACATCGGGCTATGGGCCAGCGATGGACAGGTGAGTCAGGGGTCCTGCCAGACATCACTGTCTAAGGACTGTAATTTGATAATCACATAAATCAATATAAACCTTCTAGGAGAGGAGATACAGGGAGAACAGGAGTTTCCCACGTGACGGAAGCCTTAGGAAGCGACCTTGGACTGAGAGATGAAGGACAGGGGACCGGGCATTGGAAGCTGTAAGTCTGGAGTCACATGATCCTGGCAGATCATTCTGTTCCCCCAAATCTGTTGCTTCTCTATGCAGTGGGAAATAACAGTGTCGACTACGCAAGACGCTCTGAGGTTAAACGAGACGGTATATGTAAGAGCTGCGTCCAGAACAAACTAGATGCCACCAGATTCTAAGGACTGTTCCCCAAAGTGGCAGTGGCTAGAACCCACAGGACGTGGTGGTGCATTCTGCAGACACGCGGCTTTCGCATCCTGCTCACCCCAAAGCCAACGTGGTGTGACCCACGTGACTTCTTCAACAGATTTAGGGGATCCAAGAGAACAGTCGGTTTCGTGCCCTGTCTAGGTGCCTCGGTCTCCCGGGAAGGAGTGGGTGGAAGTGTCCTCGGTCCAATCCAGCATCTCTGCAAGGCAGCAGTTGACCCATCTGTGGATGGGGTGAGCCACCAAGAAAGTGGTACCATTTGCTGGAGGTCTCTATGCAGCGTGATCAACCATTCTGGTTTGCCGGGACCGAGGGGTTTCCCAGGACACGGGACTTTTAGTGCTAAACCTGGGAAGCCCCTGGACAAACCCAAATGGTTGCTCAGTCTAGGTCTAAGCCCACTTCCCCTAAAGGCACGTGTCTTGTCGTGGCCAAGCGAAGGCTGTAGCTGTCCACGAGCTTGGAGGCCGGTGGGACGCCCATCTCTGGCAGCTGTGTGTCCAGGGGGCTCAGACCATCGGGCTTTGGAAACGGGACACTTAGATTCAAATCTTTTCTGACACAGCAGCTTTGCACAAAGCTGCAAGATGACAAGGCAAACCGAACACCAGGCATGGCACCTAGAACCCGATCATTATCTTATCCATTCTCTCCGAGCAACTGCGTGAATCTCTGTTCCTGCTTCACACCCAGGCGGGCCACGGCTCCCACATGAATCTCTTTACCCCGCAGCCAGAAGCTGCTGAGCGGCTGATACGCAGCACTGAGACGCTATTTTGCGCTGAAACTTTTATAAAGACGATAACCCTGCTGTCTCGTGTAGTCTGGGATTTGCAAACTCCCCCCTCTCTGTTTAACATCTGTATTGTAACAGTATATTACGAAAACCTCACCTGGTGTATTGTAAGCACAATCCCAAGGAAATTGGCATTAAATATTGTGGTCTCCATTTTGAGCTAGGAGGGCTGGGCACGTTCCACCAAACTAGAGGTATGTTTCCAGGGGGAAGGAGAAAAATGCATAGTGTAATGCAATATTAAAAATGTCACCCAGCTGAGTATTCCATGTAGGGGCTTGTGCGGAGTTTTAATCTCTTCACCTGTTGGCGTTAAGAGAAAAGAGAGATGGGGGGTGGGGGAGGGAGGGAGGCAGGGAGACGGAGGGCTTCGGAGAACAGGGAAATCACAGGCAAAGAGGAGGGGAAAATTTAAATGATCCCAGACCGAACTGTTTTGCTGTTAATACAGAAATACAGTGCAAGACACATTTAATGGGCTCTATTTTTTATTATACTATGCTGAATAATTAAGTTTGAGGCTGAGTGTCACATGGATTTATCTTTTAATTAAAAAAGCATGGTTCACGCATATTTGAGTGGTAGTCCAAATAAATGCAATATAGAAATTTATGTTTGTTTATCTAGGTGTTAATTACCTAGAGATTGTTCCGGATTACTTCTTTTTATAAAGTGTCATAGGCTCGTGTCAGAACGAATAAAGCTTGCCCACGGAACCTTATCAATTTGCTAACTATCGCGCCCGTCTGACCTGAGCAGGGGGGCAGGGAAAACTTTGGGGATTGTTATGTACACACACGCCCCCGTTCAACCCACACCGAATAAAACAGTCGTTTTAGAAAAATATCCCTAGGACGTAAAGGCACGAATATATCTTCATTGTTTTACAGCCTCTTGTCCACAGCTATTTATAAAACACGTGATTATTTACGCGCTGGGTTATGAGAAGTTCGCGGGGAGAGGCTGCAAAGGAAGCACCATCAATCCAGTTACCTGGGACCCCGGGGAGGTGGAGGGAGGGTTCCCAGTGGAAACCGGGACTGGGACAGGAAGTGGCTGCTGGGATTTGTCTAGCGTGTGTCAACCTCCCTGCCGCTCCCAGAGAAGCCAGACAGTAGGAGAGAGAGGGACGGTGAAGCTGAGGGTTAGAGGTCACGTTGTTTGAAATCGAGGTTGCGCACTGAGAAAGCGAAGCCAGAAGCCCCCACGAACTGTCCGTCATACCTTGAGGCACTCCCTGCCTTTTCCTTTGTTTATGAAGTGGTTTGGGGCGGCAGGTTCAGTCAAATAGCTGGGAGGAAACCGAAGGTTTTGGTCAAAATGTTCAGCTTCAAAGGAATAGATTTTGCGAGGACAGGAAGGATTCGGAACAGATCTGAGAATGTCCGAGTCGGTGTGCCCTGTTGTTCCGGAGGTTCGATTTTCCCCATTTCTGCAGGGCCTGGCCTCCCTCCGCCACGCACCAGGCCTCCAGTTTTCCCTGGAAGATACCAGAACATCAATAAAAGTAGCTGCAGGTCCCAGTGGGCGTCCCCCGCGCCATGGGCCGCTCTGTTGGGGTTCGGGACCCAGGCAATCAACTGCGCTCCCTGCTCTCCAGCTGGGGCGCGGGCAGCCAGCCAGATCTCCAAATCGCGCAGCGTGGAAGCGCTCTGCTGGGTGGGGTTTCCTTGTCATTTCTGTTCCCTCGGTCTTGGAGCGCAGGCGGCTGCGGAGATGCGCCCGGAGAGGTTTGCAGGGCAGGGCACGGAGGAGCTGGGCGCGGCGCCAGGCGGGGCGCCCCGGGGCCTTCGTGTCGCTGCGGGTGGCGGGGGGGTGTCGCAGGCGAGGACCCTCTGCAGCCGGGGCGTGAACCAGCCGGGGGCTCTGCGGCACCAAGGCCAAAGTGAGCCTTGGCGGAGAAGGCGGAGCGGCCTCTGCCCCAGAGGTGCCATGCGCTGAGCACGGAGGGTCCCCAGGGCTGGTCGTGTGGCGAGGAAGGGGACAAATGAGCCGGATGCGGAAGGGGTCCCTGTGCGTGGGGCACCGCCAAGGGCGCGGGGTCTGTGCGGAGCCTGCTGTTAACTCCATTACGCGGACAAGGACCGACGCCTCTTATCTTTTCAATTATTGACACGTAACTCTGCGTCCTCCCAATCACTGCTGTGATCAGAAACTGGGCCCCAGCAGCACCGGGGCGTGGGGTGGGGGGCCCTGCTGCGGCGGGCGAGTTGTCCCCCTGCTCGAGCCCTCTGGGCACTGTGCCCGGTTCTGGGGGACACCGGGAGGGCAGGAGAGAGGGGTCCCTGCGCCCCCCAATCCCCGGGCTCAGTTATATTAGAATCAGACGAAGGAGGTGATTACCAGAACAGGCAGAGCTTTGGAAATGGGGCTCCCCCTTTTAGGTTAGGGGTCAGAGAAGGCTCGGGGTGCTGACTCTGGGTGAGGAGCTGCTGCCCAGACAGGCCCGGTGTAGCCTGTTCACAGAGAGAGCCCTGAGCTCCGGGGGATGGGAGAGTGGCTGGCGAAGGCGCCGGCTTCAGAGGCGCCAAGGAAGGGGCCCCGCTGGGCCCTGGGCGGGGAGGCCGTTGGTCTGGAAATGACATGGAACAGTCCTTATGCCTAAGAGGACCAGTGTTTTGCTTTTCAATTTGTATGGAGCTGAAATTCACAAAACACAAAGTTAACCATTGTGAAGTGTGCAATTCGTGCAATCCCAGTGTTGTGCAGCCTCGGTTTCAAGTTCTGAGCATCCCCACCACCCCGTACCTGTGGGGCGGCCACTGTCCATCTCCCCTGCCCCCACCAGCAACCACCAGTCCGCTTTCTGCCTCTACAGATTGACCTATTCTGGAAATTTCTTGTGTGTGAAGTTGTACAATGTGTGGCCTCTTGTGTCTGGCTTATTTTGCTTAGTGTAATGTTTGTGAGGTTTCTGCGTGCCGTAGAATGTGCCTGTGCACCGCTCCTTTCCATGACCTGCTGTGAAGGGGCTTCCTGACCCGGCCTTGCCAGTCACTCCAACTACATCCTTCAACGCCCCCTATCTTCAGTGCCCTCTATCTCTAGCCAAATGGCTTTGTGTACTTCAGCCGTGCCAAACCTGTGCCTGCCCCAGGGCCTTTGCACACACTGCTTCCTCTTTCCCTTTCTGTGCTTGGAGCCTCCCTCTTCTTAGTTTTCAACTCAAATGTCTCTGGACCCACAAGTCCCTGGATGCTGTACCATGCCATAGCCCATCACTCTGCTTCCATCTCTTTTTGTGGCAGTGGTCACTCTCTGGAAATACCTGTTTTATCCCTTTATTTAGATGCTTATGGTCTACCTTCCTTATGGGAAGGCAAATTCCACGGGAGAACC
>NW_012148108.1:1831394-1837036 GCF_000956105.1 Propithecus coquereli | reverse complement strand
TCATGGAGCCGCGCTTTGCAAACCAAACCGCGCCACACGTGAGTTAGTACCGCTCGTGCTAGAACACCTGTGTGCCCTGCCTGTGCCCAGGTGCGGCAGGGAGGACGGAGCCCCGGAGCCCGGCCGGCATGTGCGCCGGCCAGCCCTGCTCCCTCTCCCGCCCCGCTGACCCTGGCCGCACTCCTGCCCGTGACCCTGGGGTCGACGCCTCCTCTTAATGCCTTTCCATTTCTCAGTTTGCTGACTGGGGTGATTTTCGGTGAGGTTCACATAAATACTTCAAAAATAATTCACGACGAAGAGGAACGCTTCTGGAATGGATAATGGCACGACGAATTAAACGCTTTACAGGGCCAGGCGTAAATTATTTTAATGCATGTAATAGATCCGCCCAGGGAGACTCGAGCCCCTCTTGGTCACGCCTCTGCGCCCCTGGGGCCCGGGGGGTGGTGGGAGCAGGTGGCTGGGAGCCTGCTCCGCCGGGGCGTGAATCATTCCCTCTCCAGAGACCTATCGCCCCGGCACTCGGGGCCTCCTAACCTGAGGAGAGGACGGGAACGCGTGGACGTCTGGCCGGGCGGAGCCAGGAGCCAGATGCGGCGGCGTGAGAGCATTTGTCAGCCATGACAACGGCCCGACCGGCACCCACCTTCCATTCACTGTCTGCGCCTCTCCGGGGGGGAGAGAGGAACGCTGCCGTGTGGCACCGGGCGCTTAAAATATTTTGTTTCCCTTGCAAATGTGGGGCGGCAAGACTCACGCTCCAGTTCGCACCACCAGCAAGCCACATTTGACATCCAGACGCGTTGCGTCTTCGCGCAGGAAGGAACCTTGGAGATGATCGTGTCCAGCAAACCCACTCAGCAGGAGAGAAAGCTGAGGGCTCAGGAACACTCAGGGTTTTGAGCTTCCAGACGTGGAAAACGAACACACGTGTTACATCTAAGGGCCATCTATGTAATATTTATGGAGAGCTATCTAAAGATTGTTGTTGTGGTTTTGTAATTACCGAAGTAGGCTTGTAATCCCAGAGGAAGGAATTCATTGATTCCAGAACGTGCGATTGTGAGCCCTCACGGTCGGGCCACGCACGGTCGCAGCGCTTAATGCTGGCCGGTTGTCTCACGTCCGCAGAGAAATGCCCATTCAGTCGGCAGCGAGTGACCACGCGCTAGTTTGGGACTACCAGTCGGGCATTGGCCGCACAACTACGAGCAACCCACGGGCCCTGCTCTCAGGAACTCGCAACTGCCTCCTGACCTCAGGAAGGACCCGGATCAGAAAAGCCACGATAACACCTGCAATGCGCTCTGCAGAATGCTGGGAGAAATCTCCTTCCACGGATAGCTCCCTGATGGCCGTCCATCTGCGTCTGGAATTCCACCCTCCATGATTCCGTCAGGCACATCGAAATCCATGTGATTGAACCCGCGAGCCGTAGGGACAGAAAATTAGACAGTGGCCACTTCCGAAGGAAAGCATCGTGGGCATTGGATGAAGAGTAGGGTTTGGATGAGAGAGGACGGGAGAGAGTACGTGGGAAGGTTCTACGAGGAAGGGTCAACATGCTCCCGAACAAAGATCCAAAGGTTCCTGGTAGGTTCTGCAACTGGCAAGCGGGCGGGGAAGACTGGAGCCCAAAGACCCGGATGCAGGGCTGTAACAGATTGAATGTTTGTGTCCTCCCGCCTCAAATTCATACGTTGAAATCCTGACCTCCACTGTGATGGTATTAAGAGGTGTAGCCTTTGGAAGCAGAGGAGGTCATGAGGGTGGAGCTCCCTGAATGGAATTCATGCCTTTATAAAATAAATTTCTGTTGTCTATAAGCCACCTGGGCTGCGGTGCTCTGTTAGAACAGCCCACGCTGACGAGGACGGGCGTTTGGGGAGGAACCCACGGCAGGCGTGTGGGACAGCCCCACTGTGTGCTCTGAGTGCCTTCCACGGACATGTGGATCAGCACAGGACTGACAGACGCTGTGTCTGAAAGAAGGTTAGGCTGACTCATAATAAAATAAATCACGCTACATCCCAAAAGGACATTCAGATGAAAATTGAATCTGGAACCCACAGAAGGAATCCTCCAAGACAGTTGATGCTTGTCTTTTAATGGTATAAAATTGGGTATCTGTCCTCATTAACCCCCTTCCCCAGCTCTGAGTCAATAGGTCATTTCCTCTCGGTGCACCCAAAGCGTGTGTCTCTGGGCCAGAGTGTGGAACTCACTGCAGCACGCCGTGGCGGGTGGGTTTGCCCGTGCGAGGGGTCATTTGAGAGCAGGGGCCTTGGATGGTTCGTTCCTGGATTCGTGGTGACCTGTGACAAGAGCTTCGTGTTCCACGTTTACCAGTAAGTCAGTGCACAGGTGGAGTGGCGTCCACAGAACCAGGGTCAAAATCCAACTTCCAGAATTTCAGCTCAGTAGGACTCCCACGAAGTTCCTGGAAAGAAACCACTCGCACCATCAAAAATACGGTTGGCTCTCAGAGGGCAAGCCTGTCAGAGCCAGAACAGCGTATCCCCGCGACCTCAACGCCGTGCCTGGCGCCGGGCGCATGCAGCCGACGTCTGCAGAAGGAACGTGGTAGCGGGGCCACGGTGGACGCTGCCAGCGCCCTGCCCCGTACGCCTCGGCTCACCTCCGCGTCTATCTGCAGCCGCGGTGGACGGTCCCCAGCCACGGACAGCTTGTCCCGCGTGGAGAACCCGGGAGCTTGCTCAGTGCCACGCAAGGAAGCCCGAGAATGCTGGGGACGTAACACCCCCGCGACGGCCCTCCACTGGAGTCCGTGAACCAGGCCACCCCAAGACGGGCATCGTCCGCCGTTCCCAGAGGGGCTTCGCAGGCTGCAGCCCTCGTTGCCCACCGGGGGCATGGCTCAGGTGGGCGCCCAGGTTTGACCTTCCTCCCGCCCCTGCCTCACGCCCGCACCCCCTCGCTGGCCTTCCCTGGGGTCGTCCCCTAAAGCAGCTATCTGTGCCCACGTCCTTGCCTCACCGAGTGCCTGCTTCTGGGGGGACCCGGACCAAGACAGGAGCAAATAAATATGTGAGAAAATGATAATTGAATGAACGAGTGAGATTGTGGAGAGATGAGGGGCACCTGGAAACAAGCTGCACCTTCCACCGTCTTCCTGGGGCTGAGGCCGACAGGACAGGTGGACGGTAGGGGGGAGGCCGTGTGGCTCCTTCCCGGAGCGCGGGCGCAGACGGCGGCCGTGTCTCAGCAGCTGGCTCGTGGCAGGGCCACAGGGCCAGGGAGCGGCTGATGGGCTCTCTGCGCACACGGGGGCAGGCAGCGTCGCGACCCGCTCCTCCAGCAGCCTCCTCCGGCCCGGTGCCGGCATCCTTCGCGACCTGGAGTCCGGCGGGGAACCTCCGCGCTCGATGAGGGAGGGGGTCACCCCAGAAAGGAAACACCTCCTCCCTGCTATAGTAAGACGATGGCGATCTGCGTTTTGAGCCAAGTCCTGCAAAAATAACACGGAGGCCCAGATAACCGAGGTGGGAGTGGGGAAGACGGAGGAGCTGGAGCCGAGCGAGGAAGGGCTGCGGCGCGGCTTCCAGATGGTTCCTTCCCACCCCCACCCAGCTCGCTACGAGGACAGGAGCGAGTCGTGCACCTGAAGGCGGGAACAGAAGGCTCCACGGAAGGCTGGACGGAGGGAGCCAGGCGCTGCCGAACTCTCAGCGACAACCAGCCTTCTCCCCGCGCCGGCTGTGAGCGCGGCTAAGAATAGCGCGGCCGGGACGCCGAGCCTCTCTCTGCGGGAGCGCTCCGGAACATTCTGAGCAGCCCCGGGCTGCCTCGCCCGGCTGCTGGGGGGGCCGAGTGTGTCTCAGTCAGCTCGGGCTGCTGTGACAAAGCACCCCACGCCGGCCGGTGTTCAGACAGCAGGGATGTGTTTCCCACCGTTCTGGAGGCTGGGAAAACCGCGGGCGGCCGAGGTGCCGGCGGACTGGCGGCCGGTGAGGGCCACTTTGTGATGCATAGAGGGTGGCTTTTTGTTGTGTCTTCACGTGGCAGAAGGGGGAGAGGGCTCTCGGGGGTCCCTTCTACAAGGGCACGAACCCTGCAGTCCCCAACCCTGGGCAGAGGCCTGTTGGGGCCACACAGCAGGAGCTGAGCGGCGGGGTGAGCCAGCGAAGCGTCTCCTGCAGGAACAGCCGTCCCCATCGCTCACGTCACCGCCTGAGCTCTGCGCCCCACCCCCGCCCCCATCCGTGGAAAAACTGTCTTCCGTGAAACCGGTCCCTGGTGCCAAAAAGGTTGGGGACTGTTGCAGCCATCCCGTTTTTGGGGGCTCTGTTCTCGTGACCGAACCGTCTCCCCAAAAGCCCCACCTCCAAATGTTATCATGTTAGAGATTAGGTTTCAATATATATGTTGGGGGTGGTGGGGGCATATTCGGTCCATAGCAGAGTGCAACAGCCTCCACCTCCCCAGCTGTGTGCAAAGAAATCACATTTAGAAGCAAATGGTTCAACGTGTAGCAGGAAAATGAGCTCTTCTTGTGGTGGGCTCTGTCATTGCATCCCCCGAATGACGTAAATCACCGTGTTCGCACCGGTGTCTGTTGTGTGCATGGTTCGTGCTTGGCTCTGAGGGACACACACGGAGAAGGTCTCCCTGTCCTGGGAGACCTTGTCCTCCTGGGAGAGACAAGATGGGTGGATGCTCCAGTGAAGAGAAGAGGCCGAGGAGAGACCACGGGGGAAGTCGCCTTTTAGCAGGTGGGGAGGGAGGCTGAGCTGCCCCCGCAGTCCGTGGGGTGGGTGCAGAAGTAGGAAAGGGACTAGGGGAAGCTCAGCCTCAGAACTGGGCGAGGAGAGAGTCAGTGTTGTAGGGTCAAGAGCAGCAGAGCAGCCGGGAGAGCACTGGGCTGGGGGTGCAGTCCCAGGCATCAGGGAACCTTCCAGAAGCAGGCGCGGTGGGTGGAAGAATGGTGTACGCAGCCGCATGAGACGGCAGGGGCGGGCTGGGTGGAAGCAAGAGACGTCAGCAGGCAGACTCCTCGGGAAACTGGGCCATGCGGGGAGGGGAGGTCAGTTTTGGGGGTCTGCGGAGATGAGGTCAGTTGGCAGGGTGCCATGCGCTGGGGGCGCGTGTTGGGTCCATCGCCCTGCTAATGCCGTCAGCCGAGAAGCGCACACTGCCGACGCCAGGAACCACGGCTTGGTAAAAGAAGCCCCGCTCCTACGCGCCAACACTGAGCACGTACTGGCGGTTGAGTCTTGCCTCTTGCGGGAACCCGTACCCCACTCGTAACGCTGAGACATCTGACTTTGGCTAAAGAGTTGCTCCTCTGATGAGATCTTGTGGTTTGAACAGGACACAGCTGGAGGAATTGACTTTTTAGAGGACGCAACCAACGCCGGCGGGCGGGGCTCCCTGGGTCGCACAGGGGCACCCGGGGGTGGGTCTGTAGAGCTTCGGTGGGGACCTGTTTGCCTATGAGACAGATGTCACTGGGCACCTCCTGTGTGTGAGTCCTGGCGCTGGGCTGTAGAGGTCCGTGCACGGCTGCCCTGACACCCCCAGGCGAACAGGGAAGTGGGGACCCTACTCTTGCCTTTTCTTACCTTAGTTCAATCTTCAAATGTGTTTTTTTTTCTTTTTTTTTTTTTTTGAGACAGAGT
>NW_012148108.1:1817127-1831158 GCF_000956105.1 Propithecus coquereli | reverse complement strand
TCTATTTTTAGTAGAGACGGGGTCTCGCTCTTGCTCAGGCTGGTCTCGAACTCCTGACCTTGAGCGATCCTCCCGCCTCGGCCTCCCAGAGTGCTGGGATCACAGGCGTGAGCCACCGCGCCCGGCCTTCAAATGTATTTTGAAAGCCTCTCTGAGATGCACACTCAGCCAGTGCTCCTTCCTGTGTGGAGACTCGGTCTCTCGAGGAGACAGAGAAATAAATCCGTGTTTTTGAGGGATCCCATCTCGGCGACCGGGGTGGGCCTCAGCAATCCTGCCGTGATGTCCCCCGCACGTGGCCCTGGGCTCTCCCCACCACCCAAGGGGGCAAAGGGAGCAGGGACCCTCATTTCTCTCTTGCCACTCGGCGCCTTCCACCTGGGGGGATTGAGGAGCTGTCACCCCAAGCGGGGTGAACATGGTAGTGTCAGCGTGACAGACCCCCGTGGGTGTCCCCCGGGCCGAATCAGCTGCTCCTCCTCCTCCCTGAATTCTCTGTTTTGCGGCCTCTGCCCAGCGTTGGCCTTCTTCCCTCTCATCCGTTAGAATTCCTGTGGTACGAGCTGTTGGTCTTAAGCGTGGACAGTTGCATTTTGTTAATTTGAAAAAATATTATCTCTAATGAGTCCTGCAGCCAGTTCTCCTCCCCCATCAAAGGCCCTTTGTTTGCAATTGTTGTCACGACTGTGAGCAGCATGCCCTGGGCGGGATGCAGCCCACGAGAAGGGCAGAGGTATTTGTCCTTTGGGGAGTAAATAACCGGGCAGTATATGGCGGGCCCAGTGACGTTCTACCTGCCCCCGGTTTCCTGCCCAGAGCTGGCCAATCCCACTCACCGGTGCAATAAACGTCCCGTTACCGAGATGGAAACACCCCTCTCTAGGATATCGTTTCCTTCCTCTGCGTAAACAAGGCCTTGTCGGCAGTAGCTGGGGTGTGTGGTTGTGGGGGTGTCCCCAGCCCGCTCTAGGGACGGCTCCCGGCTGCCCAAGATGTGACGGCCTAACTCCCTGGCAGGTGTCCGTCCTACGACTGCCCAGCCGGCGTTCCCTGCGTTCTCTGGCTGACCTGACTTATTCCAGTGCCTGCTGTCAACTTAGTGTCCTTGAATCACCTCCCCAGGAAGCCCCTCCTTGCCCATGTCATTCCCTCCTGGCGTCCCTCCAAGGCTCGGTTGAGGTCCCTCCCTTCCCCGGGAAGCCCCCCTTGGCCCCTGCGGGCCTCCGTGGTCTCTCCTCCTCCGAGCTCTCGGGTTCCTGATGACCCAAGCAGCCTGGCTGGCTCGGCACACCATGCCGTTGGCGTCCGCTCTCACCTGGCCTCCCTGCGCGGAAAGGGGACAAAGTTCTTGAACCGCTCTTCCCGTGCGTCCCGGGGTGCCCAAGGGGGGTTGGGATGGATACGTGCTCGCTGTGGGGTTGGCCCACCGACCGGGAGGTGGCGGGCAGGGCTCCGTGGTCTGTGTAGCTTGGTGAATGGGGAGCTCCTTTGGGGTTTTCAAGGTCAGAACAGGCGGGACAAGGAGGAAGCTACAAGCAACAGAGAGGCAAATCTTCCCAGAGGTCTCCCGCCCCGTAGATGTGGGGTCTCATGTGGAAGACCCCAGAACTGCAGACTTGGAGACGTGGCCATGACACCCAGCCCACTGGCCACCAACTGGTGTGACTTAGCAAATCCCCTGGCCCGCTGATGGGCTCATCATTTAACTGATGGCTGCCGTCCCTGCCAGGAGCATCTCCAAGTGGCCCGGCGTGGGCCTAACGGACAACACACGATGCTTATTTTTGCGCATTGGCTTTCAGGGCTGACTGGCTCAGAACTGCGTTTCATTCTCATGGCCTCTTCTGAGCACGATGTTATTAAACAGATTATGTCATTTAAAGCAGAAATAACAATGGTGCAATCTGTTAAATTGCTTATCCTTTTAGACAACTGTCAGCGAGAAGAACGTGGGGGTGACCACTTTCCCCTTCCCTGCCAGGCGGGAGTCGGCGTTGGGTGCCCCCTCTGTGTGCGTCTGCACGGAGCCGCAGAAACTCAGAACCTTCCGTCTGTCTGACCCAGATTCGAATCTCAACCCTGACGCTTAAAGGTGCGGCCTTGGCCAGGTCACGTGTGCTCGGCTCGGAGCATCTGGGCGTCCTGATGTGGGGACAGCACACCGGTGGGTCACACACGACCAGGGACGGGGCTGGCTCCCAGCGCCGGCCACTCTGATGGCCAACGGCGGTGGCGCGCGTGCGCTGGGTAAAGGATGTTCTCCTCCCCCGGCTCACTGCGGCATTGCCCCGAAGTAGATCATTATTCCGTATGGGATAAATGGTGTTATCGGGCTGATATGCTTAAGGCTAATGAGCCCATGTCTAGCATCTGAGAAGCCAGATAACAAGACATGTTTTTCTCCATTGGCTTCTATTGATGTATTAATTAATGAAATCCAAGATGCCCCTTGGAGCCGGAGGAGTGTTTAAATCACTCCTGAGCTTTGCATAGCGCCATCTCCCCGCCCGCTCCCAGACTCCGCGGAGGTGGGGGAGGGCGGCCGGGTCTCCCGCCCCTGGCCTGGCCCAGGTGGGAGCAGCAGGAGGTATAGACAAGAGGCCTGCACTGGACACCCTGAGGCCGTGGCGGTCCCAGTGCTGGGCCACACACGTCACAATGGGCAGGGGCCACAGCAAGCCCCTCCGCCACCCTCAGCCAGGACGGACCCGCTCGGCCAGCCTGATGTGGCTTTGTCTGCTCACTCCACCTCCTGTGTGGTTTCTCTCTTCAAAAGAGCTCCAGTACACACCCCATCCATTGGCAGCCTTTACGTTCACTGAAAACCTACCCGCAAAGGCCTGCGTGCTGGTCCTGGGTGAGGCTTTAATCCCCTATGGTTGGTTGATTTGTTCAGAGCGGCCGTCCCCTTCCGCAAGTGATAGCCTGGTTTAGGGCTCGGTGTTGACCTTGGACATGCTCGGGTTCCAGGCCTGACTCCACGCTCAGTAGCTGCACAGACTTGGTCAAGCTGTTGCAATTCTCTGAGCCTCAATTTCTGCATCTGTGAAATGGCCACAATCCTAATATACAACCCAAAGGGCTGTTCTGAGGATGCCATGAACTAGCATGTGGGAAGGAGTTCCAGGGTCTGCAGAGAATAGGGGGGCAGGGATAATTATTATTTGTAACAATGATACATCTTTTTAAATATGGAATGGGGGAAATAAGATTGGAGAAAAAGTATTTCTCACAGAAATGAAATTGCATTATTTTTCAAACCTTCTAGTGACTTTCCCTTTTCTGACACTCTGGCAAGAAGACAGCCTTTAAAAATCTGCTTCTGGCTGGGCACGGTGGCTCATGCCTGTAATCCCAGCACTCTGGGAGGCTGAGGCAGGAGGATCACTTGAGGTCAGGAGTTTGAGACCAGCCTGAGCAAGAGCGAGACCCGTCTCTACTAAAAATAGAAAAATTAGCCGGGCATGGTGGTGCTCACCTGTAGTCCCAGCTACTCGGGAGGCTGAGGTAGGAGGATCCCTTGAGCCCAGGTGTTTGAGATTGCTGTGAGCTATGTTGACACCCCTGCTCTCTTCCCAGGAGCAACAGAGCAAGACCCTGTCTCAAAACAAACAAACAAAACCGTGCTTCAACATTTAAAATTGGTGTGTGATTAGCATTTTTTCCATACTAAAGGAGAAGGCATTTGATTAAAAGTTGTCAAAAGTGGCCTACAGCTCTCTCGACGACCTGGCTGGAGCCATTACTTTGCACCTTGACACCTAAAAGTAACCACTTACCTCCTGCACCCTGCCGGTAACCATGTACCCCTGCACCCCAAAAGTAACCATGTACCCCCCCTGCACCCCAAAAGTAACCATTTAGCTCTGTACCCCACAAGCACCCCGCACCTATAGGTAATCACGTGCCCCTGCACCCCAAAAGTAACCATGTACCCCCCTGTAGCCCAACAGTAACCCAGTACTCCTGCACCCCAGCCCAAACCTGCAGCCGAGTGAGGCTGTCCTTGCCGTCTGTGCTGCCCCACACATGAAAATCCCCAGGGGCAATTGTCACCTGTCAGCCAGAAGGAACGAGGAAGCCTCGGACGGTCCCTTATTCTGGCCGACCTTGCTCCTCCCGGAGCCCAGTGGAGCGGGTTTTCCCAGCAGCACGGTCAGGAGTCATTTCACTGGTCTGTAATCCTACAGCCGAGACCTGTAACGCCCCACAACGGGAAGTGTGGGCTGTGGGCTCTGGACCTTCCTGGTGAACCTCCCTGTCTCTCAGATTCCACCACGTGGTGGACAGAAGTCACCTTGTCACCTTGCTCCACTTCCCCTGCACACGCCGCCAGGACACCGTGATGATTAGCACCTGCCAGCAATCACCACCACGGCCCCCAGACCGCCTTTCCCTTCTGCATCTCTCATCTGGGTACCCAGTGTTCCGCAACTCAGATTCCACTCTATTTAGAATCAGTAACGACTTAGAATTCAAATTCGAGCCCGACTCTAAACCATAAAAGCCCCTGATTATTTCATTAGTAATTTGCTAATTGGCATTAGATATTTAATTACACATTCCAAATATTTGATGAACTAGTTTAGCTCCCCGTAGGAGCCAGCAATGGGGACTGTATTTTTCAGGAAGCAGAAAGCGCAGGGGGGGTGACGGGGAGAGGGTGCTGGGGTCTGTGCCTGTCCGACGCCGGGACAAGCGGTGGAAGGATTTGCCCTTCCTTCGCCCGCCCCGGCGGTCAGTGCAGCGGGGCGCCCAGCGGCCTGAGCCAGCCCTCTCCGGCTCTGCTCGTCAGCTGCTCTTTCTGTTCTCCCTGTTCCTTCGGAGATGCTATCCTTTCTGCTTTGATTTGCTTCTCACAATGTAAGGTGGTTCCCCCCAGCCCCCTCTCACCCTCCTGATGTCAGGGCTGCTTTTTGACACGGAAGAAAGGGTCAGACACTCACCCCCGGTCCCTCGCACGCCCCGTCCCCATCCTCCCAGTGCATCTCGCGGCGGACCCTGTCTGCATCGGACACCAGATGGCCCCACAACCTCCTTAGAATAGATTTGCATCAGATACCACTCGGTCTCTGGCTCCCTCCCGTAAGGTGTGGGAGCTGTTTCTTTAGAAGGAAAAGAAAAAAAAAAAAAAGATAATTTCAGTACAAGAAAAAAATGCACAAATGTTCATTTCTGTTTCTTCTGGGATCTTTCTGATGATAAGTGGGCACCGAATTCGTGCAGCCCCCAAACTGTGTCCTGCTCCTCAACGGTGCTGGGACCCTAGTCCACTGGACTCCAACCCAGGGACAAAAGTCTCCGTGGGACAGCTCAGCAAACAATGCAGAGAGAGGTGTGCTTAAGGCTACATGTTTGTTCTCACCCTGCCTGGCCCTCTGCAGACGTCGGTTAGTCTGTCTGCTGTGCAGGTGGACCGAGAGCCGGACTGGACCCAGAAAACAGAACAGCCCGGCCGGCGGCCACTCACACGCTCCATCCATCCTGCGCTAGACTGAGGGACGGCAGTCGGCACTGATGTCTCACTGAGTTCTCTGCTGCCCTCATGACTATGGTCGGCCACATGTGGAACTTCCAGCGACCACTCCAGACACGCCCAGGGAGGGTGAACCGATGACCCGGAAGAGAAAGCCGCCTCCCAGTCCCGAACCTGCAACGCAGCTCAGAAGGAAGATGCCAGCTCTTACAGAACCCGCTGGGTCCCCACGCGGTGCCCGAGGAGGAAGGGCCAGTTGTGTGCCTGTCACCTCCTCCAGCTAGGTTTTTCGGACGCAGAAAGGTATGCTGTCAGGGATTAGGTTAAGGGCCCCCAACGGCCCTTGTTTGAAAGATGCAGACGCCTGTTTCCGCGCAGACAGACCTGCTCCCCCACCACCCCTACTCGCTCCATTTCAGGACGTCGGGGAGGAGGGAGGCCGCCGGTGAAGCTTCAGACCAAGGCCGGTCTGTGTCTGCCCACGGGCCCTCAGGAGGGAAGGGGAAGGAGGAAAGTCCGGCAGGCACCCCAGCTCCACTCCGTGTTGGATCTTGAGACCGTCACTTCACTTCCCCGCTTGCTCAGCTGTAAAATGGAGACAGTGTCCCCGCCCAGCTCATGGAGAGAGGGGACCCCACTGGCGACGAGGTCTCAGAGCAGTCCCAAGCACAAACCCCAGGAAGGGCCGGGAGGTGCAGGAGGAGAATGACTTTGTTTCCCAGAGCCATTGGCTTTCCCCCTCTGTATCTGCCTTCTGAGCTTTAAAATTCAACTGTATTTTAACCAGCCCGTACACACAGATATATGGGTTTTTATGAGAAGCTGCCTCAAATCCCTTTGGAAATAGGGTGAGTATAAAATAAAAACTAATAAAATGATTTTTCAATAGAAACCTAGCTCTAATGATCAACACCGAGGAGGCCCCTTTTTTTCCTCTCTGGAGTTGGAGCCATTTTGAAATAATGATGCTTCCAGAAGCAGGAAGTTTGTCCTGTCCTTGGCCCGCTGGGGTGCAGGGTGGGAGGAAGGAGAAGGTGCACACCTGTGGACAGAGCCCTCAGGTGTGCTGCTGCGGCGGGCTGGGTGGGCCTCCCAGCCCCGCCCGTTTCTGTCCTGCAGCCCCCGGGCCCCCACCCTGGGCATCCTCACCTTGCCCGCGCCCCACCCCCCTTCTGGACAGCTCTGTGTTTGTACCACCTCTCCCGGCCCTCGGAATCCTCAATTCTTCACCGGCTCCAGATCGATCTTTACCTACCGAATAAAAGAGAAAAATCCCGTAGTTTAATTGGAAACAAAGGATGGACGGTAGAAAGATCGTTATCACCTGGGTAAAGTTCAAAGTCCAGGTGTGACAGGTCTGATCGACTGATGAAGCTGATGCTCTCAGCCTGCGTGGCTTCTCTCCCCACCTTCCGCTCTCGGTCCGACCAGACCTCAGGGCCAGCGGCGGGGCAGGGCTGTCTCGCACAGGCGGCCTTTGTGGGTCCCCGCGGAACCTCCCTGTGGTTCTCTCACTGCCCAGGGCACTGAACGCCCTGCTGGGTGACATCTGCCACGTGCATGGACCGACCCTTCGTTGCTACCATTACCTGAGCAGCTGCCTCTGGTTTCAGTGCTCGGCAGCTATTTTGTTTTTGAACTAGTGCTCGGATGACATACTGCAGACTCAGTCTTCGAGAGCCAGAGACTTGAGAAGACCCTTTGGGTTTTGGGGTGCTACTGACTGCACTGCTAGACAGAGCGCTGTGAGGCTGATCCCATACGAACATCCAATATTAACGTTTTTGCTCCCGGACCCGGAAAGAGTGTGGAAAAACGTAGCAGGAAGAGGGGCTGGGGCAGATGCATTTCTCCTGGAACGGGCGAGGCAAAAGGTCCCCACCCCTGCGGGTGACAGCAGCTCTGGCCCTTGGGGCTGGTCTTCCGTTTGGACAGGTCAGAGTGAAGGGCGCTGGGGGTTGGATGGATGCCAGGACTCCCACCCCAGTTCAATGCCGCCTGAAGCGACTCTTTACCTGCAGATACTCGTGTCTTTGCATTTGGGGTCTTTGAGCTTGGGCAATGCTTTCCTGCCTTGGGGACCAGCTCCCGGAAATGGATGGTGGTAGAAGAGGAGGCCTCGGGAACCCGTGTGGGGGATGGGAGAGCACGGAAGAGGATGGTTCCAGGAGCTCCTACTGCACACGCCCAGCAGACTGCAATGCAATGCCTGGTTGCAGCTCACCGATTCACATCAGCGAGGAGGTATCTGGTATCT
Source organism: Propithecus coquereli (assembly GCF_000956105.1). NCBI lineage: Eukaryota > Metazoa > Chordata > Mammalia > Primates > Indriidae > Propithecus > Propithecus coquereli. The sequence goes on along the minus strand of NW_012148108.1, from coordinate 1,823,425 downwards.
ATCCTTTGTCCTGGGGGCTGAAATGTGCCTGGCCTGGCGCCCTGGGTCGGGGAGGTCGGGGCTGGGGGGGCGGGGATCCAGCCGCTGAACTTAAGAAGAGGTCCTCGCACAGGCAAGCGGGGGCAGTTGGGCCCGGCACCCAGTTTGGGCTCCAGGGACAGGGGCCAACTTGCTTTGCATAATGAAGTGCTGGAAATTAGTATGCATTTATTAATTTGCGTCGCTGGGGTGTCAAGGAAACGGGGGAGGGGGGAGAGGTGTCCCGGGAACGAGGGAGGAGGTGAAGTCCAAGTTTGTGGTAAAGGATGAGAGACTTATAAAGAAGAGAGAAATCTATCACTCGGGTTTAAATTACCTGCTAGGGGGCAGAGCCCCGGGGGCTCCCCAGCCCCCGACGACCCTGTTACTTGTGTATTCTTAGCGCCGTCTTCTACCTGAGCTTCCTCCCGTAAGCGCCACCTAGGTGGGAGGTGAGAGAGAGGTGAACAGAGACAGGGTCTGGCTGACAGTAGGAGCCGGGTGGAAATGCAGACGGCAGAGGCTCCTGACTTTGTCCAGGGGATGGAAGTCGAAGTCCTCGGCCCTGGGACTCTTGGGGAGGATTTTGGACTCGCCCCTGGTCAGGAGGTCGGGGCTGGAGCTGATGTCAGCTTGACACCCGGCTGACATTAAGGCTGAGAACTGGGGATGGGGAACCCCTTCATTTGGCCAGGTCCTTAAAAACTCTCCCTCTCTCCCTTCCACACACTCCTATCCCCTTATTTGGTCATTTTAAGGGGGAAAAAAATCAGAATTCCAGGCTTGTTCTAAACAAAACCTTTCATTAAAACTGAGTACCCTCAGCCCTGGCGCTAATGGCTGTGGACTGTGGACAAGTGGGTGTCCTGCTGAACCTGCGCTCCTGAAGGACCGAGGGCCATTGTGACTAGCGGGGGGAACGCCGGCACCCCCAGGGTGGGTCCGCGACACTTGAAAACGCTTGTCTTAAAAGGTTCTGAGAACGGTGCCCCACGGTGTCTGCTCAGGGAGCCCCGGCTCTGCAACGCCGTTGTTCCCAGACAGAGCGCGAGGCACAGTCGATCCGGCCCTTAGCTGAATTTCCACTTATTCCAAACTATTTAGGAGCAAATTAATAAAGGGCTACTGGATCTCAGGAATTCTGTGGCCTCCACATCAGCCTGGTGAAGGCTTGGGGATGGGCCTCGACTTAGCTCCGTAGCAGGGGCAGCTGTTGCTCCTCTAGGCCTCGCGGTGCGGTCCGGGGACAGACCCTGCCTTCGAAAGGGCCCGCCTTGGAGAACGGGAAGAACTACTGAGCGTGAGCATTTGTGCAGGGCTTCTCGGTGGCGCTAGTGCCATTGCAGGCCTGAGGACTTCTTGGAGGCTGCTGTGAGCATTGCCAGATGTTTAGCCCCATCGCCGGCCTGTACCCACTGGTTGTGACAACCAGAAACGCCTCCAGACACTGCCACATACCCCCTGGGGGCACAGATTTGTCCCTGGTGGAGAATCCTTGCTCGGGCAGAAGTGACTCTCAAGATTCTGCCCTCAAAGAGCGTAAGATCAGCCAGGAAAGGCAAAACGTGCCCAGTGCAGAGGCCGGTGGGTCGAAGTAACTGGGGAGAGAATCGCCCGCCATATTGGTCTCTGAGACCTCTCCCCATCATTTCAGTCCCGGTGAGTCCTTTCTTCTCCTCTAAGAGCTGCATTTCTGAGGTCCCGAGTGACACATTCCACTCGTTAAGGCTTGTTAATTCCCACGTGAATTATTGCCAGAAGGTCCCAGGGCTCCGTCTCCCGTCTGATCGCACCTGTTAGTCGTGAGCGGTCACTGCGGCCTTTATTGCAACACCAGCCATTAAACTGGAGGCTTGAAAATGATTATTTTGCCCCCAAATCCACTTACCCCTGGGACGTTTCCATGCCTGTTCTCATCCAACCCGGAGGAGCTCCGTCGAGAGCCCCGTCAAACGCCGAGAGCTCCCGGTGGCGACACTGCTTGGCGGAGGCCGCGCGTCCATCGTGCTTTATGGCTGTTCTCGAGTCCAGTTTCAGAGCAGCTTCTGTAGGTGTTGGCATCAGCCAATGTTCCAACAGATAAAGCCAAAGCTCGTGCTGTCCTTCCTTCCCATCCCACCAAAGGAGCTTTCTTTTCCCTGTAGAGGCGCAGTAGGGCTAAAACCTTCCTTGTTTCGCTTGGGGCTAAACATACCCAACATGAGGCAGGAAAATCGTCTAATTTTTCCAATGAAAGTCTGTGCCAGTCAAACACAGTCTCACCTCCTCACATTTAAGAGGCATCAAAAACGTACAAACGTTAGACCCCCAGCCTCGAAAGGTGAGTTTCCACGAACGCACCTATGAAAGGGAACTGAATTAAGACACAGTGTGCTGGATGCCTTTGAAACAGCGAGGAAACCACGAGTGCTGCTTCGTGCTAATGTTTTAGATTTCACCGGTAGTGAGGAAATTATCCTCATTTTCGTTGGCAGAGGTTGGTAAAGGTTTTCGAATCCGAATAGTAATGCCGTTCCATCGTGCAGTTTATAAACGACTTTTGGCAAATCTGATGGTTCCCATCTTGAATTGCTGCTGAAAATACACACAGCAAGCGGTAAATCGCGCGGGAGTCCAGGGGGGTCGCGTAGGATACCGTTCGAGGGAGGGAAGAAAGAGAGGAGTCCTGGTAACCAACTCTTCCTCTCCCAAGAAAGAGTTAACAGAAAGAAATAAAATCAGATATGTGTAGCCTCCAGACGTCCATTAAAGTGCAGAATGCTGTTTTCTATCACAGATTATATGCCAGATGTTCAAACTATCTCTAATCATTGCAGATGTAATGGAGTAGAATGTTGCAGTTTGTGAGTTTACTGGCATTAATCCTATATACTGCACAAGGGAAAAGATTTTAAATATATAATTATATCTCATTAATACTCAGGTTTTATTTCCTTTCAATGGAACAGGACTTATTAAAGCAACCATTTACCGCATGTTTTCTTTCTGCATTTGGCCCCGGCGGAGTCCCGCGTGCGCCCGGCGCGGAGGTGCGTGGTAACCCGGGCGCGGGGAAACACCCGGGGACGGTCGTGAGCCTTCCGCTGCCCACGCCCGCGTTCATAGGTGCGAGATGTTTCTGCATCGTGAATTGATAAGAGAGACTTCACCACACACCTTCTCAGTCGCTACTCGCGTTTTCTTCATGCCGGAAATATTTGTATTTCTCCATTTGGGAGAAAATGGCCTGCGCACTGGCTCTTTAGGGGGCGTCGGGAGAAGACGGTGCCTTGTGGGCTCCAGAGGGTGGAGGCGGAAACCCCGCGCGGCACCCACATCCTCTCAGGCACTTACGGGACTCGCCAAAGGACCGAGAAAGTTGTCGCTGTTGTGTGTTTTCCTAGAGAATCACCATGGTTAGGGTTAGAGTGTGTCTCAAGGGCAGAATGCCGGAATGAGGAGTAAAGAAATCCCTCCCCGGAGCACTCCGGCCCCTCTGCCCTAAAAAAAAAAAAAAAAAGATAGGAAGCTTTTCACCAAGCAGCTAAACTAGGTTGGAATGATGAGCAGTAACTCCAAGCCACCCACTGGGCTGACGGCCAGCCTCCTCCTTGGCCGGAACAGAGTCCGGACAGCTTCCCTCCCTCCTTTCCACGGAGCCAGGGCTGTCCTCTCTGGCGTCCCCCCTGTGAGCTCAGAGTCCTTGCCGCCCTAAGGGTTGGGCTTCCCGGGCCAGCTTTGCCTGGGGGAAGGATGCGCACACCCGCAGCTGGGAGGTGCTGGGCTTGCTTCTAGGTAAGGACAGAGCCTGCGTTTTCAGCAATCCTGTCTCTGCACTCTTAGCTCTATTGCAATGAGTGATTTGATTATTCTAGTAACAGACTCCTTGAGCCCAGGGACCAAATCCACCCTGCTCTCTACTCCCCAGCCCCGAGTATGGTGCCGGACACATCATCCGCTCTTCCTACCTCTTTCTTGGACGATAAAAGAATAAATTACTGGGTAGCGAGGTCCTTTTGGGAAAAGCTGGGTGGGGCTGACAATTTAGCGCGACGTCCTTAGCTATCATGTTTGGCGTGGGAGAGAGTTTGATGGATTCCGCAATAATGAGATTGACGAGACAGATGGCGGCTGCCAGGAATTCAGCAGAGGCCAGCACGATGGAGAGGCCGCGGCTCTGCGGCGGGGCGGGAGCAGCGGCGGCGGCGGCAGAAGCTCAGTGGTGGTTTCTGTGCCCCCGGGATGAAGTCATCTGTAGGTCGGTGGAGGACGGTCAGGCGCAGGCCTGGGACTGGCGGGCTAAGTTGTTTCTGGATACTGCCCGTTGGACACCCGGTCTCTCTCTCTCCTGTCTTCTTCTCTCCCCTTTTCCTTGTGGGACATTCAGATCAATAGGGAGACCACCTAAACCCTACACTTGGAGAGGCTTTTCCTTCCTCTCTGACTTTCAAAGTCATTTCTGAGTGTCGAGGAGAAATGCCGCCCACTGTCATCTTAACCCACACGCTGAGCTCACCCATCTGTGAGCCAAGCCCAGTCTTTTTCCTGCTCTGTCTGGGACCCTGAGGGGTCCATGCCCAATGAGACGGGGTGAGCTCAGGGGTAGCTGTTGTTGTAAGAGGTGAATGACGTGGTCCAAGCTACCCGCTCAAGCCACTGCTGGGCTTGGCTCCCGATCGACTACTTGAACCCCCGGGGATTACTGCTGGGCCACCTGGCACCGTGATGCACGGGCCATACAGAATACAGCCCACTGTGGGTCCCATCACCTGGGGCCCTGTGGCCAGCCACTCCACCTGTATTAGGGCCCCATAGTTATACCAGGAGGTGTTTTTCAGATGGCACATTCTCTGCTGCAGGTGGTGTGGCCTTGATCCAAAACCCTAGGAGTCTACACTGTGATTCCTCCTTTAGGATTTGCCATAAACTCTCCATAGCATCGTTTCCCTTCACTGACGACTTCTTATTCCTTGGGTCCGGTCAGACCATAGGGCCCAGGCAACAGAGCTGTTTGCATCACAATCTGGACCTGCTACAGAGGCCTTTTCTCCTCTGGGCCCCACTCAGAACGAGCAGCTTTCCGTATCACCCAACATGACCCCAAGAGCAGCATCTCCATATGCGGGAAATGCTGCCTCTGGAATCCAGCGGTTCTAGAACCAGATGCCGCGCTCCATTCTTTATGGCAGGAGGCGATACTGTATCTTTTACTATGGAAGGGATGTCCTGCCATGTCCTTTTAACCACTGAACTCCCTAAAATGTTACTGAGACTTGGAAGACACCCGAATCTTCGAAGGAGATTTGCTCCCACCTTCTGTAACGCGAGTGTCTTCCCAAAGCCTCTGTCTTAGTCTGGGCTGCATAACAAACAGACCACAGACTGGGTGGCTCAGACAACAGGAATTTATTTCTCCTAGTTATGGAGGCTTGAAAGTCCGAGATCCAGGTACAGACAGCTTTGGCTCCTGGTGAAGTCCCTCCTCCTGGTTCGCAGGTGGACAGGTGGATGGCCTCTTGCTGTGTCCTCACCTGGTGTGGGGGAGGTTGGAGAGAGAGAGGGGGAGAGAGAGACAGAACGCAAACATGTGCGCACACTCTAGTCTCTTTCTGTCTTTATAAGGGCACCAGCCCCACCGTGGGGGCTCCACCTTCACTACCCCGTCTGAACCGAATAGCCACCCACAGGTCCTGCAGGACATCTCAGTGGTTCAGATCACTTTGAGCGTATCGTGGCAGAGCTGTGTGAACACAGCTCTTGGGAAAACCTATACATGTATCCTGTTGTTTATCCTAGAACTATTTCTAATCTTCTTGCTGATTGCAATAGAAAAAAAAATGCATTGCTAAATCAGAGGCTGCACACCGTGTTCTTGGGAGCACACTGATCTACTCTGGCGGAGATGCTACAACCGATTCCGAAGGTCCAATTGGGGTAACTCCTTGGTCAAGCGTGAGACGTCCACTGTCATTCTCCAGGGTCCATCTGGGTTTTGCGGGAGATCGGCCAGAAAATTAAACGGAGATGTGATGGAAACTACCACCCTCGTATCTGTTAGCTATTTAAAAGGAGCGCTAATTTCTGTATTATTATTATTGTTGTTATTTTGTATCTTGATTTGAGCAGTGGGGCCCAATCAAGGGACCCGATTTCCCGGTGTGTCTGTACTGACATGCATTAGGCTGGGCGCGGTGGCTCACGCCCGTAATCCTAGCACGCTGGGAGGCCGAGGCGGGAGGATTGTTTGAGCTCTGGAGTTCGAAACCAGCCTGAGCAAGAGCGAGACCCGTCTCTACTAAAA
>NW_012148108.1:1812806-1816233 GCF_000956105.1 Propithecus coquereli | reverse complement strand
TTTTTAGGTCTGAAAAGTGGACGAGGCATCATGGCTGCCCCCAGTCTTCCGATCACTCAGCTCTGATTTCTTTTGATGGTGCAGGTTGAGTTGTGCCCTTGCTGACCGCCCTTCCATTTTGCCCCCGGGGGACACTGTGCCCTACTGCCCATCTCCACTACGCTCTGCAGATCAGGGTCCCTGGCTGCCCCTCTGACCTTGCCACTTACGGCAGTTATGGCCCTTCCTCTGCTATAGTCTGCCGTCACCCCACGGTGACCGGTGAGCCCCCTTCTGCAACAGTCTCCTCGACACCGGCTCTGCACTGCAGAGGGGAGTCACCACTGAACTTGGCGGTGACGCCGGTGGCCCCTCACCGGGACCTGCCCCAGGCTTAGCGAGCGGCACATGCGCCAAGATCTTGCGTGGAGCCCTGTCTGTGTGTCATCCCCACGGAGAGCATCCACGTCAGCACGCCTGCCTCTGAGATCTGGTCCTATGTCCTGGCTTGTCCCTCCTCAGCAACGTGGCCCCGACAGGCTTACGCAGGGGTGTGAGCTGCTGTCCGGTGCGGGTGGGTAGCCAGCCTTGGGACGTCAGGGTAGGGGTGACGGGGAGAAAGATGTCCGGATGCCTTGGGGCAGGCATCTCCCAGGATGTATTCTCGGCTCACGGAACAAATGGGAAACACCCCTGCTCTCGACAAGCAAAAGTGGACCGTTCTGCAGTGGAAGCCAGTCGAGATGCAGATCCCACGGAGATAGGGCTCCCACATTTAAATAACCTGCTAGTGGCTTTCGTTGTCAATAATCTGACGTGCGCTCAGGCAAGACGGGTTAGGTGCTTTCGAATGGCCTCAAACCTGTCAATATGCAACAAGCAGATAAGGACGAGAATTAGGTCCGCCACCCGGGCTTTGGCTTGACATCCTGCGCTTTCTTGGCTAGATTGCTAAATGGTTTCATATGGAACCAGGAATTGCTGCTTAATGCTGATTTGTGAACGATACCATCAGTGCTGACGCAAATGATTCAGACAATTGATACTGGAATAAATTGGGATGTTTCCCTTTAAATAACAATATCGGCAAAGGTTCGGCACAAAGGGCAGGGGTCTCGTTGGAGCGGCAGTGCCGTTCCTGAGGGCCGAAGCTGGGATTTAGGGAGGGGCAGCTGGAGTCAGAGGCAGGCTCGACCTGGCTCTTGCACCCGCCAACCTGGGACCGTGGCAGGTTACTTTGTTTCTCTTGGTCTTGTTTCTGCAAGATGAGTAACAAACGTCACAATTGTTATGAGGATAATGTGGCAAATTGCATTTGAAAGACTCAGCATAGCACTTGGCACAGAACAGCCAATAGATAGTGGGTGTTGTTATTTATCATGATTCTGACGTGCTAGATGTTGACGTCCAGGGAAGGAAGGTGGCATCGGGGGAGGGGCAGTCAGTGGAATCAGGCACATCTGCAAATGCCCCCAGCGGGTCGCGTGGAATGCCGGGGTGCCAGTGTTCGCTGGGTGCTCTCGGGATCTGAGGACAGGTAGGAAACCTCCAGCATCAGGGGCTCTCCTTCTTGAGGGCGGGTTGTGTTTACAACCCAGGAAACCCCTTAAAGAGCTCTTTGAAGTTTGGGAACAATATTGCATTCTTTTTTTTTTAAGTTTAACAATTGCTCATGGAATTAAATTATTATTTTTTATTTCAGCATATTATGGGGGTACAAATGTTAGCTGACATATATTGCCTTTGCCCCACCCGAGTCAGAGCTTCAAGCGTGTCCATCCCCCAGACGGTGCGCACTGCACCCATTAGATGTGAATATTCCCATCCCCACCTCCCCCCTCCCACCTGCCCATCACCCGATGAATGTTATTACTATATGTGCACTTAAGTGTTGCTCAGTTAATACCAATTAGATGGCAAGTACATGTGGGTGCCTGTGTTTCCATTCTTGGGATACTTCACTTAGCAGAATGGGCTCCCGCTCTATCCAGGATACTACAACAGGTGCTAGATCACCATTGTTTTTTGTGGCTGAGTGGAACTCCATGGTATACATATACCACATTCTATTAATCCACTCATGCATTGATGGGCACTTGGGTTGTTTCCACATCTTTGCAATTGTGAATGGTGCTGCTATGAACATTCTAGTTGTTGCATTCTTTCTGAACTGTCCTTAGGCTGCTCTCTGCTTTCCAAGTGCACCCCCCGCCCAGGCACAGAATCTTCTCAAAGGCAGAGAGTCCTTCTGAGACAGCTCTACTTTCTGGACCTTGCATGGCAAAGCAACGTGATGGGTTATTTTCCATCTAGACACTCTGAAGGTGGAAAGCCCCGTACCTGTTTGAGCAGTAGGAGAACCTTCTCTCCTGCAAATGCTACAAAGCACTCGGGAGTCATAGCCTGTTTTTGTGCTATCATCACTTTAATGCTTTACTTTCTGATTAGTCCATGAGTTCCCTGTGGGTGGGCATGGCGTCCTATGCATCTTTCAGCACTAGCATGGTGCCCAGGTTGGGCAAGGACTCAGTAAAGACGCACTGAACACTCTATATCTGGGAAGAAAATTCTGGTGTTGTATTTGGCCTCTGTTGGGCTACCATATCAGGATATGAGAGGAAATTAGGATTAATGGGGTTTCACATTGCCCCGTTGCTTTCTCTTTCCATGTGGTTAGGTGTCTCAGGGATGCCAGATGGCTCTGTTGGGTTGGTTCTTGCTAAATATTGGTGCTTTCTGAACCCTGAGATGATGGAGGTATTTTGAGGAAGAGGCGGTGCTGTACAGGGATTTCTTAGAAGGTGCTGCAGATGCTCTGCAGAGAACAGTCCAGCCCTAAAATAACATTAAAACTGCTACTAGCTCTACTCCAGCACTTAGATGAATTCTCCAGAGGAGCTTTGTTCTCTACGAGACTGAAGTTTTTGATCGCTTTGGTTTTAGGTTACTTATTTCAGTAACAAAAGTCACCGTTGCCTACTTGCACAGAGCGTTGCATTGTTTTATTTTTATCGTTGTTGCTGATATTGTCTTAAGCATGTGGCAATATGTGTATCCAAAGTCTCCCTTTGGATGAGAAAAACGAAAGATACTAACAAGGCGTAGAGGGAATAGAAGGTTCTCCGTGAGCGTCATGACAGCCTGGCCTGCCCCAGCCCCTCCGTCCCTGGGTCCAGTGGCTCTGCCCCGGGTCCACCTTGGGTCCATGCCTGTGTGTGGCTCTAGCTGTCATCACTCTTCTCATTCCTGCTTGGATGGCCTGTCTCCTAGTGCCCTCGGCTCACTTCCTCCCACGGACATTGCAGGCAGACAGCTGAGGACGTGCTCCATGGCAAATAGGGGGTCCCCAGCCCACAGAAATGCAAAGTGGGTCTTGGGGAACCAGCATTTTAGACATGGAGGGGGAGTCTTGGTGACTGTGGCAAGTACTCGTCAAACCTGGGTAGAA
>NW_012148108.1:1799150-1799846 GCF_000956105.1 Propithecus coquereli | reverse complement strand
CTTGGCCGTGGTGTATAATTCTTTCTCCACATTGTTGAATTCAGTTTGCTAATAGTTTGTTGAGGATTTTTGCTTCTATGTCCATGAGAGATATCGCTTTACAGTTTACCTTTCTTGTTGTGTCTTCGTCTGATTTTGATAAGAGGGTAATGCTGGCCTCTTAGAATGAGTTAGGAAGTGCATCCTTGGATTCTACTTTTTGGAACAGATTCCAGAGAATTAGCATGATTTCTTCCTTAAATGTTTGGTAGAATTCACCGGTGGACCCATCTTGATGTGGTATTTTCTGTTTTGGAAGGTTATTAATTCAATTTCTCTAATAAATATAGGTTTGTTTTGATTGTATATTTAAAGCAATTGGTTTGTTTTATCTAAGTTGTCAGATTTGTGGACATGCAATTGTTTATAATAATCCATTATTTTCATTTTAATGTCTGTGGGATCTGCTATGATTTGAATGTGTCCCTCAAAGTTTATATGTAGGAAACTTAATCCCCAATGCAACAGTGTTGAGAGGCAGAAGCTTTTAGAGGTGATTAGGTCTCATGAATGGCTTAATACTATTATTGCAGGAGTGGATTAGTGGCCATGAGATGGATTTCTGATAAAAGGAGAGCTTGATCCTCCCTTGCAAGTTTTCACTTTTCTCCTCTCTTGCTTTTCTGCATGGATTTCTTTGAGTTCATCTTTTGGTGT
>NW_012148108.1:1782810-1787915 GCF_000956105.1 Propithecus coquereli | reverse complement strand
ACACAACCTGTCTGGAAGTTTTCTGGAGAACAGATATTTTTGGAATCGGTTTGACAGCCAGGCCAGCACGACGGTGGTAGCGAATGACTAATGAGTAGTCACTTTGTGTCTCAGCCCCACTTCCTGCGAGCAAGCTTTGTTGGGTGTGTGCTGAATGCTACGCATGATTTTGCAGCAGACGGGCCCCGTTGGTTTCAGACCTGCCCCGGTGGAGAGACACCCACGGCTCCATAGCAGCTTTCCGCAGCCACGCCGGCCAGAGGGAATGTAGTCAAGCATGGACCCAGGTGGAGATGGGTGTTCACAAGGTTTCCAAAAGTGTTTGATTTTTAAAAACACCTCCTTGACTCCATTTTTCCCCATGAGTAAATTGATGTTACCCCACGCGGGCGTCCTCACGGTCTTTGATTCTGCTACGGGAAGAACTGCATTGCCTTCAGCAGCTTGCATTTGAGTTGCAAGCCTGGGAGAGCAATGATGCTCCCCAAAAAGAGACAAAACCTCGGCCAGGGAGCTCTGAGGTTGGTGCCTCTGGAGCTACGTGGGTGCAAAGCCCCATCACATGTGGGCATCTCCCCCAGTGTAGCCAGACGATAGGCAGGCCGTGGTCGGCGCTGAGCACTGCCGACTCCAAATCCATTCTTGTGCTTGGGGCAGAACAAGCGTGTTTCTGAAGCAGCCCTCCAACCTGTCAGCGATGGAGCTCCCGTACCCAGGAGGAGGAGGATCGCGGCGTACACACTGACGGATGGTCAATGTTTCCCTCATAGAATGGTGCGGGTGACCGTCGGGGGACAGATGTGCACGATGCCTCCAATCTCAGGAAAACTGGCTTCCTAAGGAGGGGAGAAGGTCCGGAAGGTTTCCCAGGCCGAGACCCTGCAAAGGCTGATAAGGAAGGGAGCAATTTTAAAAATCAATGGAATATTTACTAGAGGCTGAGCATAGTCCTCCATCTATCGTAAACGATGCTTCCCAGGTATCTGTAAATAAAAGATGCCTGTCCTTCCGCGCGGATCTCCTAGAAACTGGGGAAAGGTACGAGACAGAAAAAAAAGCCCTCTCCATATCAAAGCCTTCCGTGATAGACGGCATCTCCTACTGACATTTTCATTAGCAGGAAATTTATGTTCCTATTTCTGTCTGTCGTAATGACCATTCACAGCCGTCGCGTGGTGGCGGCTAATGGACAGGAATGGGAAAAAAAAAATTCTTTAATTAATGCAGAAGCGAAGCATTTTCTTTCTACACTTTGAGAAGCCAAGTAATTCACAGCAGTTCTTGGCACTGGAGTGGAGGTAAAATAATTATACGCAATTTCTGGTGATTAAAGGATTGTAAAATAATTTCAGTTACATCTTAAAATTATTTATTTTGTAAATGAGAAAGAGTGAAGAAATGGGAATAATGAGTTCTGAAGTTCAGAGCAGACCCCGAAGAAGCTTTCTCCGGGATTCCTGACCTTAGGTGGCATCTGGGCTCTGAACTTGGGGTCTGAGCTCTGCACGGACCTCTGTCTGGCCCCGGCTGTAGCTGGGGTTGGCCGGGGATTCGCCACTCAATAGGGTCATGCCTTGCTCGTGCTTTCTTTGTTCTCTCTTTGCATGAAAATTCCATTTTCTTTTTCTTTTCAGTAAGAACACGTACGGGTCCCTATCTGATTCAGTTCTTTGCATGGTCGTCCATGGATGGAGGGGAAACCGGCCCATCTCTGGGTCTTGTCTTTGAAGCAGAGCTCTCAGGAGGGAAGCCTTTTTCATCTTCACAATGGCTCTGTAAGGGAGGGTTTCTCTGTGTTGTTTTTGGTTTTCTCCTTTGAAAATCCGAAGTGAGGCGTCAGAGAAGCCACGTGAAGGGCTGGAGGTGTCACAGACAAAGTGGCCGCCCTGGCTGACACAGGCTCAACCCGAGTCACGAGCCCCTCTGCACCCAGGTGTGCTTCGCGGACATCCCATCCCCTTCCTCTCTCTCGGGAGCATGCGGGGGACCTGGGAGAAAGCAGAGCAGAGCAAGTTGCAGAGGAACCAGGAAGAAGAATCCTAGGGTGGGGCCGTCTAGGTCCTCTGACTTCTGGAGAGAAGCTGTAGACCTGGTGTGATGCTGCCCCTGGGCGACGAGGCTCAGTCAGCCACGCCCCGTGTCACCCTGGTGACAGGCTCTCACCGCGGTCGTGCAAGGATGCCCAGCAAGTTTTTGTCTTGCAAAATTCGTTTACTGTAGTTGTTCCTTATTCTGAACAAGACTGCATATGCTTTATTACACATTTATGTATTATACAAAATGTGCATGAAATCGAACGTGCAAAACCAGGTAGACAAATTTACAGGTGATTTCAAGAATTTTTTAAGAGCGATTTTGACAATGCGACTTTTCCATGTGCCAGCTGAAGGGCCCATCTCTCTAATGAGAATAATTCCACCAGGGCAGGAACCAGGAATTCCGCCAGTTGTGCCCTTCTGCCAGACACATTGCTAAGCACTTAGCACTTAGCACTTACCTCCACTTAGCGTGCATTATCTTACGGAATCTCCATGACTGTTTTTCAAGACAGATAACTATTTCCATTTCCTGAGATGCAGAAATTGACGCTTAGAGAGTTAAATATCCGAGTATGTGTTCTGGAGCTGAAATGATCTGGCTGGAGTGGGAACCGGATCCCTTCCTGGTCGGTAGGACGCGGACGGCTTCCTTAACTTCTCCGAGCTCATTGCTAACGATGACCACGGCAGATGTCATGCCTGTCTCCCCGAAGTCCTGGACCTGTCTAGATGCTCCCCTTCTGTGGGCTCACCTGGCAGGTTCCTCCTTTCTCCACTGAGTTGCCTTTGCGTTTGGCCACACCTGTGTGGGTCTATTTCTGGAAACTACTCGGTACCACCGGTCTCTGTGTCTAACCCTTCACCGATAATACTCTGTCCTGATGACTATTCCTTTACGGTGGATTTTAAACTCAGATAGTGCTGGCAAATGTGCAGAAGAATTTATCGAAGTCATCTTTGATTGCTTTCACTGACAATTTTTTAGTTTTCAGCGTACGGACTCAAATATGTTTTATTAGATTTATACTAAGTATTTTATTTTGGGAGTTACTGTACATGATACTGTTTCTAAAATCTCAGTTTCCAGTTTCTCACTGCTAGTATAGAGACATAGAAGGAATGTCTTTATGTTGACCTTTTCTCCTGTGACCTTGATATTCTCTAACTTATTAGGTCCAGAAATTTTTTCATGATTCCTTGAGATATTCTAAGTATACAATCATGTCTTCTGCGAATAAGGACGGTTTTATGTCTTCCTTTCCAATTTGCATGCCTTTTCTTGCCTTGTGGCGCCGGCTAAGGCGTGCGGCAGGATGGTGGGTGGGATTTCTGAGCACAGACATCCTGCTTTGCTCCTGACCTCGGGGGAAGCACACAGTCCCCGCCCCCTAACTATGATGTTTCCTGCAGGTCTTTTGGGCATCTCCTTTATCCAGTTCTTACTAGGTTGGGGCATTCCCGTTCTATTCCTAATTTGCTAAGGGATTTTTTTTAGTAATCATAAATAGCTGTTGAATTCTGTCACATTTCTCTGCATCAGTTCATGCGCTGTTTCTTCTTTAGATTGTTACTACGGTGTGTTACACGAACTGATTTTCGACATTATATGAATCCTACACTCCCGGGCTCAATCCCGGGTGGCCACGATCTATTATTACTTTATATATTGCTGTATTTAATCCGCTAACACTAAGTTGAAGACTTTCACATTTAGGTTCCTGAGGGATATTGATCTATGGTTTTCCTTCCTTGTGCTGTTTTTGTCTAGCTTTGATGTCAAGGTAACGCTGACCTCCTGAGCTACAAAGCGTTCCCTCTTGTATTTCCGGGAAAAGATTGTGTAGAATCGGTATTATTTCTTCTTTGTATGTTTATCAGAACTTGTTAGTGAAACCATCTGAGCCTGAAGTTTTTTTTTTCCCCCCTGAATTTTTTTTAAATTGCCAACTCAATGTCTTTAATAGTTATAAGATTATTTAGCTTACCTATTCTTCTTGGATAATTTTGGCTGTTTGTGACTTCCTAAGAATTGTACCATGTAGTCTAAATTGTTGAATTTATATGCTTACAGTTTTTTGTAGTATTCCCTTATTGGCATTCTAGTATCGGTGCTGTCTGTAGTTATATCCCCTCTTTCATTTCTATTGTTTAATATGTTTTCTTTCTCTCTTTTTCCTTGACAGTCTAGCTACAGGTTTATCTTCTCTTTAATTTTGTCAAAGAAACAACTTTTAGTTTCATTGGATTTTTTTCTTCATTGATTTTTATTTTCTTTTATTTCTCTTTATTATTTCTTTCTTCTACTTTTTTTGTGTTTACTTTGCTCTTCTTTTTCTAATTTCTTAATGTAGAAGCCTAGATTATTGATTTGAGATCTTTCTTCCTTTCTAACGTAAACTTTGAATCTTAGACATTTTCTTCTAAGCACTGATTTAAATGCATCCCACAAATTTTTATATGGTGTTTTTTTTCATGTGTATTCAGTTAGAAATGCTTTCTAAATTTCTTTGAGATTTCTTCTTTAACCTATATTATTAATAGGAATTTTTAGAGGAGTTTTAGGTTTACAGAAAAATTGAACAGAAAGTACGAAGTTCCCCAACACCCCCCACCTCTGGCAGAATTTCCTGTTATTAACAGCTTGCATTGGTGTTGTACGTTTGTTACAATGGGTGAACCAATATTGATGCATTATTATTACTATGGAGTATTTTTCTATTTATTGAGATCGTCTTTGATTTTTTCCATCAGAATTTTGTAGTTTTCTTCGTCTATATCTTTGTACATTATTTTGTATTCCTAGTTTTCTGTGAGTTTTTTTAAAATCATAAATAGGGATTGGAGTTTTTCAATTGCTTTTCACATCCACTGATATGATCATATGATTTTTCTTCTTCAGCAGTTGATGTGGTGGATTATATTAATTGATTACTGATTGTTGAACCAGCTTTGCAAACTACAATAAATGCCACTTGGCCGTGGTGTATAATTCTTTCTCCACATTGTTGAATTCAGTTTGCTAATAGTTTGTTGAGGATTTTTGCTTCTATGTCCATGAGAGATATC
>NW_012148108.1:1762218-1781550 GCF_000956105.1 Propithecus coquereli | reverse complement strand
GGTTATGTTCAGGCTGAAAGCCCACAGTCTGGGTTCTGCTTCCAGTTTAAATTCAATTTTCTAAGTGTTTACAGGGTTGGTTACATCTTTTCTCCTTGTGTGTCAGCCAGTGCCCAGTCTGGGGCCTGGGAGGGAATCTGTCCTGTGGTATAGTTCTCAATGCCTTGAGTTACCTGAGCCGGACTGATGTAGCTACAGGTTTTCTAAGGATGTGAGTTACCCTGGCAACGAATCTTGTAGAGCGAATGGAGCAGAGACCCCCAAACAGTAAAGGGTGAGTTAGACACTGATTGCTCTAGCTTGCCGTAGCAGTGCCCTGAGTGACCAAATCTCGTGCCAGGTTTTGGAACAATGCTTTCTTCTCAGGATCCCTGGAAATATTGGCATGTTCATGTAGAACTTGGGGAGCCCAAGGACCCAAGCTCTAGTCCCACCCAATCCTTGCCCTCACTAGCTCTGGGAACCTTGGGATAAGCATTTAACTTGGGGGCTTTTGTTTCCTCAGAGATTTCTAGATTTTTTTTTTTTTTAGAAGTAATACCTGTCCTATTAGCTGATGAGACCCTCTGAATGGGAAAATGCAAGGGCTTTGGGAGGGAGAAGGGGTAAGCCAGCACAAGGGAAGGTTGCTTGAGAGATGCTTGAGATGCTCCCGCTTCCCCCTGTTCCTGAGCTGAGCCACAGAGTGGACTGTGGCCTCCAAGCGCTTCCTGGGAATATAAGCTTTCTGCTTCCACAGAGCTCTGCCTCTGCTCTGGGCCCCCTTGGAACACAAGGTGGCTTCAGTTCCATTCAATCGAAGGTTAGGCAAGAGAAGATCCTAAATTGGTCAAGTATGCCCGATGAGGTAGTGAGCTCTCCATCACAGGGAGGATTCAAGTATCTAAATAAACACCTGTGAGAGGGGCAATGGGGAGTTGTAGTTCCTCTGCAGAAAGCAGCTCAGCATCTGGCCTATTTGGGATGCTATGGTAACGTCTGCCCAGTCCTTGAACCCTCAAGATAATGTTCATTCTCACGGGTGACCTGTGCAATATCATCCTCTCGTTAATGAAATGCAAAGTGTGCTGTTTCGCGACAGGTTTGCTGTTGTTATTTGAAATTTTGAAATTTCCAAAAGCCTGTCTCTCCCTCTGCTCCTCAGTCCTCCCATCCCCAGCCTTCTGCTTCACAAAATCCACGCACATCATCCTGCGTAAGTAATAATGGAAAAATCTACGAGAAAAGATGGGTTGGCACTTGCTAATCAGCTTAATAATGGGGGACATCGCTGCCACATTGTAAGGAGACAAATTAAAAGGGCAGGAAGAGCTCCCAGAAATCATCTGTTCCTGTTAACAAAGTGAATAATAATGAAAAACAAAATTGAGTTTCTCTCGTGTCTGATTTTCATCAAATTGCGCAGGTATTAAAAAATCGCTCTAGAAACCCTACGCATTAGTAGTTAATTCAAAATAACTTTGGCCTCTGCTCTATTTTTGACTATTACGTCTCTTATGGGCAGAAAAGCCAGTCACCTTGCTGGGCCCACCGTGCCATAAAAATCAATAATGGAGCTAATTTAGTTCTTTATGGACCGAGTATCTAGACAGAAAACGGGCATTAAGTTAATGACACGCAGGGCTGGGAAGAGGGGCACCAGGAAGCATTTTGCTTTCTTCCTCTGATCACCAGGTTCGAGTTGCCCAGGTGAGCAATGGTCTGAATTCTGCAGAACTCAGAGGCCTTGCACAGAGAGGGGGGCAGCGGGGTGCATCACCCAGCAGAGCGGTTGTGCTCCGCGGCTTGGTGGCACCTCCCGGGCACCTATCTGCCTCGGTCCTGCCGTGTGTGGCTCAGCTGCCCAGGGTACCGAAGGGTCTGAATGCAGCATCTGGTGGCGTCCGGAGCTCCAGAGACACCCAGATGCCAATCAAGGGGTGCAGAGAGCCTCTGCATGAGGGGCGTAGACGGCCACTCACGCTCTCCTTTGGGGGAGGAGGGAAGGTTAATGGCCATTCCCGTTATTAGACTATTAGGGCGGATTTGAGATTTATGGTGCAAAGAAAGGGTCTGGAGAGAATGATGGTTTCTGGTGAGAAGGAGGCGAGGGCCCTGGGTCTGTGCGGCCCCCGGGCCAGCTCCAGGACACCTGTAGTCTTTAGGGAGAGGAGAAGATGCTAGAAGAGGAATGTGGAAAATACAAGCACAAGTGAGATGCTTGGGAAGGACCCAAAGGCAAACGTGGCCAGGTCTCAGGTGTGCTGAGAGCTGCCCCTTTTATCCCCAGAGCAACGCACCCACCTCACCTGTGTTGGGGGCAGTCATGTCCCCTCCAGCCAGCTGCTATTAGCTGTCGCGTCTGACGTGGCTAGGACCCGGGGAGGAGCTGGCTTCAGCCCTGGGGTGCGGTCGGGCGGGGTGCCAGGGTTTGACTCTCATCCTATGGGCCTGTTCTCTGAGGACCCTTGCTGCACCTGGTGTCCAGAGGGGACACCGTCAGAGAATGTCACCCTGTCCAGGGGAGGTGTCCCTGGAGCTCCTGAAGATGCAGGGTGCCAGCATCAGGATGTGGTCTGTGTGGAAATGACAGAGGCCCCTCTTCGTAGGGTTCGGGTGGAGTCCCCGAGGCTGAGCTGGGACCGGAACCAGTTCTTGGTTCCTGTTCCCCGCTCCAAGTGCCTGAGCCACGGGGACCCGCGTACCTACTTCTGCCTGCGTGGCTGCTGGCGGCTCCTGGCTCCTGCACCCCAGTCTCCCAGGCTGACTCATGGCTGCTCTGTTTGCCCGTGATGTGGGGCATTTCAGTTTGCCCTTCACGGGGCTTTGCCTTGAGTCCCTGCTTTCTGTCACTTCTTCCCCAGCTCCACGCAGCACTGAGGACTGTGTTTCTCAAGAGCTAGGAATGGTCAGGTGTGCTCTTAGCTGCAAGGAACAGAAAGCCAACACACGGGGCTTGTTTTACTCACACAGCAATTATTTCTGGCGTAGACACTCCGTGTACCAACAACACCACCTGCACTGTCTGTCTGGGGTTTTCCTGTCCTGTCTTCCTTAGCGCACTGGTTTTTGTTCTCATGCTTGCTGCCTCGTGGCTACAAAATGGCTGCTCAACCCTCGGGTGTCACATCCACATATAAAGCAGGAAAAAAGAGAGGAGGGCAGTGGCATTTGCAGCTTTTCCTTTTGCCCAGCTAAGCACAGCCTCCCCTACAGACAGTCAGTCACCTCTGCACGGGCTAAGGTTGCTGGGACGACCCACAAGGTGACTAATTTTCACAGAGCCAGTGCAGTTCTGGCACGTTCAGGGCACTCAATGCAAAACCCGCTGACTGCCAGACCCAGGACTGGGCTTTTGGGGGTGGGAAGCGGTTAATGGGAGGCTCATTCTCACAGGAGCCTGGGAGGAACTATGGGCCAGAGTGCACAGACCCCACCCTCCCCTTCCTGTCAAAGGCTGCCAGCCCCTAAAGTAGGCAGTGTGGGTTGTCCGGCACTGGGGCCTGGCTAGGTTCGATGCGTCTGCTGACTGCTGGGGGTGGGGGGCAGAGAAGCCCCAAACTGGGCCTGGCTGTGTCATCTCTAGTCTGCCTCGTCTGGGGGCCCCCGTCTTCCCCCGAACGTGCACTGTACGGGCGGGTTGCAGCGGCTGGCTCCCTCTCCACCCGGGCTGCTGTCCCAGCCCACATCTTGCATTCAGACTGAGCTCTGTGGGCAGCTAGCTGGCTGTCACCACCCTCCAGATGACCAGTGCAAAACACACGGGGACCTTTGCAAACCCTTGGAAGAGATGCTATTTTTCTCCGCCTGCATAATCGTGGAGATGGGAGCCAGAGAAGGTGCCCTAATTAATTAGAGAAGGCATTTGAGGAAGCCACGGTGCACCGGACTCAGGACCAGAATCCAAATTCCCCACTCAGCTGCCTCCGCCGCCGTGACCCCGAGGCGCCCCTCTCGGTCCCTGCATTCGTATTTGTGTGTAAACTGCAGCCTGTGACCGGAGCCTTATTAGCTGGTCGAAATCTTACTTTTAAATGGACCATTAACCTACTCAGAGCCCAGAGCGCGCCGATAATGCAAAACCTCGGGGTCCTGTCGGGCCTCGGCGTGAACCAGGTCAGAGAGGACATCCCTCTCTCTCCATTGCCCCGCGGATAGCGCGGGCACGTCTTCACCCACGGGACCCACCGTCTGCAGAGACGTTTTGCACCCAGTTTGTTAGTCCTGGCTAAACCCTGGGCCTCAGAATCTCCATCAACAAAATGGAACTGGCCGTTTTTGCTGTCTCGTTTTGTTTTTACCCTTGTTGGTCATCAGGGCGGCGAGAGGAGGTAGAACTCAGCTCTGCTCAGTCCTGGGTTGGAAAGCGGGCGCCTCCCCTCTGGGCACTCTTGCAGCTCTCTGCCCTGAGGATGAAGACAGAGACTAGGGCAGGGTCCTCGAGATGAGATAAGAGACCCTTTCGGCCTCGTGGGTCTTCTCCGCAGAACTCCTGCTTGGCTGGAATTCCATCCACTCTTGGCAAGGCATAAACTTCCTGTCTCCTAGGGAGAGGGGCTTATAAAAAGGCATAAAAATGAGGGCTTCTAAAGACATCCTGGACGTCAACTAGATGTTGCAAAATTACATTTTGATGAGTTCAGTGTAAATGAACCAGAAACATATGGATTCAATTTCCCTTGGAATCCACATGGGTTTAAAAACCAAAGGGGGCGGGGAGAGAACGCATTTGGGGAAGAGCACTGTAGGTCTCACCAAACTCCTCACATTTGTAAACAGCAGTTTGAGGCTTATGGTAATCGCGTCCCGGGCTGGGTTCCTTTCCTAATAATAGAACGTGCAGGATGTCTCCCGGCAGCCTCGCAAAACGGGTCCAGGGAAAAACACCCAAACACCACCCACTGCTCCCCATCTCTGCTCCTTGGTCCCGGGAAGACCTGCAGTGGCCGCCGGGGCTCCTGTCCTAGGTTGGATCCCACAAGTACCCTCTTTGTTCTTTCTGCTTTTGCAAAGATAGTGTCCTGGGGCACTGTCGGATTCACAAAATCAGGGACTGTCCAGAGGCAGGTCTAGTCTAGAGGCCGCAGCGGGGGTGCTGCTTCTCTGCAAGGCGGGCATCTCACCTCTGCTGTAAGATAAGAACCCAGGGTGTTAGGTCCCAGGGTGCTCAGCTAGCAGGTGCCAGGGCTGGCGCCGGAAGCCTCCGAGCTGAGGATGTCCCTCCGTTTCCTGACGTTAGAGGAGCCAGGAGAGGCGTCTCTTCATCTGGAGGCTTCCACAAGGCAGGTCTGCCAGGAGGCTGGAGGAGGGGCTGGTGCAGCCGTTTTCACGTGGGGCCCAGAGATGTGCTTGGATTTCCCGACCGTTCCTCGGGGTGGGGGGCTCCTTGGGAGAAGGAGTAGAAAGGGAAAGAGTGAACTGAGCCCCCCCGCCCCCGGCTCCCCAGGCCCCTGCTCCCATCCAGGGCAACCTACTGCCTCCGTCTTAGTTACTGAGCCTTCACGTAAGGCTTTGACTGTAGGAGGTTTTGAAACTCATGGATCCAAAGGAGGGATTCCTCCCCCCGCCGTCCCGATTTGCAGAGTTTTGCAGCGAGCCAAATTCTTCAATGGGCCGGTTTCGGCTTCTTGCGTCCTCTTCGTGTTGGGGGGCTCTGTGCCCACCGTAAGATTGCTGGGGCTATACGCGACCACACCCAGACCTTGCGGTCCCTCTCCTGTGCTCAGTCCTGTCACCAGGCATGGGGCAGAAACGCAAGATGTGACCCTGCCTTCGGGACGCTTAAAATCTGTTGAGCAGACAAAACCCCGTCCCAGGAAGCCCATGTGAGACAACAGAGCCCGTAAGTCCCCGGCGTTGGGGCTCTGGACAAGGACAGTAATATCCTAATCAAGGAATGGCTGATAGAAGCCAGCGGTGTGGGCCGGAGCCTTGGAGGTGGCGTTTTCGGACGACCTGAGCCAAAGCACAGACTCCCGACCCTCGGAAGGCCCAGAGCCTGCTCTGCCGTGGGCCGACGGAGGCAGCCACGAGACCCCGCTGTGCTGGGCCCCCCAGGGAAGAGCTGCCTGGACCGGCCCAGGTTCATCCTGCAAAGCACAACCAAGGCGGAGCCGGGCCCGAGAGCCATCTGATTGCCATTAGGCCACGCCACTTTCTTTATTGGCAAACAGTCTGTCAGCAGCTTCTCCTTGCAGGGCGGCCCAGATGTGCTTACAAAGCGTTCTGTGTCCTCCCCATCCACGCCCAGCCCCCACACGCATCGCCACTCGGTCAGACTGTGTCCCGGCCCCCGGGGTCCGGCTTAGTCGGGTGGGGGGGGGCAGGGGAGGGCGGTGGCCTCGTGCCAGTCGCGGGCGTGCGTTTCATTCCCCTGGAGGTGCAGGAGGCGCCCTGGGTCGGGGGGGACAGCCCGGCCTTCTGTCCTGGGCACGGCTGGGCGGGGCAGGCAAAACCCCACCATGAACTCACTTTTACATGTGTTCCTTCAACTCTCCGCATCACTAGGGAGATTTTCTCGGTTATTGGGTCTCGATCTCCTCTCGGGGGGCCATTCTCACGGGAGAGCTTCAGCAACATGGGGGCTGCTGGCCTCCGGCTGGTCCTTAAAAGCTTGTCTCGAACTTCCCCACCTTTTCCGTTTTCTGCTCCCGTTCCACCCCAGGGCCAGTTACGTGTCGCCCCGTGGCTACGGCGGCATCCACCCGCAGGCCCGCGCCGGCCGCCCATTTCCCACGCGGCAGCCAGACCGCTCTTCCGCGAACGCCGTCCCCACGCGCAAAGAGCAGCAGCAGCAGCAGCTTCCTGCCACGTGCCAAACGGCATCCGAGCTTCTCCACGCACTCGGGGACGTTCTCCGTGACCCGCCTCCTGCCTGCTCTACAAGCTCCTCTCCCGCCCTCTCCCGCCCTGATCGGGCAACGCCAGTTATTTGCGGCAGGGCACACATTGCAGCTTCGACCCAGCTTGTTTACGTGGTGTGTGTGGGCGCGGACGGGTGGCCTTTGCTTTTTCTACTAGACCGTGGACTCCACCGTGGCTGGGACCATCTCTGTGTGTGTCGGCCACTATCACACACACAGAAACCCTTTGCAAGACTTTTTCCTTTCAGCTGAGATGGAACAAACAAACACTCTGTTCCAGGCCTCTGCTGTCCTCTGTGGAGAGCAGGAACTCCCTGCAAAGCCCCCGCAGGCGAAGGGTACCTACGGGGGCCTGGGAGGAGAGCGAGGGGGCGGAGGGGGTCTCCGGCCCTCCCGACTGTGTGAGGCCAGCCAGGCCCCCTGTCCCAGGAGGGCAAGCGGCGGGCTTCCCTCCCTGGGTCCTCCCTTCCCGGCTCCCAACAGAATCGCGCCGCAGGTCTGCAGGGACCTGCTTCCCTCCTGTTTCATTAAGACTTGAACAAGAAAAGTATGAAAACGTCCCTCTGCCCCAGAGCGAGTTGTGACCCAGTTTCACAAAACCAGCCGCTGGGACACGCAGGCCTCCGCTATCTCCCCACGCTGGCGAGACCGGGACCTTCCGCCGCGGGGAGCTTCTGTGAGCTGTTTGTGGGCAGAGCGCTGTCTGGAGAGACCGAGGGTCGGGGGACTATGCTGGGATGAGCTCGTCCCTCTGGGAGTGGAGAGTTGCACGGCCCACGGAGATCAGTGGTCCAGCAGGCTGGGCTGCTGCTCTGCCGAGCGAGGAGGATGGCCCCGGGGAGACGCCGGCTCAGGACGCCCCACACGCCGGCGGAGGGCAGGCCCGCTGGGTGCCCCCGTGGGCTCTCCCAGCCTCGGGCCTCCGATAAAAGCATCTGAGATTCAGAGCCAGGACTCCCCCTTGGCTAGGTTCAGGCCTCTGGAAAGTGCTGGTCCTTCCTGAGCCTCAGTTTCCCCACCGTAACTGGGGTCACCCTTCTCCCCCTGCCCCGACCCCGGTGGCCTGTTGCAAAGCTGAGATGACGCGGCCGCCCTGCAGTTGAGTGGGGCTGGAGGTACAAAGCCGTCCTTGTCACCGTTCTCAGCAGCGAGCAAACTGCTGCCGCACCTCGTTCTAGCTTCACCTCGTCCCACAGCCAGAAACCTGTGGAAGTGACAGAAACAGGAATGAAAAATTACAAGTCCGAAGGGGCTCTGGAGTGCATCTGTTGAAAGCATCAGCCTGTGTTTTTCTCCCCGTGCGAGTTCTCTGAGTCTCCGGGGGTCATGCCGCCGTGGGCCGTCCCGGGGGAGCAGGAAAGCGCGTCGGAGGAGGCCTGTGGGAGAGCAGCCCGGGCCCGGGAGGGGGAGGTCCCGCCCTGCCCGGTCCCCCACGGAGCCTGGGGAGCCGTGTGCCCGGCCGAGGGCCCCCCTGGGGGAGGAAAGCGGAGGGAGGAGGATGAGTCTGTGTTCTCGGGCCCTGCGGAGAGCTGTGGCAGCGAAGGTCTGAGCAAGTCCCGGGGGAGCTCGCCCGGCCCCGGCAGGGCTCCCGGACCAGCTTGCTGGTCGTGGACGTGGCCTCCTGGGCCACTGCCTGGTCCCCAGGGCTTCTCGCCCGGCAGGGCCGCGGTCACGCAGCTGCTCTGAGAGCGGTCTGGTCTCCCGCCTGGGTTCACCGAGGGCGGAGGTGGGATCCTTGCCGCCCCTCCCCTCCTGGCTCAGGCGGGTGCAGAGGCAGGACCCGTGAAAGCGTAACACGCCTGCTTTTGCTGCGCACCTGTCCCCGTGTCTGGCGGCGGGCCCTACCTGCAGATTTTCCATGTATGTAATGATGGTGTGAACGCCGTCAAGACGGACAAGTGAGAACTGGGGCGAGGGGGTCCACAAGAGGGGAGAGGTCCATGTTGATTAGAAGAAAAATATTGATTAGCCACGTGTCCTCGAGGGCCAGACCCCGAGGGCCTGCCAGAATCAGACGGCTGCTGAGCTGCTCTAGGCGGGGCAGGGAGACGCCAGGCTGTGCCCCGAGGGCGGCCGTAGCGGATGGATTGGAACGTATGCGGAGGGTCAGTGATCCCTCGCCGAGACCCCCCCGTCCTCGGTAAATACGGCTAAACTCACAAAATGCCCAGTGAGTGGAGTGGAGGTGGAAACTGTAGACAAAGTCATGTTTCGGCTCAGGTTTGCGTCAAGGGGAAACAGAGGCAGCAGGCAGAGGCCACAGGCGCTGTGAAAGGGTGAGCTCCGGAAGCTCACAGAAAGCAGGGACGTGTTTTGGGCTTTCAGAGACACTGGAAATGGGGGTGGGATTTGAGACAAGGGGGTGTCAGAACTCCAAGGGACGGTAACAGCCCAGGCGATCTCAAGGTTTGATGTCGTGTAAATAAAAAAACGCACTGGCCTCTGTCCTGGTTCTTGGGGGATAGACTCTAAATCCTTGGAGTTTTCCAAGCAACAGGGGAAACTTTGTTCTTCATGAGCCTCTTGATCTCAGCAGAGTTTATGCAATGAGATGAGTTGGGGTGGGGGCGGGTTGGTCACCAGGAAGACCACCCACGGGCTTTGAACCCGCCTGACCCCCAGGCAGGGGAGGACGGCCGGGGACCGGGCTCAATCACCGGCCAATGATCGAATCAATCGGGTCTTCAGAGTGAATCCCCAATAAAAACCCTGCACACTAAGGCTCAGCGGCTCTGCGTGGTTGGTGGACGCGTCACCATGCCAGGACGGTGACACGCCTGCGTCCACAGGAGTGAGACAGAGACTCTGCGTTCGGGACCGTCCGAGACCCCACCCTAAGCATCCTTCCTTCGGCTGGTCCTGGTTCATATCCTTTATAACAAAACCATAATCTAAGTGTAGTGATTTCCTAAGGTCCGGGAACAGCTCCAGTGAATTATCAAACCTGGTGGGGGCGGGGGGTCTTGAGACTCCCCCAAACTTGTCACCAGTTTGTCAGAAGCGTGGGTGACCTGGGGACGCCCCGGATTTGTGGTCGGTGTCTAAAACGGGGGCAGTCTTACCGGGGGCTGTGCCTTTGAGCTAGGGAGTCTACGCTAATGTCAGGTGGCATCAGGATTAGAGGAAAGCACACCTCTTAGGTAGGAGGAAATAGATCCGTTTCACCGTGTGGATCCCTCTCTCTTCTCCCACGCACGTGGAAAACACTCACATTGCAAATCTGTGAAAGACGCCCGTCCTCTCTGCCCCCGCTTTGGCCCGGGGATCCGGTGAAACACAGTCGGTCTCTCCCGTAGCCAAGTTGCGCCTCCTCTCCAAAGACAGGGTGGCCTGAGTCCGGGGCAGGGCTGCCCGCCCGAGGCTGCCCGGCTGTCGGGAGGGCACATGCGAACGATCAACGCGGCCCCACCTTTGCCATGGCAA
The DNA here is from genome assembly GCF_000956105.1 of Propithecus coquereli. Taxonomy (NCBI): domain Eukaryota; kingdom Metazoa; phylum Chordata; class Mammalia; order Primates; family Indriidae; genus Propithecus; species Propithecus coquereli. The sequence continues at coordinate 1,771,285 of NW_012148108.1, read as the reverse complement.
CACCAGGACTTCAGTCTGGGAGGTCCTGGGAGGTCTCAGAACCACAGTCTGGTTCTGAGACGTCTTCAAGATGCTTCCGCGTAACAAGCATATGGTTTTGACTTTGATCGTGTGTTTATTTAAAGAGGCTCAGGGAAGGCTGGAGGAAGTTACGGGGCAGGGGAGCGCTTAAGTCCAACCGAAGCCGCTCCTTGTCCCAGCCGCCGTCCCTTCGGTGAGGCGCACGGCGAGCACCGGAGAGGATCGGATTATAAACGTCTCCCTCAGAGCCACGCGATTTCATTGTACTTAAAAATAATTAAACAAATCTGCAAAACATGTTTCCGTTGCGTTGGTTTACTTCACTTGGCCTCGCAATGTGAGGATCATAATTACTTAAATATTTCCTTTTCCTATTTTTCAAAACATTTTTCTAAATTGTCAAAAAACATTCTGGAGACAGTTGGATAAAAAACATAGTGAACATGTGTCTGATTAATTTTTTAAGACAATCAAGATCAAATGCAAAAAAAAAAAACGATTGGAACCGGTTTCAGCGCGACAATGAAAGACAGAAATCTCGGAGCAGGGAGGGTGGTGAGTCGCCGGGAAAGAGCCTTTGTCATTTTTGCCACGGTGTTTATTGGAGGTCGGATGACAGCGAAGGAACCGGCCTGGCGTGGGGATCGTCCAAGGTGCCCCGTGGCCCGAGGAGGCCGCCTCTGGTCAGGGGCGCGCTGCCGCCCGGGTTCTGGGACGCGGGTCTCCGCCGATGTCACACTTGTGAAGCAAGAGCTCCCTCTCCGCAGACGCTCTCTTTGTCACCTGTCATTACAAATAACTCGAGGGCAATCTGCCGGCTGCGTGACAAGCAGACCCGTCCTTCATCTGCCAGCTGACAATCAGGCCACCCTCTCGAGGCCACCCATGGGGCTGCTGGGTGACAGAAAACCACTTGTCAAAGGCGAGTTTGTGACGTGAGCCCACGAGCGCTTCCTAAGCTCAAACCGAAGGATGTTTTACTCTACTCGGTTTATTTTCTTGAGTCGCTTTTTTTAATGCTTATTTTTTTAAGTTCCAGTCAACAACAGGGATCAGAGAATGTGATTTCTTTTCCTGGTAAAACACTCCTGCTCCTCTGCCTTCCTTCCCTGGCATCCGCTGCCTAGCAAACGTCACGGGGGAAGAGGGCAGGGCCCCTCGTTGGAACTCTTCGCTTTTCCGGGAGCGAGGAGAAAGTTCCAGGCAGGGCAGGCTGCAGCCAGACCATCCGCCCTTGGGGAGGGCACAGCCCTGACTTTGCTGGTGCCTTTGGGTCGCCAAGCACGGAGGAGCACACGCTGGGTCCTGTTCTAAATCCCAAACTGGACGTCCTTTGAACGAAAGGCAACACGCCAAGGCCATGACCCTATCCAGGGCTCTCATATCCCCATGGTCTTTCCTTTGTTTTATCTTTTAAAATTTTTCCGTGACTTTTTTCAGTGCAGAGATAAATGTGCCTGTTTGTTTGAAATGGCAAAACATGGGGGCTCGTTTGTCCTGGGTTCCTCAGCACAAATAAGAATCTTTGTCTCAGCTGAAGCGGGAGGATCGCTTGAGCCCAGGAGTTTGAGACCAAGCTGGACAACATAGCAAGACCCCCATCTTGAAAATAAAAAAAAGAATCTTTTGTCACTTATAAGTTGCAGTGATTTAGATGTATTTTGCACCCGTAATTTGGAGGGTATTTCTTGTCAATCTTCGCAATCATCAGAGGTAGGTCCTGGATTTGGAAGATTCAAGGGCGGGGGGCCTGGACCCCCCACCCAGAGTGCTGTGTGCTCATGGAGGCAAAGAGCAGAGAAGGGGTCAGGGCAGGGAGCTGCAGCCTCACCTGAGCCGCCTCTGCCCCCCGCCGGCTGCACCCTCCCTCCTCCTGCCAGTTCTCTGCCCACGAAGGTGCGGCCGGCTGGAAAGGAACCTTGGGCTTCACTCTGTTCTTGAGGTGACACCAATCACGCGTCACCTTTGCTCGGGAATCTGAGGGCCTCCTGAATAATTCAGAAATGCTACAGAGAATACTTGTTGCTCCCAAGTGTTAATGAAAATATCAAGGGAATTAATTAACAGTCAATTATATCAATTTTAAACTTGGACATTGATTCTGATGCGGAAAGCTAAATCTGCATTTTTGCCACGGTTCCTCTCGCTAGTCTCCGCTCGTCTGAGTCATTTCTAATCAGACTTATAAGGGGGAACATGCTCAGATTATTTCCTTTCCCTTGCTCCGTTTCAGCTTGCTTCAGATAAATAAGGATAAAAAAGAACTGGTTCAGTGGTATATATTTTCCACCACCGTAGGTGCACAGGTGTTATCTTGGTCTCGGTAGTAAACTGCTTAGGGGAAAAGGGAGTTTGAATAGATGGATAATAAATTACCAACAAAAGCGAAAAAGCAAAAATAACGTACATGCTATTTGCATAGATACATGTGTATTTTGCACAGACCGTCATATGCAAGAACTCACAAGGGACAGGGAGGTGGCACAGGAAATTTGCAGGTAGCGTCTCCGCTGCCTGTTTATTACAATCGGAGCCCAGGAGTCGGTCCACTCTGCACGTGTGACGAGTTTGCTAGACATTCGTGAAACTTCACATAGGAAGGGTTTTTTTTTTTTAAACCCTCCGTGATCTCTGATATCAAGAAAAGGCATTTCGTTGAAAACAGTCTTTGCATGATTTGGCACGAGTTGTCTAGACTGCTTTATGAAAAATGACAGCTAGTAGGAAAGTAATTAAAGATGTATTTTGCTGAAAGCAAAAGTATTTTTGGAATCAATACCAACCATCTTTAATTTGCCAGCTCCTTCCACGATCGCGGTGCCATCTCTGCAGGATCTCAGTTCTGGAGAACGAGGGTGGCAGCCCCTTCCTGGTGGAGATTTTGGGGGCTCTGTCTGCTAACCCAGCATCCTCCAGTGGGGCCGAAGGTGGTCCGGGCGGGGGAGGCGCGGCCGTCGTGCCAGGGGAGGAGGGCGAGTTGGCGTCTCACGTCTCCCCGGGCTCCCCCCAGAGCGGCCGGGCGTCTGAAAGTGGCAGCGATAGAGAGAGGGGACGGCGGGGGCTGGCGGTGGTCGTGGTGCCTCTGGTTTGGTCACAGACACGGGGGGGGCACCTTCAGTCGTGCCTTTTAGAAGTCTCAAGGCGGGGCTTGAGACCCCCTACCTCTTCTTCCTTCTGTCCAGGAAGCATGTTCCTCGGCTGGTTGAGCGCTCCCCGCGGGTCGGGCCTGCACCGCCCACTTCCATGCGCGGTGCCAGGCGCACTGCATGTTCTCCAGATGTGTCTGAGCACAGCTCGCCCGATGGCTGTGCGCTCGGGCTCCCAACCTGCAGGAGCACCTCTCTGGCTCTACTCTCCCCTTCCCTGCCCCACCTGTCCTCGCACCTGCTGGACTCTCACACATCTTTCAGGTGTGCGCTCAGACAACACTTCCTCCGGGAAGCCTTCTTAGGTTGCCTCGCCCCTCCCAGCTGCATCCAGAACATCAGTTTTTCTCCCACACTATGATTGGTTAATGGCCTACCTTCCCTCCCATCTCTGGGAACGGAGATCACAATTTTCTCACCAGTTTGCCCCCATTTCCTAGTCTGGAGCCCCGTACAGCACCCCTGGGTTTGGGGGAGGCAGCGGTAGGAGCTGAGGGTAAGAGGCACCATATCCTCACACTGCAGTTGCGTTTCTGCCCCTCGGTTCTCTCCCCCTCTCGGCCTGCAGGTCTCCGAGTCCGACCTCGGGTGTGGTCCCAGGTATGCACACGCTGGCTGTTCTGTGTCCTTCCGCATTGGAGCTGTGAAGACCCCTTTCCCCCTCTGAACACTAGAGGAAGGGTGGGATCAGTCCACAGGGGCCCTGTGAAGGTGGGAGGAGACCGGGGACCTGGGACTCCCGCAGATGAGGGCGGGCGGAAGGTAGGAAGTGAAGTCACCGACGGAGGAGGCTTGTCTGTGGGGTGCAAGAGCATCGTGGCTTCGCGAGACTGGGCTCTGCTACAGCCCTGGGGCCCCTCCACGTTATTCTGCAGCCCACGGGGACCAAGCTGGCCAGCCTCAGTAGGGTCACCCCCCAAGTCAGGACGGAGACTCCACTGGCAAGGTCGGTGGTCTCTGCACTCTGACCCTGCAGCCCTGGGGGTCCTCCGGGGGCACCGTGCTAGGAGTGGAAGCAAAAGGCACCTCACCTGGCCCTCGGCTCCTGTATCAACTATTACAGGTCTGCTTCTACCTGCTCTGTTTTTGCAAGAACTCCTGTGACTCACACACACTCATATGCACACAATATATACATATAATTTAAAAATACGTCATGCATGTCCATGTGCACCTGTGGCACATACGTGTGTGTGTATGTAAGAGCACACGGACACGTAGAACAAACTACCACGCATCTTTCTGCTCATGACCACTTTTGTGCAGCAGATACATTGTGTCTTCCCACTGAAGTTAAGTCGATACACTCAAAGTCAAAGTCGCACGCACAGCTGTGCCGCGGAGGGAATGTGTCTTCTGGCCCAAGTTGCAACGTCTAGGTGGCGTGGATTTTCACTGCTGTGGATTTAACGAGGCATTAATTTTTCCCCTCATTGATATGCACGGTCAGACGTAGTTAATCTTTGGGACCCTGGCTGGTCAGATGTCTGGGATAAGCATGGATTAAGGGAACTCTGATTGCCCGTCCTCTCGGAGTGCCAAGGAACTTGGGAATTCGGGGTGTGGGAGGGTGTTCTGGAAGGGCAGGGGTGCCCATGGCAGAGCCGGGTGCGTCCAGAAGGGATTTTGATGGAGGCTGGTGTCTGTGTTGGCAGCCTGCGGGGATTTCTGGGAAGACGAGGCCTCGCGTGCTCATGCCAGGTTTTCAATCTGTCTTTAAGACGGGGTGGGATCTGAACTCAGCTTTCCCGGGGCTCTTCCCCTTGGGCTACGGTTTTATGGCCGGATGCCACGGCTACCTAGCAGTGCTGCCCCTTTCTCCACGTGATAGTCCTTCGTCTACCGAAAAACTCAGTCCCGGACTGGTCCAGACAGAAAATCAGTCCTATTACTCACTCCTTGCTGCAAACTTCATATTGTTGGTGTTCCCAGTGGAATGTGAGCTCCACAAAGGTATGTCTTAAAGGCATTTGCAAATAGCTCCAGGCCTTGGCCAGGATGTGAACTTTTCATCAGTTCTGGCCCCTGGGGGGTCTGAGCAGAGCTCGTCCAAGGGGAATCTTTTGTCTGGTCTGTGATTCGGCCCACACACTCCCCTGCGTGGGGTAGGAGAGATGCTCTCACGTCATCCGCCATATCCGACCTCTGGATGGAGTTTCGGGCTCCTTGACTTCAGTCTTACCTTTCCCAGGTGTGTTCTCTGCAGTCACGAAGGATCCATTCGTCTGCTCATGCACAGCTGCAGTGAGGCTGCCGGTGACCGAACACTGATCTCTCACATCCGTGCTAAAGTCAGCCCGTCGGGCCTGGGCCCAGAGATGCTCCAGCACCTGCTGGGGGAGAGTGGAGGCTGGTATGAGTCTGTTGGAGGAGGATGTAGAAGTAGATTTTAAAATTAAATATACCTGTAACTTCCTGATCCAGCCAACTGACTTCTCAGTATCTCTCTGTTATACTTTCTTGGACATGCAAACGCAGATACAAGAATAATTATCACAACCTGTTCGTTACAGTGAAAGACTGGAAACAGTTTACATGTCCGTTAAAATAGGAACAGCCAGGCCGGGCACGGTGGCTCACGCCTGTAATCCTAGCTCTCTGGGAGGCCGAGGCGGGCGGGTTGTTTGAGCTCAGGAGTTCGAGACCAGCCTCAGCAAGAGCGAGACCCCGCCTGTACTAAACATAGAAAGAAATTAATCAAACAACTAAAAATATATAGAAAAAATTAGCTGGGCCTGGTGGCGCATGCCTGTAGTCCCAGCTACTCGGGAGGCTGAGGCAGGAGGATCGCTTGAGCCCAGGAGTTTGAGGTTGCTGTGAGCTAGGATGACGCCACGGCACTCTAGCCCGGGCAACACAGTGAGACTCTGTCTCAAAAAAAAAAAAAAAAATAGGAACAGCCAAATAAAAGCAAATGCAGCCACAAGGAAGAATACTAGGCAGCAATTAGAAAAAATGCAATCAATCTGTGTGCAGTGATACGGATAAGACTTCAGCCTGTGTGGTGAGTGAAAGCACACGCTCTGGACAGCTATGTACTGGCTCGACAGAGTTCGTGCTGAAAGAAATAAAAAATAAATGATTCTGTATTTTCTATAAGAACATACACGTCCATATATTTGTGAACGATTGTGAAAAGGCGCAGGAGAATACATACCAAACCGATCCCTGCAGACACTTTCTAGGACGAAGAGGAACAGAATTGCAGAGATGGACAAAGGGGTTCAGTGTTTCATGTTTACGAAAGAAGAGGTGTATCATCTTGGGAAATTCAACGTTCGGTAAAAGCTTACAAGAATTACAAGCTTACAAAAGCTTACAGCTCGTCCTCAAGTTTACTTTGCATGTAAACCTTCGTCCTGTCCCACGAGGGACCTTGGCCATCAGCGGCCAGGTGCGCAGTGTCGGCTATGAACAGATCTGCTGTGAAGGGGACAGAAGGCTGAGTCCAGCCTTTGTCCTCCAGGCGTGATCAGAGGAGGAACCAAGTCTTCGGCCCAGGACGCAGGGAGCGGATAATCCCAGCAGGCACCAGGGCAGGATGGGGTGGGAAGTTCTGCCATGTCCTTGGTTCCCCAGGTCCCCAAATGGGAACTTGCCTTTAGACTGTCCACGCCGGGGAGCCATCCCTGGTCCCCCTCTCTGAGCACCTCTCCTTCAGGACATGGGCGCAGAGGACAGGATGCGGGTTCCTAGTTAGGGTGGGAGTCTCTGGGAAGGTTCTTCAAGAGGAGGTTGCATGGGGCCTTTGGTTGGGTCTTTGCTGGAGCAGGTTGGCACTCCGGGGTAGAAGCCTGAGACCGTCAGGAATGCGGGAGCGACACTCTTTTCGGCTAAGTCAGACGCCATGCCCACCACTCAGCATCTCCGCTTTCAGCAGAGCCAGGTGGCTGTCCCACGAGGGCCCTTGCCACCTAAGCATTCAGTGAAAACCCCTTTCTTGGAGCAAAAGCCGTGAGGCTGACCCTTCTGCTTCGGGAGCTGAGACTGGGACCTCCTCATGTCTGACTCGTGTCAGGGTCACCGACTCAAAGGCATGCAGGGGACAGACAGTGGGTGCCAGCAAATGCACCTTAGACAGTGGCAGAGACTAGAGCATACACACACCATCTAAATGCACGTGCCAAAAAATTGCCAAAAACTGGTTGGCCCAAAAATTCATGCCATTGGGCGTAATTCTCAGGTTGTGATTCCTGGCTGAAGGGGAACCCAGCACTGGCGAAGGGCACAGAACCCAGGTTTGGAGAACGTCAGAGTTGACGGCTGGTGTCTTTCCTAAGTGACGGTGACCCTGACACGTGTTTAATCCTCCTCCTCTTGGGTGGGCCTCGGTTTCGTTGTCTGCAAAGTATGACAGTCAGAGAACTGAGCCGCAGGGTCGTCGCGGACTGCTGTGAACAGGTGACCACGTAAGATGCCCAGCACTGGGCAGGGGCTTCACGTAAGATGCGCGAGGATAACCGAACACCCTGCACTTTGCCCGGGACCCGCAAACTCTGCCCTTCCACGGCCCGGCCCCTCTGCCCCCCATCAGCCGCAGCCAGCCGCTAACGAGGGGAGATCCAGCATCAGCTTCAGGCTGGTGTGGAAATAATCTGCTTCCTGTGCGGGCAGGAGGGGGTGCAGGAGCAGCGGCGGAGGGGCCGGTTCCTGCCGTCCCCTGCATTGCTGCCATTGCCGCCAGGGGCGTGGCTGGGGGAAGAAGGGGTCCCCAGCTGGGGTCCCCACCAGCAGGGTGATGGCCAAAGCCCCTCCCACCAGCTGACTTCTTCGCGCCGTTAACCAGGGCGGGGACTCCCCCGGTGGCCGCGCCGAGAAAACTTCGGGTGCCTGACCCCAACTCTCCTCACGCACAGCCAGTCTCCCTCCGATTGTTCCATCAGCGTGGGTGCTGTCAGCTCCAACCTGACAAGTGACAAGTCTCAGGCTCATGCTGACTAGATAATCAAAGTCTTGTCAGGGCTGTCAATACCCTGCAGATAGGAGAGGACAAAGGGAGGAGAGGTTTCTGCAGACGCCACTGCCTTCACACAAACGCTGCCGAAGCCTCTTACCTAAATCACCTGTTCGTCCCTAAACGTCACTTACTACCGAGTCTGTGGGATCGAGAGCACAGACCCTGAAACGGAAATGACAGCCGATACTGTGCCGTGAGGATGCAGATTTTTCTATCTGGGGGAAGATTATCTTGCAATTCACCATGCAAGAAATGCACGCACGTGTTTTTTGGTAATACGCGATAGCAGTACCTTGGTGGGAGAGTATTTTCCAATGAAAAATATATTGTCAGAAATCTAAACTGGAAGATGCCAATTAAGCGGCACAGACTTATGTACATTGTATCTTTCTGGTAACACGAATAACGGAACCGGACATTGCAGCATCTGATACAGGGACTAACGCAGGTGCCGGAATGTTCTCCGGGCCCCCACTTCGACCTCATTTATGAAGGTGTGTGTGTTGCTGGGCTGGACCCCCCAAACCTCATGTTGAAATAGGATCCCCGACCTTGGAGGTGGGGCCCCAGTGGGGGGAGTTAGGGTCGTGGAGGCGGATTCCTCACGAGCGGCTCGGCACCCTCCCTGCAGTGATGAGTGACTGTCCCTGTGTGAGCTCGCGGGAGAGCCGGGTCTCTCAAAGAGCCTGGCTGCCGCCCCCTTTGCTCCCCCCATCACCTTGTGACTCACCTGCTACCCCTGAGCCTGCTGTCACGAGCGGAAGCCCCTGAAACCCTCACCAGGAGCAGAAGCCGGGGCCATGCTTCTCTACAGGCTACGGAGCCGTGAGCCAAAGAAACCCCTTTTCTTCACCAGTCGCCTGACTCAGGTGTTTCTTTACAGCAACAAAAACACGGACGGGGCCGGGCGCAGTGGCTCACGCCTGTAATCCTAGCTCTCTGG
>NW_012148108.1:1758851-1761461 GCF_000956105.1 Propithecus coquereli | reverse complement strand
GGCGTGGCCAGCCCAGCCACGGGTCATTCCATCTGTTTCCTACTCTGCCAACATGGTGCCCCCAGGGCCTTTGCACCTGCCACTGCCCCTGCTCCCTCTTCCTGGCTCCTTCTCAGGTCTCATCAGAGACACCCCTCCCCTTCCCCGGCGAGCCCCCCACTGCCCCCAACTCCCGACAGCCCAGACCCACAGTGCCCACCCACCCTGCTCCCTTCCCGCCACTCATTGTCAGTTGCCTTTTCCGTGTCTCGACGGTACTGACTGTTCCCTAAAACGTCCTTGCTCCCGAGTGTGTTTCCTCGTCGGTTGTGTCCCCTCCCAGAAGCACACAAAGAAATCCACGGGGCAGAGGCCTTTGTCCTCGAACTCCTTGCTGTTCCCCGGCACCATGGCAGTGCCCGGAAGGTGGCAGATGCCAAAGGATGACCCTCTGCCTCGGAACGGGGTTAGGGGCCGAAGGGACTGGGGATTTCTGCCGGTCGGAAGAGACACAGGGAGCGTCTCCCCCCAGGGAGGGCCATGGGCTCTTGAACCTTGTCCTTGCGAGGCTGGGGCTGAGCCAGGTAGCCAGTCACTCCCTGCGCAGGCCTCTCTGCCGCACGGGCCCCATACTCGCCTCGGGGCACACGCTCCTTAGTGCTCACTGCTGCCTCTCCCTCCGGATGTCCCTGGGGGGCTCAGGGGAGGGTCCGGTATCCATCACGGGCAGGTGTCGATTGCTCTGCCCCAAGGCCTGCACTAGGCCGTGGGTTGCAAATATAAATAAGGCTCTATCCCCACCTTCCAGCATCTTCCAGTTTGGCAAAGGAGACGGGCACATAAACGTATGAGAGAATGTATGTATATACACACAGTGTGGTTACCTGGGGACAGAGGTGGCAGAAGCAATAAGGAGGGGCTCACAGTCAGTCTGGAATATCCTGGAAGACTTCCTGGAGGAGGTGACACCCAACTGAAATCAGATTTTAGAACGAAAAGTAGATGAAAGATGAGCCAAAGTCTTCCTGGCTGAGCAAATAATCACAGCGTGTGTCTCTGTGAGCGTCACGCCTGGGCTGCACCTCTCGGAGGCTGGGAAAATCTGCGGGCGTCAGCACCATAGTGGGGAAGGCTTGGTCCTTATGCAAGAGGTTGCAGTTCTCAGACCACAGTGCTTCTGACTCCCGTGTCTGTGCGTTCCTGGGGACAGGTGAGGCGCAGCCCTCTGCTCCGGCCGTTCCTGCTCGTGCCCCTGCCCGAGTCTCTGTCTCTCTCCGGACTCCGCAAAGCCTTTCTGAAAGCTCCTCTTCATCCGTTGCTGGCCAGTGCTTTAATCCCCCAAAGCTAAAACTGACTGTCTTTCTCCCACCTGCACCAGCGGTCGCTCTGGCCTTGCTTTCACGGTACGGGCACGGCCGGGCTCCCGCTGAAATACCGCTCGCCAGCCCGGGCTGCGTCGACATGCAGGCAGCCACATTCAGCAGGGACTCCGAGGGGGACAGGGGGCGTGCGTGTGAGTGCAAGCCGATATTCCCCTGCCTAATTTATATTTTACATTTCTGTAAAATCATGCTTAGAGTATTTTGGTAATCTCTGCTGAGATTAAGTACAATGCTGTACATTTAATTGATATAAGTGGTTTCAATTCTCCTTAATATGACAAATCTCCAGTGTGAAATATTCTTAGTTAATGATCAACATAAAATAGAGTTCATTTTTAATGTGAGTACAAGATTTGAATTAATTTGTAGCTAGAGCAGGGTGATTAAATTTTGTGTGCATTCTGTGCTCAGGCACATGTGCGGTCATACATGTGGACCGGAGCACGCATACATGTTCTGGGTGAGGACGTGAGGCGTGTGCCCCTTCTTGTATGAGCTGAGTGTCTACCCTTCCTCTCTCCCTCTGTCTTGGAACTGGCATCTTCAGTGTCTCGTACGTGACGCGGCTGTCCCCCACCCCCAGGGTCTTTGTCTTTGCAACTCGTTGGTCTTTGGTGCCGAGCGGCTTTCTAGCGCCCCTGGTCACCTGGCCGGAGCCCAGGCGCGTGGCAGGCGTCAAATCGAAGCCGGCCAGAGTCTGTGCAACCCACAGCGAGGCCCTCGCTTCCTCCCAACTTTGTTTCCGACACAGCGTTTGCTGGCCTGAAGATTAGCATACCGCTTTCCATTATCAAAACCATACGATGGCTAACGTCATCCAGAGAAGTTCAGTGGAAGTTTCAAGCTGAAACGGTTCCTTGCAGAGTCACATCCGTGGGGAAGGGTTCGGGAGCTCCGGGGCAGACCCCCGGCGGGGCCGATCAAAGCCGAGAGGTTTGCGTTCCCCGCCTCGGCCGAACCCGGGGCTCACCGGGCAAGCGTGTTTTCCCACGGCGCCGGCGTCAGGAAGCAATTGCAGAAAGCCGGGGCCGTGATCTTTGGCTCTCGGACCTCGGGGGAGGGCCCATTCGGAAACCGCTGCTGCCCGGATCGCTTTGAGATAACAGCGATTTTCCTACGGCTGCTAACAGAGAAAGGGGGCAGGGGGAGAAATAAAAGCTTCAGGGAAAAGTGCCAAACTGAATTTGAATATTGTAGAAACCACGCCTGGGATGGAGGCAGCAACTTGCAGGAAACATCTGTTCCGACT
>NW_012148108.1:1758002-1758516 GCF_000956105.1 Propithecus coquereli | reverse complement strand
GCCCGCCTCGGCCTCCCAGAGAGCTAGGATTACAGGCATGAGCCACTGCACCCGGCCACTCCTTCTTTCAGTGACAGCCAGGCAGGGGACACAAAGCACTGAGGGTGACAGACACCTGTACGTTTCTGCGGTGAGTGACGCTCTGTGCTCCGTGTGAGCGGAGGCGGAAGAGTGACCCCCTTCACCAGCACGGGCTCCGCTTTCCCCAACTTTGGCTTCATGTTTTGGCTGCTGACACCAAAAACAAATATTCATTGAGAGCCTTGACGTGGGTTGAGCCCTCCTCCCCCGTGCAAGGGCACAGAGACCACGTTGGCAGAGAGTCGCGACGGGGCGTGCACGCTACCTGGTGAGACCAACCACACCTGCGTGGAAACTCCACGGTGCCAAGGACAGAGGGATTTCCAAGTCTCCCGGACGGAACTGCCACGGGGTGGTCCACGCAGCGAAACGGGGAGAGGAGAATGTCACCTGCAGGAGTCCAGAGCAGGGCTGAGTCTTACGCTGGGAAGGT
>NW_012148108.1:1755909-1757952 GCF_000956105.1 Propithecus coquereli | reverse complement strand
AAAGCTTCAGGGAAAAGTGCCAAACTGAATTTGAATATTGTAGAAACCACGCCTGGGATGGAGGCAGCAACTTGCAGGAAACATCTGTTCCGACTGGACCTTCTGCTCCTTCTGCAGCTGGAGCATGGAGCTAAGCCTCCTGCAACTTTTCTTTTGTGATACAACCCATTTTAGAGACTGTCAGCAGGTGAGCTTGGCCATGCGGCTCTTAATATTTCCAGTTAGGAGTCACCTCTCTAACGATGATGGGATTTGAATCCCAATAATAATGAGACCCCCCTCCCCCCCAGCCCCTCCCAGAGGCCAGGCAGGGGTGCAGGGGGCCGTGCTCAAGCCAGTTCGATTTCTATTGGCTTAGGCGGCTGCAGAAAAGAATCTTTAATCACATATACGATATTATTGGCAACGCCGTGCATTAAAAGGGCAGCATGCTTCGTTTTTCTAGATTTCCTTTTATGTTTCAAAATTGCTTTTCTTTCAAATTAGTGTATCTTATACATTTTCTTAAAAGGAGTTACTCACGGCCTCACTTTTATTTCCTTTCGTGGGCTCACCGTTCCTTTTGAAATCACCGCCTCTCAGGGACCGCAGACCTTCAGACGCTCTGCATAGGACACGAAAGGCTCGAGCGTATTACGTTGCGATTTTTAAGAACGGCATGATTTTAATTAGGAATGTATAGATGGATTAAAATAATGCCGTTGCACGTTAACTAATTAGGTATTTTATTACTCTTTGATTTAAAAAAGAAGCATGCCTGGCTGTAACAAGGAGGCACAATCTGGGTGTTTGGAGGCTGCCGTGGAGCTCCTGGCGGGGGAAAGGGGGTTGTTGGGAGGCCGCTGGGTCAGGACGAAGGGAGGCTGGGGGGGCCTCTCCCATGGGAGATGTTCGGGTCGGGAAGAAAACCTGTGTCCCCCAAAAGACAAATGAGTGCGCTGAGTACCGTGAAAATGATCTCTCCTTGGAATCTGGAATCGAGCCCCGGCAAACACTGTCTCCCGCCCCGAGTACCCACCACCCTGCTTAGCAGTTATCCGGGGATGCTCTCCATGTCTCCCCTTGACATTTCTAGGTAAATAAACAAGTGCCTAATAACCTCTGCAGCACCTGCAGAGGTTACGTTTCAGAACGAATCCGTCTTTTATGCTTCGAACAAAGACACGTGAGTTTTGTCGCTGTTCCCTTTGGGATGTCATCATCCCTCGGTTTTCTGTTCGGCTCAGGTGACGCTCCCCGCCCTAAGCGGTGGGCTCCCCGCGGGGGAGGAAACCCAGGACTCTGCTCCACACCTGGACTGGATCCTGAGACGCGGGCGTGGCCGGAGGGCTCGGTAGGTGCTTTAACCGCGGACACCGCAGTGAAGCTGCGCGTGGACCCCTGGCTGGTGGGGTCTGCGCAGGGAAGCTCCTCTCTGGGAAGGGCGTCAACGTGAGATCATGTCTTCTTCTCTGCTCCAAATGCCTCTGTCGCCAGCGGGGCCCTGCAGAGGGGATGTGGGTACCCGTGGACCAGGGCACACTTACCAGACCGAGGGAGAACAGTCTTTGCTCTGGGTCTGCCAGCTGTGTGTGGTCCGAGCGTGGCCGGGGTGGGCCCTTCTTCCGGTGAGAAGGGTAGAGTATTTCTTACCTGCCCAGCCCTGTGCTGTCCATCACTCCCACCGACTCCACTGAGCTTCATTCGGCAAACGTGGGCCCTCACCAAGGCATCTTGCCAGGCGACACCAGTGGGCGCTAAGTCCACGCACTTCGCAGCTTCGGGCCATCGCTGTTGGGCCAGGCTTCCCCGCGCCCCCGAGACCCGTGGGCAGGTGCGCCGGAGGAATTCTGGGTCCAACAGAGGAACTTCTAGTATGTGGAACTTCTGCAGAGAGGTGTCTTCCAAGAGAAGCAGAGCAGTTTTCCCGTTAGAAATGGTTTGTGGCCAGGAATCTCCGGGCCGTCACATCTAATTACGCAGCCTGCTCATCAGCAGAGAGCGCGGCGTGTCCTGACTCGGGGAGTCGGCAGCTGTTCTCAATCTGGCCCTCGGAGCAGGAGC
>NW_012148108.1:1741817-1754809 GCF_000956105.1 Propithecus coquereli | reverse complement strand
GGAACTGCCACGGGGTGGTCCACGCAGCGAAACGGGGAGAGGAGAATGTCACCTGCAGGAGTCCAGAGCAGGGCTGAGTCTTACGCTGGGAAGGTCTGCTGCGGCGGTGTTTGAAGGGGAGGTAGAACGTGCCAGGCGGGGAGGAAGGGGGCGTGCCCGCCAAGGCTGGGAGCTCTCCACCCACGAGGCTCTCCGGAAGGCGTGAGCGAGAAATGCTCCAGTGATGTGATTTACAGCTTTACGGCGATGACCAAAATAAGCCCACACTGAAGTACTTACTAAGGGCTTTTCCTCCCTGGCCCTCATCATGCGGTCAGCTTTCTGTTTCTGTTGGCAAAAATAAGTCTGCTCACCTGGAGATAAGGTCACATGCCTTGATGACTTCCGTCAATTAAAAGGGACTCGGAAAATGGGCTTTTCTGGTTTCTTGATTTCTACAAAGAGGCGAGACCTGGGCTGGGAGTCGTGGCGGGAGGTGGTCTCCAAGTTTTGGGTTTTGCGGCCCCGGGGGGCCCAAGCGGTTTTGGGGCCGGTTGTTGGGCCCGGCCAGGGCGGGGGGTTTGTTTGGGGGGGCTGGCCTGCCCCTGGCTTCCTCGGTTCGTGTTGGCGCACGGGTTGCCTGCGTTTGCACGGGGATGTGGGGGCTGACAGCTGCGCTGCCTCTGCACCCCACGTGGGGTGCTGGGATCTTTTCAGAGACTTCTGCAAGATTGGGGGCTGTGGGCCGGCCTCCCTAGACTTGGGGAAATGGCCCCGCTTTTCCGTATGTCCTCTTGGTCCGAGACTTCTTGTTCCGGGAAGAGCTTGTCTGCTCACATCCCCCTCCCGGACACCCAACACAAACTGGACAAAGGTCTTAAGATTCCGTGAGAGGCAGGCAGAGGGGCTATCTCTGATCTCAGCCTTGCAGCCGTCCCAACGTAGGGACTACACAGGGCACGGAACGCAAATCCAAACCCGGGTAAATAATCCTGACATATCGATTTCTGAGCCACCTCCCTGGATTTCGCCGTGTAGGTTCCTACACTCTTCCTGGTGCCGGTTGGCCACGTAATCCACCGGCCGAGTGAGAGGTGAGCAAGCTGCGCTCCCAGCTGCCTCTGCGCAGGGCCGTGTCTCTTCCTGGGGCTCCAGCTAGAACCACAGGGATGCCCCGTCCGGGGACAGAGAGCTGCTGCGAGGTCCCCTGGTCCCCTTTGCTGGGGGGCCGGCATCGCGAGGCGGGACAGCAGCAGGCAGTGGCACTAGCAGGAATGTCATCGCTGCTGGAGGAGTGCGCATCCGCCCGAGTGTCCCCACCGAGGCCTTGACTGACGGGGGCCGCGGAGGCCCCGGCTCTTGTTTGCCCGTCCTCCAGAGGAAGCTATTAGCCTCGGTAAATACCGCCTCTCCCGAGCGACTTGATCTCTGTACTCCCCGATTCAGTTCCTTTGCAAGGTAAATAACTATAAATATTAAAACATGTCAATAGCTTTATTAATAAATGAATTCTGGCCGTCTAAGAGATTCTGCACCACGGGCTTTTTTTACATATTTCATGTGGCTTAACCATCGCTGGCTGAAGGATGCATGGAATCTTCTAGCACATCAGAAATCACAGTGTTTGCAGTCCCCAATATGTTGGCCATCCAGAGTGTTAAAGTTGGTTTTTTTGAGCATGGATTTTTTTTTTTTCATTAACATTGGGCATTTTATTGCCCAATGTTAATACCAGTTGATCCTTAAACAAGAAATACAGTGACTCATCCGTGCCCAAGCACATCTTAGCGTTAGAATTTTAAACTTCCTATTGCTAACTTCTCACCAAAATGAAGCTCAACAAATTCTCCTCACAAGAGCACTTCCAAAAACCCAGTGATGAAACACACTTGTTTCTCATTTGCGGTTCACTTGGTGTCTTCGCCATATTGTTTTCCCAAAACTTCATCCTGGTCTTTTTTCGGGAATTGTCTTAACGACGTTTTCTCCAAGAAGACTGAGAATTGTAATTCTTAAAACCAAGTCAGGTACCCAGACAAGCGCATTCTGGAAAGTCTAATGTGAGCCTGGTGTCTTTCTGCCCAGTTTTGAGTCTCATTTCAGAATAAGGGGTCCGAGGGACAAGAGTTTCCACAGTCTACAGAATGTGCTTCCGTATTTTCCTGTAGTTTCCTGCCGGAGCCATCTGCAGTCTTGGAACAAACAGCGAGAGCTTTGGGTTTGGCTTGGACAGGCGGCCTGGTTCTAAGGCCCCGGGCGGCGCGCTGGCCACGCGGAGCTAAGGTTGGAAGCGCAGAGACTCCAACCCGAACCACACGTTGTAGACGGCGTCTGAGCTCAGCAGCAACGCTGAGATCGTTCTCAGACGTTTCCCAAGTCTGCAGGCAACAGGAAGCTCTTTATCCCGTGTTTTCACGGGACCCACTGAAGCCGCGTCTGTGTTTCCAAATCCTCTTCTTTCCCTTTATCCGGTAGGTCACCCTTAACCTCCTCCAAGAGACCAAGCCGAGCAAAGAGCTCACTACGGTCAGACGCACCCGAGAGGCATTTGGTCGCCAGCCCCGCTCTGTGCTGGCTCCAGGAGGCCGGCAGGTGGCTGGCTGCGTGAGCAGCAGGTGTCTGGGGAGGTGACGGATCCGACTTACGTAAAAGGTCGCCCCGATGGCTGGGTGGATAGCAGAGGGGACGGTGACAAGACGGGGAGCAGACAGATGAACCGTGAGGCGCGGCAGCAGCCCAGGTGAGAGATGCCGGCGGCTGGACTCCGTGTGACGGAGAAGCATTTGGAGAGGAAGAGGAGGATGGAGATGTGGCGGGGCTAGACTCCGCTGGGTGGACCGAGTGTGCCGGGGGGTGGGTGGATGTCCAGTGTAGCCTGTAAGTTTCCGACTTGACCGGCAGGGTAGGCGGTGACAGCATCTACTGAGATGAGGCAAATGGGGCTAGAGAGAGATTTAGGGAGAAAATACCTGTTCCAGGTGGTCACAGAAGATTTGTGTAGCCGACAGCGGCACCTTTAGCGGGGAACCCAGAATGGTCGTCCCCTAGACATGTTTGGAGCTCACAGGAAAGAGGGGGTCTAGAGATCTAGAGACACGTTCAAACAGAGGAGATGGGAGCCCTTGAGCTGGCGGAGGGGTGGGTTAGCGGGAGGTGGGCTTTGAGCGGGGAGTGAGCCAGACAGTGCTCTAATAGGTGTTCATTTAAAATATCCTTTCAGTCATTAATTGCAAGAGACACGACTCACTGTCAAAATACTTATCAATAGAGATAAAATGCGTCTCTCTCTCGGCCACCCCTGAGCCCCTGTGCTATCTCCGAATTGATTCGTCACCACCAGCGTCGTGTACACCTTCTCTCCGAGCTTCTAAAATGCACCACACACATTTACGTGCACATCTCGATATACGCAAACAGCATGTTTCTCGACGGTACTGTCTTGTATTTTCATTTAGCGTGTATCTTAGAGCTCTTCCCGTGTCGGTACACGTAGACGTCACTTGGTTGTTCAGGCTGCTACGTGGGGTTTCACGGCACGAATGTGCCACGATGCACGTAACACGTCCCCTATTGCCGGATGCTCAGGTTGTTCCCACTTCTGTGCTATTCGTTGCACCCCAGCGTCTGGAGGTCGTGCAGAGGTCGTGCAGAAGATGAAGGGCCACCTAAGGGCCTGGGATAGAGGGAGTGGCTGGGGAGGAGGAGGAGAGGAGGGATGTTCAGAATTCTGGAAGCCCAGGTTGAAAGCATCTGGGAAGAGGAACACCACCGAAAGGTTAAAGAATGCAAAGATCTAGATGCATCCGTTGGATTTGGGAACAGGGAGCTCTTTGTTGACTCATCAGAGCTGTTCCGACGGAGCAGTGAATGTGGAAGCCAGAAGGAACGGGTTGAAGAGTGAGCAGGAAGGGAAGAAGCAGTCTGCCGGTGTAGACGTGTGGTTTCCTAGCTGCTGCGAAGCTGAGCTGGGAAACAGGAGCAGCTGCAGGAGGAAGTGAGGTCGGGGAGATGGTGTTTCCCTCCCTCCCTCCCTTCCTTTCTCCATTCTTTCTTCCGGCTGGGAGCTGCGTGGCGTTGGTCAAGCCACAACGTCACAGAGCCTATGTCTGGGTTTCACGACGGAATCGTGATGTCTGTAGGCACACGGTAGGTACGTTAGAAATAATGCTCGAGTCAACGCAGGAGCAAAGCAGTTGTTTCTCGCAGTTGTTTTCTGATGGGGAAATGCGTGAGGGTCCCAAACCGCCAGCGGCCTCCATGTGAGAGCCAGGCTTGAGCGACTCTCCTACTCCCGGCCCTGCCACAAACTAAAGAGACCACGACATTGGCCCCGAGGGCGCTAGGAGGTGCGTGGTGTTCTCTGGTGGCCTTAGCCAGAGGCTGGGAGGTGCCCGTAAAGCTGGCGCCAGCCAGGAGTGGCGGTTTCTCCAGCGGGTCCCAATGCGTGGCCAGCACCTCGCCGCTCTCCCTCGTGAGACTCTTTCTCCAGCAGCTGCGCCAGCTTTGTAGAATCAGCAACAAGAGGAATTTTTTGTTTGGATACGTTTTCTTCCCTAGGAAAGAGAAACACTGTGGCTACTTTGGACTTTCACAAGATGCGTTTTGCACAGTGAGAAACGCAGAGTGGACGTTTTCATTACAAGGTGTGACGGAGCTGGAGCTCCTGGCGAGGGGACCTGAGGGGACCTGCTGCGGGGGCTGAGCCCACCTACCAGAGAGAGAACAGTTGTTGCAAACCCAGGGCAGCGGCGGCGCCGTGGAAATGGCGCTCCACGCCACTCGTGAGGTCTGGCCGCTGCGCCGGACTCCGGCTGCTTGGGACATAAATCGTCTCTGAGCACCCGGGACCTGCCCACCTCCCGCTGCCATCCTCGGACCGATTCCTCAATCCCTGTTCATTCCGTGGTCCTTTCTCTGAGCCTCGATAATGCCTCTGAAGGGAGCCGGGGACACTTTCGCCATTTATCACGAAATAACGCAACATCCTGTACATTTATTACGGTGTACATTATGACCGCACTATTAGCGGAAAAAAAAGACAACTTACACTTCTCTGAAGTTTTCCTTTATCTTTACCAAACAGATACCCACTATGACTGCGAATTTAATGGCCCTAAAGTTTAAGACCGGTTTGTAAACACAGTCCCTGCTGGCTGCTATTGATCTTTCTCTATTTTAATGCATTTTTACTGACCGACGTGTCCTGTGGTAAAGAATATTGCCTAAATTAGTTATCTGATTGGTTCTTTTGATTAATGACGGGCTTGTGCTTCATTACACATGACAACATGATCAGAATAATCACCATCGCTCTACGAGCCGGGCCCGGCATTTTTTATCCCTTCATTTTTAAAGTTCATTTATAAAATTATTTAATGTATACGTCCTAAGTCGTAATTTATTTACATGACACTTTTTTCGATGGGGAACTGTTGTACTGTGTCACAAATGGCTAAGAAAACAAGGTAAACTAGATGTAAGGATCAATGTCTCTTGGCTCAAGGGGAAAAAAAACGTAATCAAGATTCAGGAGCTGACCTTGTACCAAAGTCCAGCCTGTCACAGAACAAACACTGAGATACCCGACAAATCACCGGGCACAGCAGGACGTGTTCTCAGGCAATCTCTTCTCTCCGTCACCTTCCTTCTGCCGGGAACTTGGCGTCCTTAGATCTCCCAGCTCCCTTCCTTCTGTGCGCAGAGTAGGGCGGCATGAATTCTCCCTGCAGCCTGCGCCGGTCAGGTGGGCTTCTCGTTCATACGCCGATTTGGCGAGAAGCACTATCAGGGATTCAGAGTATTGAAAGTCTGAATTTGGAACAAATCTGCGTTAGAAAATGTTGCATATTTTTAAGCCACGGCGTTGTATTAATTCCGGAGAAACGAAAAGATTCTAATATAGTCTACTAAATTGTTGGTAATGCCACTCCTCAGGGTACCTGCTTTAGTTATGGTTTGGCTTGATAAAAAAAATAATAATAATTAGCTATGTAATCCATTGTACGTTGTGGGTAAGTCTGGCATATTTGGGGTTGCTCAAGAAGATCACCCTCTTCAAAAGTTTCCTCTCAGCAAGAGCGAGACCCCGTCTCTACTAAAAAAATAGAAAGAAATTACCTGGACAACTAAAAATATATAGAAAAACATTAGCCGGGCATGGTGGCGCATGCCTGTAGTCCCAGCTACTCGGGAGGCTGAGGCAGGAGGATCGCTTGAGCCCAGGAGTGTGAGGTTGCTGTGAGCTAGGCTGACGCCACGGCACTCTAGCCTGAGCAACAGAGCCGGACTCTATCTCAAAAAAAAGAAAAAAAAGTTTCCTCTCTCCCATGTCCTGCTAACTCTCCAAGAAAGGCCAGGAGGAGAAACCTCTGGCGTGCTCTGTTTTGAATTCTGTCATTTTGTTGATTGCTAGAGTTTGGGGTGATACGGTTTCCAGGGAGCCAGTGCTGGGCCCCCAGGAGTCAGCCGTGAACCTCAGAGTCAGATTCCGCCCTCGTCGTTCCTAAAGACCCCATCACCCCGAGGCAGCTGACGAAGCCTCCTGCAGCTACCCCTCCTCCAGGAAAGCATTGCTTGGTCAACATCAGATAAGCCCGGGATCGTGCTGGGTTGTATTTTTATTCTGAAATGAAACATGGCTCTTCCCTCCCCTCGTCTGCTCGCACCTCCCTTGGGTCACCTCCATGTCTCCTCTGAGGGTCTTTGCCGTCACGCTAAAGCTCCTTTCTGCTGCGTGGAGCACTGGTCTGGTGAATGCACGAGTGTCCCCGGGCCCTGGGGTTTCACGTCTGCCAGTGACTTCTAGGCCCGTGTCTAACGCCGGCTGAGACATACACGGGATGTCAGAGCTGAAGGAAATAGACCCCCTCCTGGCATCTTTAGAATTCTTTGTCATCCTGCTCACGTATCACCCGTGGGCATGGTGGCCACTTGCCCGGCTCCTGCTCAACTTGGGCAGAGAGTGGGTTAGGAGGTCAGATGGGTTGCAGGGCATGGGCGGGTGGGCTGTAGCCCCTTCCCGGGGTTGGGTGTGGAGGGGGCACATTCCTTCCCACACACGGGCCTGTGTGTAAGTGTCACGTAAAACTCTTGTCTTCTCTCCTTTCCTGGGGCCAGAGGATGTGGACTCACGGCCTTCCCCTGGGTCACACAGGTTGGGCGTTCCTTCCTTACTAGGTGGGGTTCTAGCCCTCTGCCCTCCGTTTCCTATGGTCCTTGCCAATCCCTGGTCCCGTGGGCATATCGCCACCGTGCTGCAAAAACCAGACAGACCTAAAGCACCCCGCGCACAAAAATAGTTTCCGAGTTCGGCCTCCTATCCTCTACCTGAATTGCAAAGTAAACAGAAGACCAAGACGTTAGTTTCCAAGCAAAGGCACTTAAAATAAAGTAAAGCGGATTTTCATGGTCCCTTCCCCCCCCCCACCGGACTTAATTAACGTTGTAAATAATGCCTCCTATCTCCTGCATAATGATTTGCTCTGTTGTGCTATTAAAAAGTTCTGTTACGTCAATTCACTCAGACAGCCATTCGCACGGCTCAGACATGAAATAGAACTTCGGCGCGAGCCCACCGCAGGAAATGACCGCGTGCGAGCTCGAGTGTGGGCGCGTGCGTGCGCCTGCGGCCTTGGGGGGCTTTCTGGGGTGTAAGATAAGCGGGCGTGTGAGACGATGTTGAATATGCAAGTTATATGTTAATATGATTAAATGACTACTGGGTCGCCCAACATAATCAATTGAAATATTCACCAACTTTGTGTCGGAATTGGAAGAAATTATTACCTTGAGGCTGCCAAACACATTTTGCAGCTTTGCATTTGCAATAATGCGTGTCTTACTTAGCATTTAAAAACATATTTTTGACTTTACTAAAGCAAGATGAGTCTATTAAAGAGATACTCGCACGCATTTGGACGGGGATTCAGGAAGCACTTGGGCCTCTCCCCAGGAAGGTACCTGGGAAGCGGAGATGCTCCCTGCCCTCCTCCCTCCCTTCCTGCCTCTCTTCCTTCCTTCCGAGGGGATCCGAGGCTAAGTTTTCCAAGGAAAAGGATCCTATTCCAAGCCATTCTTACTAATGTATCATTGAATAACTAGCCTTCACTCTCAAAAATCCTACAAAATGATTTAACCCCTCCACGTGATTTACTTGCGTTTTAAAACTCCGTGCAACACCTTGCGGATCAGACGGATGTAAATGTGTCTTCTCTCCCACTGAACAGGCACAGCTAAAACAAATAAAATCAAAGACGCATATTCGTTTCCCCTGGCTTTTGCAAAACGTAAGTGATGGGGGGAAGGCAGCCGCCATTCGGTCCTGTTCTATTATTGACAACGGCAGAGGTAGAAATTAGAAAACAAATCCCCTTTTAAATGAAACGAAGTAAAAGGCCTCCCTCACTCAGAGGAAATGCTAATTGGAGCTACCTTGCTAATGCTGACAAGTCACAGGAAGGAAACATTAAGTTATTATTTTTAATAATGTTTACAAGTATATCCAGCCATTTCCAGCCGGTGAAAGATGTCAGCCTTGGCCAAACGTGGCAGATCTACTTTTCACCAAAGACGCTGCCCGTCTTCCCCCTGATAGCAATCATTAATTTTATTTTTTAACCCGGTCTTCAAATGAAGACAGATGAGCCAGAGAGTTTTAAACGCAGGCTGCTTATGTTCAGAAAAATGGCTGCGAGATGCCGGATCACGGCGTCTGAGCCGAGGCCAGTTGCTGTTTGGGAAGGAAATAAAAACACACGTAAGATGAACAGCAGGGCCGGGCCTCGGAGGGGGTCAGGTGAAGGAAGGGGCAAGAGCGTGCGGGGAGCAGGGTTGCGCACTGCTCTTTGGGTCTGAGTCACTTCCTAACTGCCGCGGAGACTAACTGATACAATTACGGTTAATTGCATTTGATAATTTTAATATTACGTTTCCATGTCTATTTCTTATTAACAGCCTTCCTCGTGTCAGAGATCAAAGTGCCTTTTAGGTACCACATCATGGATAGCATTGTGCCAGATCTTTAAAAAATGTTTTTCTCACCCGTGCAATTTCTCATATAAGCCGTATATTTGATTGCTCTTGCTTTATTTTATTTTTATTTTTTATTTTTATTTTTTTTTGAGACAGAGTCTTGCTCTGTTGCCCGGGCTAGAGTGCCGTGGCGTCAGCCTTGCTCACAGCAACCTCAAACTCCCGGGCTCAAGCGATCCTCCTGCCTCAGCCTCCCAAGTAGCTGGGACTACAGGCATGCGCCACCATGCCCAACTAATTTTTTCTATATATATATTTTTAGTTGTCCAGATAATTTCTTTCTATTTTTCAGTAGAGACAGGGGTCTTGCTCTTGTTCAGGCTGGTCTCGAACTCCTGACCTTGAGCGATCCATCCACCTCGGCCTCCCAGAGTGCTAGGATTACAGGTGTGAGCCACTGCGCCCAGCCTCTTGTTTTATTTTTAAGTCAAAGATTTGGACCTGGTCTCAGGCTCACGCTAAGCTGCTCCAGGAAGATTGCACGAAACGCTCATCGTAGAGGCTGTTAAGAGGATGTTTTGCTTATGTGCAGTGTAGCTCATTTCACTCAGAATCGGATTAAAATGCATGTGGTTCCATTTAGTGACGGGGTTGGGTTCGGTGTGGGGAGGAGAGAAAAGAGAAGATAGAAGAGTGTGTTGGAAGCACTTGCAGAACGGTGGAGAAATGACCCCTGAAGATCTTCACTTTTGCAAAAGCAAGGAGAACACTGGCAAAAATGGTCAAAGGCAATGTTTCCAGAACTCTGGAAATTAGCTAAGGCCTTCCAACAGTTTGAGGAGCAGTCATTCCAGAAAACCCGGCTGAGCCTTGGCAAGGAATGACAAGCTCGAAGGCATTTGAACTTGCCCTATTTCCATGGCCCTGTCCCCGGCTCTGTGGTAGTCTCGAAGGCATCAGCCTCGAAACCATAGCAGGTGTTAGAACCAACAGTGTCAGTGTGGATTTGGAGCTCGCAAAAGCTCCCATTCCTAAGAATCGTCACTATTTTACCTGTTGGGCACATCTCTAGAAAAGCCCCATTCTTAGGGCTGTCTTCATCAGACTCAAGGTACCCTCGCTGGGAACAGCCCTAACTCCAGGCATTTGTTGAAGACAAGCAGAGTAAAGTATTTAACATCACTGAGGGCTGAGGCAGTGAAACCAATTGCTGCAAACAAGAAGCTCCCAAAAAACGTAAACGTAAAAGAAAAATCTGGGACTGGGATGAGTATAGGAGGCTGTGAAAAGCTCTAGCATATTCCTGGGGATCTGGAAGACCTGTTGGAGCTTTTCAAAGTCACTTCTATTCAACATTGTACTGAGAGTTCTTACTAGGGAAATTAGGTTAGAAAAATGAATAAAAGGCATTCAGATTGGAAAGAAGTAAAACTCTCTATTTGCAGATAAGTTCATGTACATAGAAAATCCAAAAATTTTTAATCTACTAAAAATTGTTAGCACAATAAATAAACTCAGCAGTGAGGCTGTAGGATGCAAGATCAATACACAAAAATCAATTGTATTTCTATTACCATCATTGAACAATCACATACAAAAAAAATAAATTTCATTGGCAATGCAAACAAAAAAGTTAAAAAACATTTTAAGGAATACATTTAACAACTAATTGAGAGACATGTGTACTGAAAACTGTGAAATATTGTTGAAAGAAATTAAAGAAGATCTAAATAAATGAGAAGACGTCCCATGGTTGGAGACAGGAATGCAGTTGGATTAGACCACGGTTCTAAAATTGATCTACAAATTTAATTCAACACCTACCAAAATCCCAGCTGCCTTCATGCACAGATTGACGTGCTGATCTTAACATTTATATGGAAATGCAAAAGACCCAGAATAGCCAAAACCTTCTCAAACAAGAAGAGCCACGTTCGAGGTTTCATACTTAACCGATTTCACGACTTAATGAAAAGCTACAGTAACAGGACAGTGGGGTAGTGACATAAGGGCAGACACATGGGAAAGTAGGACAGAACGAAAGTCAAGAAATAAACCCTTATGTTTATTATTCATGGTCAATCGATTTTCGGCAGAGGCACCAATCCAATCCAATGGGAAAGAGTAGTCTTTTCAACAAACGGGACCGGGATAACTGTATATTCACATGCAAAAAAATAAAGTTGGACTCCTGCCTCACACCATACACAAAATTTAATTTGAAAAGGATCATAGTCATAAATGTAAAAGTTAGGATTATAAAAACGTTAGAGACTATGGTGGCAAATCTTCATGACCTTGGGTCAGGCAATGGTTTCTTGAATATGAACCAAAAGCATAAACAACAGAGGGAAAAATAGATAAAGTGGATTTTATCCTAATGGAAAAGTTCAAAGGATGCCGTCAAGAAACTGAAGACAGTCCATAGAACGGAAAAAAGTATTTGCAAATCATATGCCTTGTACGGATCTCATATCTAGGTTATATAAGTACTCTTAAACCTTAATAATAAAAGATGACCTGATTAAAAATGGGCAAAGTGTTTAGAGATTTCTCCGAAGAAGATACACACATGGCTAACGAGCACATGAAAAGCTGTTCGATGTCATCAACCATTAGCGAGGTGCAAACCAAAACCACAGTGAGGTTCCTCTTCATGCTCACTGCAATGGCTGAAATCAGAGATAGACAAAATTATAAGTATTTGCAAAGCTGCGGAGAAGGTGAAACCATGGTATCTTGCTGATGGTATTGTACACAGTTAGACAGTTCCTCCAAAATTTACAGGGAGAGTTACCCTGTGACTCTGAGTATATGTACAAGAAATGAAAACAGAAGTGTCCACACAGAAACTCATACACAGGTATTTACGGCAGCATTCTTCATTTGAAATTAATTAATACGTTAATGAATGGATAAATAAAATACATCCATATAATGGAATGGCGAGAAAAAGGTATGTGATACTGATATATACTAAAATGGGTGTCCTTAAAAATACTATGCTAAGTGAAAGAAGCCATTCACGAGAGACCAGATATTGCGTGACTTCATCCCCCTGTAATGCCCAGATGGGGCACATCCACGGAGACAGGAAGACTAGTATTTGTCAGAAGTTGGCGTAGGGGCGTGGGGAGTGATTGCTAATGGGTACCGAGGTTCTTTTGGGATTGCTAAAAGGTTCTAAAATGAGATAGTGATGATGGCTACATAGCTCTGTGAAAATGCTAAAATTCACTTAATCGCATACTTTAAAAAGATGAATGTTACGGCATGTGAATCATATCAATAAAGCCGTTATTAAATAAGCATGATGATGAAAACACAAAGACAATCCCCCAACTGGTTTATTTTTATGTCATTATTAGCCTCAGAGAGGGTGAAACAATCTAGAAATGATGTATTTGGTGTTTCCAGGAGGGTCGAGAAGCATAGCATTTTACGTGACAATCACTGTCCTTGCTATGGCAGGGACACTTCCTCTGTCACCGCAAATGTGGCAGCTCGTCTCTGTCCCCTCCCCCGACACCCTCTCCCTGCATCTGCTACAAGGTCTGGAAAGTATGAGGACCTCGGTTAAGTATTACGTGACTAAACCGGTTAACCAGCCACCGAACGCAAATCCCAAAAGAGGATTGTGAGTTCGGGGTGGTGAGGATGAGGACGAGGATGACGATAATTAGTAGCAGTATTATTTCTGGAGAAACTGGCAAAATTAGCTTTGAAAGGAACTCTCCAGATCTGAATTCTAGAAATCGATTCTGCAACGGATACGTTGCTAAAATCGGTGTTCAGCTGCCCTAGCGCTGTGCTGTGAAGTTCGGCTCTTACATGGATTTCTATTTTTTCATGTGTATTAATAATTTTCCAACGGATATGTAAGGATCGGCAAAGAAGGTGAACGCAAAATAGCTATTCAAAATTCGTTCTCAGGTCTTACTTCTCTTTGAGATTTATTTGTGTCTTTTCCTTCCTTTAATTCCAGACTTTCTATCTTGGCGGAGGGAACCCAGGTAGGGACCACGGCTGGTCTTTCTGTGCCA
>NW_012148108.1:1731154-1741283 GCF_000956105.1 Propithecus coquereli | reverse complement strand
GACACAAGGTTTATCAAGACATGTAGAGAAGGCTTCTGAAATAAAAACAGGTGTATGGTAGGGTAGCTGAGAAAGAGGGCTCTGAATTGGGGAGAAGATAAACTCCGTCCCTATTAATGTCATCAGCGGTGATAATAACATTCTGTGCCGTGTCTGGGGAAAATTCCTTACCTTTTGTAGCTGCAGAAATGATTGAAGCAGAACAACCAAAATTGGTATAAAAAAGGACCGCAGAGGTTGAACAGGTTGTGTTGTCTGGCAGCTCCGAAAACAGGTGAGAAATACGGCCCTGGGGTGCAGCGAATTTAATCTTTGAGCAGGTTTATTGTTTAAGAAGGGTTGCGTTATATATAACGCCGGGATAAATTTTTGCATGGCAGATTTATTCAACAGGTTTATTCTTTTACCAGGTCTCATAGTATTTCACCGTTTGGTGTGTGGGGTCTTATTCATCAAAAGAGTTTATGAGTTAATAAGTTATGAATTTTAAAAAGTTTCACTAATAACGCAGGATGTGTTGAGATTTATGGGCAGTGCATTTATTCTATTAGGAGTTTTATTTTTGAGCTAAGACGCACTGGAGATACAAGGCAGGCAAATTGCGTGGTTTATTTGTAATGAACAGGCAGGGTCTCTATGGGACCCTTTGCTGCAAGGAGGGGATTTTATTCTACATCTTATTGTGGCCGAGATATTCTAATGGCTTCCACGAGTCTCATCAGTGGGTCTAAAGCTTGGTTTAAAGTGTCCGTGGTCCCTTTTCCCCACGGTGTGGCAGGACCCCTTCACACACTGGTGGAACCATAGTGTTAGGCTGGCCTTTCCGATCACCTTGCTCTGCGATAAAACAAATCACTGTTTCTTAAAGTGAAGGCAGAATGCCAGGACTGCTGTTTTCTGAGATCAGTATCAATAATTTTCCCCAGCGATCGTCCCCGCCGGAGAGTCTGAGCTCAGGGGGAGACTGTCCCCTGGACCAGGAGAGCTTTGGAGAGGAGAGCTTCCGGCTACTTAGGGTTAATTGTTTTAAGATTCATTTGTGCTGCTGGGATTGCGTTTGAATGTTCTCGTCTCTGCGCCTGGCATCCTGCCGAGAGCTGTTGGCCAGCCGGCCACAGCCAGGACCTTGCTCTGTCACCTGCTCCCAAACCTCCTACAGGTACGTAGGGGTGGACAGTGCTGCCAGGACTGGTTCTTAGGTCTCTTGGAGAAGCCTTAGAAGGGTAACACTTGGTTGTTTCTTTGGTGTATCGAGCTCTTCCCTGCAGGACTGTGACACGCACTTTTGGTTGCCTGTCCAACGGCTGTGCCCCACTTCTCTTCTCTTGGCAGGGGTCGTGTTTGTTTGGGTACTCAGCGCCCCCAACGTGATTTTTAACAGGATGAGATCATCCCAGACGCAGAGAAAACCCCCAGGTGATAGAAACTAACAGTTCTCAAGGCGTGATTTATAGAACCCTGGGAGCCTGGGGGACCTTACGGGGAATCCTTGAGACCAGAAGTATTTTCCTGGTGATGCTAAGGCACTGTTTGCTTTTCTCCACGTTGGCGTTCGCTCTGAAGGTAAAAAAGCAATGATGTGTAAAATCGCTAGTGTTTCAGTGCCAGTCAAGGCGGTGGCCCTGAAAGACCTTGCTTTCTTCTTCACCACTCGCAGTTTAAAATATCGGTTTTATTGAGAATATCCTTAATGAAACAGCAAAACTTATGATTTTTCATAGAGTCTCAACTCTTGAGTGCATGTCATTTTATTATTCTGAGTGGAAAAGGGGAATGTCCCAAAACTGTTTCTGCTGCATACCCAACTACAGTGGACATGTCTGTCCCAAGGAAGGGTCTTCGGGCAGTGGGTCAGGTTGTAACCTGAACTAGCCGGCTTTTTCTCATAAGACACCATTTTTACTTTATAGAATATCTGACTACGGTGATGCACATTGGGATATTTGGCAGCTATTTTTTTCAAAAAAAAAAAATAGAGGGAAATAGCTGATAGTATTGGTTGCCAATGGTAACATTTAAACTTTCAAGCAAAATAATAATTTTTAGAAACATTGTATTTCCAATCTGAGATTAACAGCTCCCCAATCGCTGAAGATTTTCTGATGAGACCAGTGATGATATTAATGAATATTATTTTTTTCAAATGGTGTAAGAATGTGTCAACATTGGAAGATTTGCATAATTTAATTAACCAATGTTTTCCAAATGATCGATGCATGATGATACAGAAACATGCCTGGGTAAAGCACGATAGATAAATAATGGATTTTAATGTAATGAAATACAAAAAAGCTCTTTGATATGCTTCAGATTTCACACTGTGCCTAATATATAAAAACTACCACTTGTTGAGTTTCAGTGTAGTATCAAAGAAGAATCTCCACAATTATCCAAAGAGGTTATTACAATATCCTCCCCTTTGCGGCTGTGTAGCTGTGTGAGGCCAGATTTCGTCCTATATTTCAACCGAACAACATACCACAGCAGACTGACTGCAAAAGCAGATAGGAGAAACCAGCATCTCTATTAAACCAGGAACTAGAAAGTCACCAAAATATAACAGAATACCAGGTCTCCTGCTCTTCTTTTTCCATTTTGGAAAATATAGTTATTTTTCATAACTCTATGCTCTTTATATTAACATACGATGTTTGTTGTTTTTTCAAATGAATGAAAAAATATTTTAAAATTTTTTTGATTTTGATTTCTAATAGGGTAAATATCAATCGATATAAACTGCATAAACAAAAGCTTAATAACCTCTGGTCAGGGTTAATCATTGTGGCTTTACGTCCTTTCATGGTGATTGCTTTAGCCATAGGCCTGTATTAAGATGTGGAAGGAATTCTCCCAGCAGCAAACGTTACTTTGTAAAGTGATACAGGAAGAAGGATGTCTTTTCCTGCACGGGCCATTATTGGGTGACATGCGACAGCTAGAATTGCGGCAGTCTCCGACACAGCGAAGGTTGTCCAGTGAAAGAATGAAGATTTGAGTCCTGTGGACCTCGTTGAACTGTAGGTTTGAGCAGCTCTGGAGCTCCCGTCCCCACACTTTGTGCTGTTAGAGATAATCGGGTTCTGCTAGTGCTCAAGCTATTTGAGTACCGTTTCCCTTCACTTAACAGCCAAGATCCTTCTGATGCAAGCATTTGCTCCCAAACTTTAAACCTATAAAGTAACTCACAAGCAGGAGAAAGCGTCTTTTTTTTTCCCCTTTGACTTTTTTCAGTACAGAGCTCAAATTCATGCCAGCCTCAAAGATCATTAGCACCCTCTGCCCCATCTCCCGGTTTTATATATTGCAGTTCATACCTGGGTATACTTTTTCCCCTCCTCACGGCCCTTCTCGCCATGCAGACCAGCAGAAGAAATAAACAGCCCATATAAAAGAGCGGAACGTCATAGACAACGGGAAGCTGCTGGGATCTGGGCCGCACTTCCCCCAAAGAGTCATTCCAGTCTATTAGGCACATAATGCATGTTTTAAAAAAGAACCCGTTGTAAATACATATTTGTTCAGATGGACCGCGGCACAACAGAGCATCTCCTGGGGAGAGAGGATGTGTTTTACAACCTGCCAAAAAATTTCCTGTGAAAAGTAAAAATAAGACAAATGGAAAGGCACAGAAGCCCACGCCCCCGACCCCCCAAGGCTGAACGGAACCCACATCCCTGGATGGTGCTGTTGTGGTCGGCCCGACACTCAGATACCCTGACCTCGGACGCAGTTCTGGAAGCCACTTGTCTCATTGGCGTCTGGGACTCATTCAGGCTGAATGGGATTCGAGGAAAGACAATGGAGAAAGGGTTGGAGGGGAACCCCTCTGGGCCATGTTCTCAAGCCCCGGGAGGTGGCCGATATCTCAGGCGGAGCTGGGATTGCTCTCCCCAGCTGCGGGGCGTGAACAGCTGCGAAGTGCCCCAACTCATCCGTGGGTGGTCCAGGTGCCTCCGAGCTACTCAAAGTAGCTCAGGACCTGCTTTTTGGGTCCCAATGAAATGTTCTCCTTCCAGACTAGTGCGTGTTATCACAGGTTTAAATAAAAGCTACAGCCAGAACCCACACTGCCTCATCCTGGAAAATGCCAGGGGAAGCAGCGTTAGCGTGACAGGTGGTGCCACTCGGGAGGAGAGACTCTTGGGAGAGGAACGGGAGCTCCTTAGAAGCCTGGGGACCTTCCCCTCTCTCTCCTTTGTGGATACACTGTCCTTGCTTCCTCCGGAATTTTTCCAGGCTGCATAAGCTTCGGGGTACAATTGGAGTCCTTTTAAGAGTAAAAACTCAGGCGGTGATGTGCATTTTCTATGGCACGGCGCCGGGGGGAAGGGGATGTCAGTTTGTCCCGTTAACTAGTGATGCAAAGGTCGTTCCCCAGTTAAAGCCGCGACGGCCAGGTCTTCCCTGGAATGAGTACCTTGTGCTTTCTGCAGTTAGTGAACAATCTATGTGCTGATACTCAGATACCCTGTAAATATCCTGCTCCCCAAGAATATTTGGACCACTGGTTTTAGAACAATCCATGACCGAGTCGGTTGTTACATCTGTGTTTGCAAAACGGCGATTTTCTAATGCAATCGTTACTTCTACGATTATGAGCTGGCGTTAATATGTATTTAAGAAGCTGACACCGTAAATCTGTGGTTTTTTGTCACATGCCACAATCCGTGATCACCATCATTCTCTCTGGGGCTCAGATTGTCTTCAGTCTGGCCAGCAGGACTCCTTTGGCTTTGAGCACCCCCTTGTCATAAGCCGTTCCAGGGTCAGCTTGTCCTTCCTTCCTTTGGTCTGGAATCAGCCGATTCTCCAGGGAGCTCTGGTTCTTCTTAGCGGAGAATGGTGCTTGGAAACCAAGATCCGGGTCCTGGATGTGATAGTTTCTAAGGGAGGGTCATTGCTGCTGGACCGTTTCGGTAGACAGAACTAGAAAATGTAGAGTTTCTGTTTTTATTTCTTTTCTTTCTTTAACAAAATCATGAATTTATTTGTCATAATCTCTCCAAATTATTCTAATACCATAAGAGTTTTCCTTGATTACCCTAGTTTCTATTTGTGTCTCCTTTCTCGGGAAAATTCTATTTTCCAGCAACACCGATATATTTACTTATTTGCTCTGTGCTACAACATACATACACTCATCTACTGATTATTGATACCACAACCAACACACAGTTGCTGAGTCGCTAAGCATGGGTTGTGGTAAGCCTGTGGTCTTTGTAGCCGTCTTATACATATTGTGTGCACAAATTCAATCACAATGAAATATCAAAAAAATCCAAACTTGGGGATGTCTCACAGGACGACTGGTTTGGATTCTTCAAAAGCGTCAACATTATAGAAATAAAAAGATAAGAGAACTGTTGTAAGTTATGGGAGCAAACAGGACGTGGTAACAAATGCAATGTCAGATCCTTAATTAGGTCCTGAAAACAAAACTCCACGAGGGACAAATGAGTAACTATTAATACGGATTGCGTATTGCATGATATTACTATGCTGATATGAGTCCTGCACGTTGCATTTACGAAGCCGGGCTGCATCTGGTGGACACCTCTGTGTTATCCGTAATATTTATTATTTCCCTTATCTTCCTTTTAAATAGACAGAAAATGAGAAATAAATAAATATACTTTCAAGTTTATTGATAGCTCATAGGTATGTACTTTTGACATTTCATCTTAAGCTATATCTAATCTACTCCTCAGCTATCCACTAACTTTATTGACTGTTTTCTATTTCTAGATGCTCTATCAATTTGAATCTTTTAAAAAATTTATATATGTGTTCTGTTTTCAAATTGTCTTGACCCCAGGAGCCTAATTTTTTTAAATGTCTGAACAGTTAAAAATCATTTTAAATGAACTTACTGTTACATAGTATCTTTTAAATCAACATTCCATCATCTCAACTTTGGGACTCTGTCTACTTACTGTTTCTGCTGACTCTCGTTCCTGACCTGCTCCTTTCTTGTCTGCTTGGTCATTTCTGACTGAGAGCCCGTTGTCATTGTTACTGTGTTTCATTTGTGGCAAACCCAGGTGGGCTGTGTTACGAGTCGTTCTCACAGGGGTTTTATGTCCTTTGCTTCTTCTGGGGCTCAGGGCCGTTGCTAGCTCAAGACAAATCTCGTATCAATTTGGGAGGCTTAGAGTCTTCTAGATCCTGTAGAGATCGCAGATGCAAACTCCAGACAGTCTCAGGCTGGGGTTTTGCTTTCTCAGGCAAGCATTTGGGTCCAGACCCACGAGTGGGCTTCTGTCTCCTTCCCCCATCATAGTCCATGAATTTTTATCTGAGTCTTTCTCCTAACTGGGGGTGCAGCTCTCTGCGGGGTCCTGTCTCGAGGTGGAGATCAGGGGGTTCCAGCTCTTCTTCAAACTGGTTTCCACATCGTCTTTAAAATCCCAGTCCGGGGGATCGCACAAAGGGATACTGTTATGGGGTTGAACCCCAAAAAAGGAGTACGTGGAAGTCCTAACCCCAGTATCTCAAAATCTGACCGTATTTGGAAATAGGGTTTTTGCGGAAGAAATCAAGTTAAAATGAGGTTATTAGGGCGGGCCCTACGGCAACATGACTGGCGTCCTTACAGAAAGGGAGAATTTGCACACAGGACAGACACGCACAGAGGGAGGGCCAGGTGAGGACACAGGGAGAATACCCGTGAAGATGAAAGACGGAGCGACCGCTTACAAGCTGAGCATGCTGATGCTAGCAGAACCTCAGACAGCCTGGAGCAATTCTTGCCTTGCACCGTGGACGCCGTGTTTCCAGCTTTCGCTGTTTTACACACCCACCCCTTTCCCCCCCACCCGATTTGTGGTACTTTTGGAATGGCAGCCCCGGGACACAGACACAGAGGCTGCCCTCCCCAGCTCCTGCCCCACACCGGTGGCGGCCATGGCATCAGCGCCAGGCCGACTTCTCCTGTTTTTAGTTTCCTCTGCGCTTTCGACCCATGAGGATCTCTTACCTCCAAGCTCAGCTTTGCATTTTCAATATTTCTGTGTTGTTACATCGTATCCAGCGTTTCTCTGCATAGGTGGTGGGAGAGGTTCCATGTTATCTTAGCTCCCACTGTGCTCTTTCCGGCACTAGGAACCCCAGAGGAAATGAGCCGGACGTTCCCTGAATAAACAGGCAGTCCTGAAAGAATGTTTCCCACCCACACGTGCCATGCAGAGCCTCGCCTGACCGCCTGGTCTAGGGCCTGGTGTGTTCTGCCTGGCAGTGGCCACAAACCCTAGGCTGGCGGAGGCCAAGCAAGTCACCTAAATGAACAAAGCTGGCCAGGTATAGAACATGCCAACTGCTTTCAAACCCTCGGACTGCAAGAGGCAGCTTTTGTTTTTCTATTTTGAAAGCAACCTGGATATCACTTTGTTCTTAATTCCGGTCTACGCAGAACCGTGATGCAAACTTA
The DNA here is from genome assembly GCF_000956105.1 of Propithecus coquereli. NCBI lineage: Eukaryota > Metazoa > Chordata > Mammalia > Primates > Indriidae > Propithecus > Propithecus coquereli. Next base: position 1,733,857 of record NW_012148108.1, on the reverse strand, counting down.
GAGGTCCCGGTGGTCTGGGTGGGTCCATCCAAAGGGCAGCTGCCACTCAGCGCTTGCAGATTGTGAAATGCTGTCAGATCTCTGTATCTTTCAAATTAAAACAAGAACTCACATCTTTATGTGAAATATCCTTATTTTAAAATGTTGGCACTAAGAAAGCATTCAAAAATTCACAAAATGCTTTCAGTTTAAACAAAATGTATTCATATATTCATCTGCTTGTTTTACCAGTTTGCTAAACACAATTTGATGATTGACTCTCCAAAATTACTAGTTTCCTAACTTTTCTGAAAAAGAAAACTATTCTGTAAAACAATGGTAGATTTTTGCAGTTCTCTCTAAACCTTTTTGTACCAATTTACACATTTCTCTATGGTGCAAAAAAAAAAAAAAAAAAAGCAAAAGCAAATTTTAAATGGTAGCACTTTTCTTAGTCTGGTTATTTATTTTTTTTAAATACAGAGAAGTCTTTGATTCTAAAGGCATGTTTTTCTTTAAGGAAAATGATAAAGAATAAAATTAATTGGAAACAGACGTTCCTTGACCCTCGAGTTCTGAAAACAGACGGAACACTCAAGGTCAACGTTGAAACTCCGAGTTTAATTTATTCTGTTGTTTTTCTTCCTTCTCCCTCCCCAGAATATTCCATATTTTGTTAGCTTCTGTCAGAGAAATATAGCTTTATTTTGATCTGCCTTTTCGGGAGGGGGTATTAACTAGCCGTGGTTCTGAGAGGCCACTCTGGAGATAATGCAACCGTGAAGTGCCTGCCGGAGGATTGCACAGGCATTTTTGGGTTTTTTTCCCTGAGTGATAGGAGGAGAACTGTCTTGTCCCTGAATTTGAGAGACCAGAATTCCTCTAAGAAGACAGCTACTCCATGGAACCTTAACGACATCTGGGTTGCTTTGTGTTTAGAAGTCCGGGTCTGGCCTCCATCCCTCACCGCAGCAGGGAGGACAGGAGCCGCTGGCAGCCCAGATAGGCTGGCTCTGCTGTGGTCCTGCCCCTTTCGTTCCTTACAGGTCCAAAGGAAGCAGAGAGCTCTGGTGGCCACCCACGTGACACATCCAGCCCCCGGGACACTATGGAGTCACTGCTTATCCTTCTGATGTCTGCTTTTGGGCAGTGTCTCTGACGTACTTGGTCTTTCCAACAGCCAAGTATGGGCTCACTTATAAACCTGTTCTGCTATTTGGGAACTTCTTTGTGTTTTCAATCCGAACTGCCCCTGCCAGGCTGGGGGTGTCGTGATCCCCTCCTTTGCAGGGATGGTCTTTCACCCTCAGTACTGAGCATGTGCATCTTAGTACTTAGTACTTAGCACTTAGTACCTTTGCCACAGCCCCTGTCTCCGTGGACAGCTTGGGTGCAGAGTCTTATGCTCTGTGAAATGTCTGCGCGGATGGATGCTAAGCGCTGGGTAAAAGTGGTCCTCAAAGATGTGCCTTATTTTCTATCCCCACTGACCACCTACGCAGACTCCTCAGGACCTGTGGGCCCCTCTCAGCTGTCGGTCTTTCTACCTTTTCACGCCGTGATTCTCACAATGCAGCCGGAATGATCATTTTAAAGCAAACGCTGACCTATCCCAACCTTGGTTAAAACCTTCGATGACTTCATTCCATAGAGGACAAAGATCAAAACCCACAGCACAGCACTGAAAGGCTTTTATAATCTGTCCCTTACTGAATTCACCAATTTTTTTCTCCTGGCATGATGCCTCCATTCAGACGGCGTTAAACTATTCTCTGTCTCCCGGGTTAATGTCGCAGGTTGAACAAAATGTTTAAAATTCATTTTGAAAAAGGTACCTTTAGGTACCCACCAGCACAACTTCAAAACACACAAGACAAAAAGTAATAAAAAGGCAAGGAGAATGTACATGTAATATCTCAATTATGTCAGAAGACAGTTGCCTGACCTTTCTCAGAACTCCATAAACTAAGAACACAGATTAAAAGAAAAATCAGCAATGTTATAGAATATTTAAATAATACAATAACACAATACAATAGTAAGCTTGACTATGTGTGTATACATGCACACACTTTCACTGAACAATAGAAAACTCATACTATTTTCAAACACATGTAAAATATTTATAAAACTGACTATGTATTAAGTCCCAAAGAAAGTTTTTATGAATTCTTCAAATCAGAAATCATTTAGATTATGAACACAAAGCACAGTGAAAATCCAGACTTCTAAAATAATCCTTGAGTTAAAGAAGAGATCAAAATAAAAATAATACACTCACAATAAAAATGATAATCACACAAATACTAAAAAATGCCAACAATAGCAACCTTAAGTGTATATACTAGGAAACAAAAATGATTGAAATTAAATCAATTAAACATGCAACTTGAGAAGCTAGAAAAAGGATAATACCATTATTTAAATCTAAAGAAAGCAAGACAAAGTTGATAATAACAAATCCAAAATGAATGAAATAAAAAAAATAGCTTTAATACATGGTTCTTTGAAAAGACAAAAATATCTGATCACTACAGTCAAGAAAAAATGGTATACACAGGATAGATAATATTAAAAGTGAGGAAGAGAATATAATCTCAGATAATGAGGTTATAAAATTAAGTGAACATTATTACATTCTAAAACATAGCCAAAATCTAAATATTTCTTCTAGTAAATATACATCAAATGGGCAGCCTGAAAAAATGGAACTTGTGGAAGAAA
>NW_012148108.1:1730664-1730931 GCF_000956105.1 Propithecus coquereli | reverse complement strand
TGAAAGGATGGTTAAACCTACAGCAATATATCACTGTAACTAATAAAATTCACAGATTAAAATAGGAATGCTATATGAACAGGCACTAAATAAAACTCATCTCTCATTATTTTTAAAAGCCATAGTAAGGTAGGAAAAGGAGAAAACTTCTTAACCCAATAAAAATATTAAGAAATCCAAATTAATAATGTAAAGTCAGAAATATTTAATTTGAAGTCAAGAAACTCGACAAGCTAAAGGCATGTTTTTCTTTAAGGAAAATGATAA
>NW_012148108.1:1729752-1730440 GCF_000956105.1 Propithecus coquereli | reverse complement strand
TCTTGCTCTTGCTCAGGCTGGTCTTGAACTCCTGACCTTGAGCAATCCTCCCATCTCGGCCTCCCAGAGTGCTAGGATTACAGGTGTGAGCCACCGCGCCCAGCCTCAGTGAGAGATTTTTAAAGAAATATGACAAGCTGATTGTAAAATCATCTGGAAGAGACATCGTAGCAGAATCGTGAAGAGTTTTGAAAAAGAAGGCAAGTGGGGGAGGGAGGAATAATTTCCTGGCCAAATTTCCACACCTAATCTAAGTGTATATCAGTTAAAGCCATGTATCTCAAGAAAGAAAGAGATCGATGGAATAGAATAAAGAGGGAAGAAATAGAACCATGTCATTGAGAGTTTAGTTGATCACAAAGGCCACACTTTCAGTTGGAAGGAAAGAATCAACCAATTAACCAATGATGAAGATGGTTGGCTATTCATTTGGAAAATTAGACCTCTATTTTGTAATATACAAAATTTTGACATGAATTAGGAGTTCATAAAAGTTATTGAAAAGACAATCTTAGGGTGTAAAAAGTATTCCATGATAAGTTACAAAGCCCAGAGTATCTGAAGGAATAGGTTGACATAGTTGACTCCTTTAAAACAAACAAAAGTCTTCTGAACAGAATACAAATGATGGATTAGGAGAAATAGGTATAACATATCTAATAAACAAAGAATTACTATCAAAATTTGT
>NW_012148108.1:1720676-1728697 GCF_000956105.1 Propithecus coquereli | reverse complement strand
TTATACCCATCTTTTTAAAATAAATGCTGAGCAAATGTTTAAATATTATCCATTCTAAGGGCTCCTAATTAGTGACTTTCTTTTTTTTTTTTTTATTTCAGCATATTATGGGGGTACAGATATTTATGTTACTTATGTTGCCCTTGCCCCCCCCCAATAATTAGTGACTTTCTGAGTGCACCTGCTGGTTTCCATCTACTCTGCTCTCGCTGGAGTGGCTGCAGGTGGGGCGGGGACAGGTACGGGGCCAGGCTGGCGGCCGGAGCCCCACAGGGACATCTGGGCTTCTGCAGCCCCAGACAGACTCATGCACACACATGTACTCACAGGACACGCACACATGTACACTCAGCTCCCCACGTGGGGAAGCAGGAAGGCGCCGTAGCGAGAAACATCTCTTCGTTGGTGCAGGACAAGTGGAGATTCTGGGGTGTCCTGTGTGGGGGAAGTGCTGCCACCCAGCCCCCAGCCCCCGTGGGGTGGCTGTGCCAGCCTCCCCGTAAATGCAGTGTCGGGGTGACCTTTACAGTTATCGACAGGGCTCCTCTGGAGGCTGGCGGGGAGCCGCTCCGTAGGAGTGGGGGGATCGATGACAGCACTTGGACCGACGTCCTCGAGGAGCCTCCTGCTGCACGTGGACCCGAAGTCTTGGACCCCTCACTCTCTGCAGGACCCCCCGCAGTGCAGGCCGACGGCCCCCGGGTGCTACCGGTCGTTCCTTGCACCCGTTCTCTCTACAAAGCCTTAAGAAGCAGATTTCGTTTTCTGAAAGCTTTAGACATCATCTGTCTTCTTTGCGGGAACACCAAACCTCTCGTCCCTGCATCTGCACTTGAGTGCCGCGTAATCTCAGGGAACCTCTGACATATTGCACCCCTCCTTTCTCAGGGGACCTCTGACATATTGCACCCCAACTCCCGTCAGCAGCTCCGCTGTTCAGCTCCTGAACAGTCTCACCTTACAATGAACTTGGCCGACAGAGTGAATTAAATGCCATTTCTGACCTTAGCATGTATCTGCATCTTCCTCCAGTTTTACCTTCCGCTCGCAGAACAACAGCAGACCTTTCTCTTTGCTCTCTGGGTAGAAACAGAAATGCAACTTGCTGCAAAGACACTCCTGCGAATGCTCCCTGATGAGGCACTTACGTAACAGACGGAGGAGCTGCCGTGGCAGAGTCTCTAGCATCTCCAGGTGGTCTTGGATACGTGAGTCAGCCCACGGCCGGCCCTGAGCATTCGGGGGCAGGACACGATGTCATGGCTGAGCCGGGGTCCCTGGAGCCCTAGAGACCAGAGCCGTATCCAAGCAGCGCTACCTGCAGACGTTGTGGCTCACGCATGTTTCTTAGCATTTCCGAGCCTCTTATGAAAATTTCCACTCTGCATGGTCGACATTCAGGTGACAGTGATCGGAAGGTGCTGGCATCACCTGGCCCTTTGAAGACTCTATCGATGACGGCTATTACTCTGTTAGCCTCAGGGCTGCTGCTAGCACCGGGTCAAGGCACGAGGAAGGAGGACCAGAGCAATCCAAGAGAGCACGATTTTTCCTCCGAGAGACCTGGAAAGGAATTTCTAAAAGTAGTGAGAAAACGTTTCAACCCAGTGAACTTCCCCGGGTGCTTGAGTACCCCAACCGACCAACTCGGCAAAAACCCTCCAAGAACAAAAAGAAGTCATTCTCTAGAACTATATGTTTTCTCATGTTAGTATCATTCGTGTAATATTCTACTGAAAATGAAGATTTCTGTTTCTGAAATGTGTTCTTTCGGGGGAAAGACAGAGGGACATCGGTCTGAGGATGAGCCACGTCCCTTCCTCCGACGGGGAGGATGTTTCCTGTGTTTCAGGTCTGTCTGGTACGTGTGGTTCTACTGAGGCGCGTTTTGAGTACAGAAAATACATCCCCCCTCCCCCAGGCTGGCGTAGGCAAGGGCCGGGCTTAGCTGGAGGGCTCCGGGGCATTTCCCCGAGAAGCGGGTAGGAAGGAGATGCCCTTGGGAAGCAGCAGGACCAGAGAAAGGGATGGGGACGGTCCAATCGGGAAATACAGCCCGCCACGCTCTGAGGCCACCTGGGTTTTTTCAGCCGGACCTCTCTCTACACAGGTGAATTCTCTCTATCTTGCTGTCTCTCTCTCTCTCACCCTCTTGTGCTTTCTCAAGCCCGATTCAGCCTGACCCTGCTTGTTCTTACAACTGGGAGGCACAGAGGCTTGACTTAGGTGTTCCGTGCTCTACTTCTGAATTCCCAAGAAAAGGAATCCGCAGAGTATAGCCTGTCCTCTCTACTGATCCTCACGGAGTCAGGGGAGCTGCGCCGTCTAATCTCATCTCATCTCATCTAATCTCGTCTAATCTCATCTAATCGGCAGCCACAAGGAGGGAAGATGCTGTCCTGTATCCCCAACTATTAAAACTTCCTCGAGGACAGGAACCAGTCTTTCCCCCTGGTCCGGCGCCCAGTAGGTGCTCCGTAAAACGGATTGATTGATTGATTGATTTTATACTGCACATCAGGCTTGAAAATTCCTACAGTGCTAGCATAGCTCGCAAATTGTCACTTGTCCCCTCTAAGAATAAATGTCAGATGATCCGAGCTGAATAGAGTGTTAGATCCATTTATTTTACTTTCTGTAGACCTTCTGGGTGGAAGTCAGGCTCATCAAACATGCGTATGAGCTGGAAAACTTGGGGTATGTACAAGGATGAATCGTAAAATGTACTTTAACCACATTGCATATAACTGGGATGCTGTGGGTACCAAGCTGCTGTGTGTTTTGGTGTCTTGGTAACGGCTGGTCCTTAAGGCAGTATTTCCTCTCCAGGTAAGATATTGAGATGGGAGAAGTGAATGGTCTTTCTTTGTCATCCAAAGTGACCACACACGTTCAACCAGACTGTCCCCTCGCTGACACCTCTGAGCTTGGGGGAGAAGAGACTACCAGAGAGGCGTCTTCAAAGGGCTGAATTCCCAAACCGCCGCCTGTCTGGGTCCCGGGAGGCTGGGTGTATTTAGGCTCCCGGATGAGCCTCAGCCCCCGTCCTCCTGGGCTTGCACCTTCGTGCCATCTAACCTGATGTCTCCACAGCCCCTACTCACTCACACATCGGCCCGGGGGAATGGAATCAGGCCAGGGTGGCGTCTACCGACGGCGGGTTAGATTAATGACGTGCTTGCTTTCCTTTTGGAAACCCCAGAGGAAATACCTGCAGATTTAATTCTCCGTTAAAGGTGGAAGCGTGGGTCTGAATCTATCTGGTCTCGCCCCTTCCTGCTCGGCATATCTTTGGAAAGGTCAGCTCTGGGAGAGATTGGAGCCTCGGCATCTTCTCCCTGGTGCTGTAGAAAGACTTCTGACCTTTCCGTGGTCCTAATTCCTTCTCTTCCTTCCCTCTTCATGTTCCCCTCCCTCCTTGCTGAGTGCTATTATTTATGGAGGTGTAAAAGATTTTGTATTGATTCATACATATATAAATATATGTATACATTTATTTATATATATGTATTTATATATAAATACTTGTATGCGTGAATACAAGATAAAAATCAAAAGACTTACCAAAAATGGCACACGTGAGCACTCCCCAAAACTGTCAAGGTCATCAAGAACAAAGCCGTCTGAGAAACCGTGGCAGCTAAGAGCCTAAGAAGTAGTGTGGTATGTTCAATGGGATTCTGGACCAGAAAGGGAACATTAGGTAAAACTAAGAAAATCTGAAAAGAGGATGGACTCTAGGTAATGACCGTTTATCGATATGGGCTCGTTACTTGTAACAAACGTATTGTACTAATTTAAGATGTTAACGATAGGGCACACTGGGTATGGGACTGTGGACTATAGCTTCTTAATTTTTATGTAAATCTAAAACTGTCCTAAAAATGAAGTCTATTTTAAAAATGGAAAGCAACACAAAACAAAATGGCGCATGTTAAAACCTCAATCCAGCTGGAATGTCACAAAGTGTGACCTTAGACACCGCGGCTGAAATGGCCAGGCTCGGGGTGGGGGCCCGGCGAGCTAGTCCTTCTCGGTAACCAGGAGGTAACCAAGCGATGAGCTCGTTACGTGAATCCATTCTGGGGCTTGCTGGAAATGCTAGAAGTTAACCATTGGAGATGACTCCATGTGGTTGGTTTCTTTAACCTGTTACGTTCCAGAGAGAAAGCGTGGCGAGAATGATTCCTGGGAGGAAGGGACTCTGGAATGTGCTGGAAAGGAGGGGAGGTGTGTTTCCCTAGGAGTGAGTGATGCTTCTGCAGACGCCAGCGGTTTCCCAAGCTCAGGTGAGCTTGGGTGGTCCGTGGCGTCTGAACCACTCGATCTAATTTTATACATTTGGGATATCGAAGAGGGTCACAAAGGAAGTTCCATTTATTTATTGTTTCTGAACGCCATATCTGAATACTTCATGATCACAAGAGACGCGTGGATGTTGTCCTGGATTCCTTCAACCTCTCCCACGTGGAGCCCCGTTCTGGCTCATTCGGGCGATACCGGGACGCCGTGCCGGTCGACTCCCCGGAAGTCCGTTTCTGAACTCCCCTCTGCGGTTTTTTTTTTTTTATTTTTTTCCTTTCCCGTTGACATTCCAGCCCTTGAGACAAGGTCTTGGCTCCTGTCTCCTTTCGGGATCTCGTTTCGGGGGAGCTGGAACACCTGTCCGCCGGTCGCCTGCCACTCCGCATCTGGGCCCGGCTGACGGGGCTTGTCTGCTTTGACTAATGATGTGATTGATGGACCAAATAAGGAAGAACACACAAAAAAACATTTCTGTCTGGTCCGGTGTGTCAGCGAGGCTTCATCAAGTGGCTGCTGAAGGTATATTTTGCTGCATGCCTCATTACACAGTAATGGCATTCCCAGGCAAAGCTGTTTCTTTTCATGACACAAGACAGCAGGCAGCTTTATGGGCGCGGGGCCCACCGAGCCCGGAGGAAGGAGAGGCGCACTAAAGAGCGGTCATTTCCAAAAGTGCCTCAAGTTGCTTTTTTGTTGTCATGAATTTAATATGAATCAACACAATATGAAGCGGCATGAGGGATTTTAGTGACTAGTGATTTTTTTTAAGACTGCTGTCTAAACAGCCATCAAGGACGGAGAGGGGAGGGCGAAACCACAACATTCTCTTTCTCCAAACCTGTTGCAAAAAGGAGTCATCTGTCAATTTTATGGCATTAAAAAAGTACACAGAAGCACACAGTAGTCCAAACAAATGTCTTCTTTCAGGCTAAACATGTGGGAAATGCCACGTCGCTGATGCCGGAATCATCTCACTCAGCAAACTGGGTATTTATAACTCGCATCGCGGTGGCCTGCTGTGGAAGGGGTGACAGCCATGAGAATTGCAAATGCTACGCTGTTGCCTCTTTGTGCATCTAATGACGATCTGAACATCAGTCCCGGCTGGAGCAGGAGGGAAGCGAAGAACCGCCTCATCCGGCTAACGAGATACCTGTGAGTTATCATCCGGTGCCGCAGGATGAAAAGGAACGTGATTAAAAATAAAGGGTAGACTAGGTAAATTCGTGGCCTGATTTTTTTTTTCTTCTCTTTCTTCATTAGGGGCCAGTTGCAAGCAAGTGCGCTGAGTTTGGCCGTAGAGTTCCTCCTTCATTTTTGCATTTTGCTTCTCAGTTCTCCTCGATATTATTTCTCTCATTTTTTTTTTTTTTTGCGGCAAATTTTCCTTGCCAAGGTATTTTATGACACATAGTCCTTTCTTTTCTTTAACATGTTGGACCGTCTCCAAAGAGAAATGCTTCAAACGAAGTTTCCTTTCAAAAACACTTTTTATTCTTTTTCGCGAACGCGACGAAGTCTTTAGCGGTGGGTTATTGTGAATACTATGTGATTTTAATGAGTTGCGATTAGGCAAAACTCTCTTCTCATAATAAATACTAGATAATAAATTAGCAAATGTATATGAAATCCTTGTTCCTATTTCAAAAGGGAGACATAAATGCAAAATCTTGTTATGATAAACATGAAAGATTATCTTTTAATGTGCATTTAATTTGCTGTGTCTGTAAGAGGCGGTAGTTTGACTTTTGTGTCTATTTTAACTTTGCATAGCACCAACCAATGCAAAGGGGCGCTGAGAGGGACAGTGACCTTCCCACCAGGGTAATTAGTAGCAAGGCCCTTGGGGGGCCGGGAGTAGGGGCATTCACATAGGGCCAAGGTATGCAGGTTTAGAAATAAATGAGTTATCAAATACAAACAGATGACTTCCTATATGTATAACAAGTACACAAAGGACGTGAAGGAGGGAACAGTATTATTTTTTTTTGGTTGAACCAAGACAGAAGTAGTTGTCAAATGGCTTTTGTGAATTTCCTACATCTGTTCATACCGTTCCCTGCATTTCGATATCAAAACAGCAAAGTATGGAGCAAAAGAACCACAGGGCTCTGTTGTCCCAGAAGTGAAAGCGGAGCCAGTGCCCATCGCGGTCAGAGAGCAGGGTTAGCTGGAACGCACACCTGCCCACGCTCTGCGACTTCGCCATTTGGAATGGGGAGCAGGTGGTTCCCGGAGTGGCAGAGGCCATCTGATCAGACACGGTTTTCCGGCGGCTGTGCTCTGTTAACCTTGGAGAGGAGGCCTGGTGCCGGGGGGTGTTGGCCCCCCCCCCCACTTCCCGCACTTTAGGCCTGAGAAACATTAGCAAAGTCACAGGTTTCCTGTAAACCGCCACCCTGCGCTGACTTCTCAGCCTGGCGCTTTGTCTTGCGGCCGCCTTCTTGACTGACAGCGTCAAAGCCAAGCGATGAAATACTTTAACCTAGAAGTCCCCTCCCCGTGCTCGCACCAAAACCTTCCCCTGCACATAGCGTCTCGCAGGAGACCCGGAACCTTCCTTCTTGCCCTGACTTTCCATTTTAGAAAGGGCCTTTCCGAAACCCCAGGGGCAGACGGCAGGGTGTGGCGTGGGCTCTGCGTGAGGGCCTCTTGCGCGCAAAGGCTGCGCGCGACCCGTTCTCCGGTGGGGTCGTTGGTTTCGGAGCCGGTGGCTGCAGGAACCACTGGGGAAGAGAGATCATTTAGCAGCAAAAATATTCGTTCTCAGCAAATTGCTTGAAGCCGGGGGAGGAAGCTTCCAGGTGGGTGATGCCGAGTGGAAGGAGAAGGAAACCCTAACCTCAGGTTATTTTCTTTAATCTTGTAGGAACCAGCCACCCGTTCCCAGGCTGCTCTATATATCACACATTTTTTCTTTTCCTAATCAGGTTTGTGTATCTTTCTTGATTGATTTACTTTCACAAAACTCTTAATATTTTTCCAGATGCCTCCTCTCCTACCTTTTGTCCTCCCATCTGCTGCTCACTCGAGAAGGGCTCTTTGGAAACCATCAGACGAGGAGCTTGTCTGTTTCTCCGCCAGTCTCAGGTTCCCTTCAGCAACCGGAAGTTCTTTTACCTTCTTCTCATTTTTATTATTTCAACTGAGGTGGTGGCATTATCCAATCTGTCAAAGAGCCCCCAAAATCCACTTGGTTCTGTCTCTGTAATGCAAAAAATGTTTTTGATTGGCACATGATTTTTTTTTTTTTTTTGAGACAGAGTCTCGCTCTGTTGCCCGGGCTAGAGTGCCATGGCGTCAGCCTTGCTCACAGCAACCTCAAACTCCTCGGCTCAAGCGATCCTCCTGCCTCAGCCTCCCGAGTAGCTGGGACTACAGGCATGCGCCACCATGCCCGGCTAATTTTTATATATATACATATTTATAGAAAAGAGTCGTAAAAATGACCGGAAAGGTGTGAATCTAACTATTTTACGGTGCTCACATCTGAAGAGAGGCATCAAGGCAGGGTCAGGGATACATTTGGGGGCTTACACGTTTATTTCAGCGATGTTTAAGTTTTTTACCATTTTTTGTTGATGTCTTATTATACTAAGGTAAAATTAAAGAAAAAATAAATGTATGTAATTTTATTACTACGTATCACTTATACCCATCTTTTTAAAATAAATGCTGAGCAAATGTTTAAATATTATCCATTCTAAGGGCTCCTA
>NW_012148108.1:1708360-1720626 GCF_000956105.1 Propithecus coquereli | reverse complement strand
GGGGTCTCACTCTTGCTCAGGCTGGTTTCGAACTCCTGAGCTCAAATGATCCTCCCGCCTCGGCCTCCCAGAGTGCTAGGATTACAGGCGTGAGCCACTGCGCCCGGCAGGTGCATGATTTTTAAGACTAATATTGGGATGATTAGTTGTCTAATCTGTGGAATTGATTCGGTGGATGTTTTCATATTGAAAGAAGGCTCACTGGTTGTGGTTAGGGATCGAATTCTATTGCATTCGGTCTAGACAGGCTGCCATCTCGGGCCAGGCAGCCCCCTGGAGACTCCTTCTCTGCTCCAGGCAAAGGCAGATGCTGGGGTGGCTGCCTATGCCCTGAAGTACAGGGCCCGGGACTCTCTCAGCTGCTCCCGATACTTGACCCACAGTGCCTTTGACACGCTTTGCAAGGCAAGGCGGCCTGGCGGGGAAGGCGTCTCCACCTGATCCCACAAGTTGGAGGGGTCTGTGGGAAGAGGCTGACATGCACACACAGCCATTAACATCTGGGTCGGGTGGTGAGCGGATGCAGGCAAGCCCTTCCCAGACTCACGGGATGATTTCAAACACCCTCATGATCCTCTTAGCTTGGCCGCTGTGTCAGGGGCCGGCTCTGCGGGAGTTGCCCCTGACTTCACGCAGGTGCCGCGGACACGATCTCTGACCTCTGCTCCAGCGACTTCCTGTTTAGTACAAGTTGTGGAGCGCTCGGAACCCACCCAATGCCCACATCCGCACAGCCCAGAGCAGTGGCGGACTTACTGTCCTACAGGGAAAATCCTTGATCACTTATTTCAAATTATTTCTTCCCCTTTTGACATCTACCCCACACCCCGCTGGTGGGCACTCCTGAGATGTGGTTTATGAGGTTTCTCAGATGAGGGTCCTGCAAGGTTGAGAAACTGGTCGTAGCTGGAGGTGATAGGGTGGATGACGCATCCTCACGCTGGCTTTGCCTCCTTCTTTGTCTCGGCGCCCGCCCCCGCCCCGGTCCTCACTTCTGCGTCCTGGGTTTGCGCTCCCTGACGAGGTGCTAGCACCTGAGCTTTGGCCCAGGTTCTGCTGTATGTGGATCCGGGCTGAGGCACTTGGGCTCGGGGGTGGCAGATGAATGCACGTCCAGTAGCTCAGAACAGCTGGGCTTGGCAACATCTCATGGGTTGTCTTGTCGGAGCACCCAGGGACTGGGATGGGGAGAATGACCCCCTGCCCTGTGGATGCTTTGGGGACAGCTTGCAAGCTGGAAGAATGGTCTGGGAAGTCCAGTACAGTACATGGCCTGTTTGTACTCACGCCAGGGTGCCACCCACCCAAAGGCCGCGTGGACCACACACGTGGCCGTCTCTCCATCGCATGTCGGACGGCAGGTGGGCCCGTTCCGAAGCGGTCAAGGCCCCCTCCCGCTCCAGCTGTGTACATCTGCTCTCCACCTTGGAAACCCCATTCTCGTGGGCGCCATCTTTGAACTCTGATGAGGTGTACGAAACACCCCATCGACACGATGTATCAGGTATCTTTTGAAATAAAAATCTCTTAGATCGGTTTCAACTCATTCCAAACATCACATGCATCGTTCAGGCTGAAAAATCGATCTTCCCTCCCCCCTTGGATTTGTTTGAAATGCAGCGTGGGGTCTTCGGGCAGAAAAGCTGGCAAATGTCGAGTTGGGGACTGGGGTCGGGGGTTGGTTCTGGCAGCGCCGTGGCTGCCTGGACGCTACCCTCTCTCCACCCCATTTGGGGTCCCTCTAGCTTCTCCTCGTTAGACCCAGGTTCATTTGCCTGGCACTGTCCGCATTTCTCAGCTGCCCCTCTAAATTGCTCTTGTCCTCCCGGGGCCAACTCTACTCCTGTCTTCCGCAGTGGATTGAACCCAATCCTTGCATTCCGTCCTAGTCACCCCCCAACACGTGTACCGTGGGGAGCTGGGCATCCTTGCCCTGCCTTTCAGTGTTCTCTGACTGGTTCATGCGTGTAACTCTCATCTCCCTAATGAGCCTCCTCCTTCTGTTTGTCCACACCAGTGTCTAGCTGATTGCCGGACGCCGGGAACTTGGTAACTTCTTATGGACTGATTTCTGGTCGTTGGGAAAAGGAGAGAGATTCTCAATACTCGCTCCCCTCCCTGCACCCTACCCAGATTCCTCTGCTTCCCTCCCCGTTCCAGCCACGTGCCGACTTGTGTGGATTGACACAGACCCACCCTGTAACTCAGGATGGTGGTATCAGACTCATCGGAGGGTTTGGTTAATCACCTGATATCTCTCCAAAGGAGCTTGACATAAAACAAAACAAATCAAACGCACAAATCATGTCATATATAAAACAAAAACGAACGCCGTAAAAAAGGAAAACTCTAAGCTACGGTGAATACTAACTTTAACCTATAAATAAGACCGGGGCTGTTTTCTGATCCTGTTTTGAAACTAGAGCTATTGTAAAATGAAGAAAGAAACTTAAAATAATAGCAATTCGAGGCAAAGTGTGTGTTATTAAAAGTTTGTGATGTCAAAGAGCTAGACTCCTATACCAGGACTGAGATTTAATATGTACTTCACACAAAAATAAATCATGTAATATTTTCATGGCAGGCATAGAATTTTATGGCTTTTATGACTATCATGGAATTGGGATTCATATTTTATAGACAGCTCTAATAACATCAAGAAAATGCTCTGGGAAAAATGGGGACTTAGAGAAAGAGGAGTGATCACTCAACAGAAGCTGAAATCAGGCGTAATTAAAGCCCGAAGTGAGGATGACCATCCGCCCCGTGGATGCCAGGCAGGGCCCAGGTGGTCGCAGCAGGACAGTGGGCTCTGAAGACAGTGGTTCCGTGAAGGGTGATGTCAGGAAAACCAAGAACCCCCCGATGTTGGCTTATTTGATCCTGGAAAACCCATCGCTGAGGCAGGCGGAGAGACAGACCATCCCATCTGAGACAGGAACACATTACGCCTGATCTCGGGTGTGAGCTCCCAGATGTCTCCCCATCTCCCCAGCAAGTGAGTTGGTTCCGTTTCTGCAGGGACCAGGTGCCATCGTGGAGGGACTCCTAGGACCTCCTGCCCCCTCCCCCATCATCCCAGCTACCATCTCCCTGCGGCTGGACTGTCTGAGAAGTCGCAAGACGGATAAAAATAAACCAGCGGTGACTATCCGTTGCCAGGCGCTTTGCCGAGCTTTACGAGGATTATCTGGGTGGATCCTCCAGCTGTCCCACGAGGAAGAAAGATGTCATGATTCCATCCCTCTTGGAAACGGTTCTTTCCATGTCTTCTGGATGCATCTAGCTCCTTTGGACGTATCATGTGCTGAGCTTGTCCCCTGTGGGTTCTAGACCCACCTCCATTACTCAGCGACCTTGGGAAGGGCCCAGTGGCCTCGGCAATGAGAGGGGACGAGCTCTGAGCTCTTCTACCATGGGGCACCGTCGTGAGCAACCAGGGTTAGCAGAGGCTCCGTGTGAACTGTGATGTACGACAGGCACAAAGGGTCGAGGCATAATGACGTGTGTAACTCTCTTTCTTTCCTTCCTTCCTTCCTCCCTCTTCCTTCCTTCCTTCCTTCCTCCCTTCCTTCTTTCCTTCCTCTTCCTTCCTTCCTTCCTCCCCCTTCCTTCCTTCCTTCTTTCCCCTTCCTTTCCCTTCCTTCCTTTCCTTCCTTCCTTCCTCCCTCTTCCTTCCTTCCTTCCTTCCTCCCTTCCTTCTTTCCTTCCTCTTCCTTCCTTCCTCTTCCTTTCTTCCTTCCTCTTCCTTTCTTCCTTCCTTCCTCTTCCTTCCTTCCTTCCTTTCTTCCTTCCTCCCTCCCTTTCTTCCTCCCTCCCTTCCTTCCTTCCTTCCCCTTCCTTCCTTCCTTCTTTCCCCTTCCTTTCCCTTCCTTCCTTCTCTTTCTCTCTTTCTCTCCTTCTTTCCTCTTTCCTTTCTTTTCCCTCGTGTGTGTGAACCCAGGCAGGCATGAGCCGTGCGGGGAGATAGAGCCAGAGTCCGCCCTGGGGGCCTCTCACCTGGTGTTCCAGCCTCTCCCCAGCATTTTAAACGTGCCTCCGATGCCCGCCGAGGCCTGCTCTGCGTTGGCGAATGGCATTTTGCAGCAATATTTCTGCTCTGCTCTCAGAAAGACGTGAGCCCTGCCTCGAACGGCATCTGCAGAGACACACTCCGGAGGAAGCAACAGCTCTGCAGGGCTGGGAGCCAAGCTGTCCCTGTCCCCAGGCTGGGCCCTGGCCTGCCTTCCCGTGGCACTCGCGTGAGGCCTGACCTCCCCGTAACCCTGGCCGGCGAGCCGTGATGAACGGCAGGTCACAGTCCCGGCAGAGGCTCTGTGCGCAGAGGACAGAACGACCCTCGCTCCCCAGGAGCACGAGGACGACGCATCCCTGTGAATTGCATCCTGGGAGGGATGGAGTCTCCAGCTGGGGTCAAGGCCCAGAGGGGCTGCCACCACCCAGAGTGCGCTATTCCGGAAGCTTCCCCCAATCCTGGCACTTTCTAAATGGAGGAACAGGTTTCCAGCGCTGCCTGGGCAGGGCAGCTCTCTAGGGCACCTAAAAACCTCTCTTTAAAGGTTCGTGGTCATTTGCATTCTTATTAAATTGCTTTGATAAAACATTCAGCCACAACCCCCTCCGTTTGACTCTTAACTTGATAAGACGTAATTTGCCATTGATCATTGCTCAAGCATTCCTGGCACCGCGTCACGACCCGCTCATGCATCTGGCCCTCTCGCCGCCAATTCGGAATGCAAGAAAAATGGTTTCTTCGACCTCTGCCCCGTCTGAGGTGGGACTGTCGGGTCATCGGGGCCATCAGCATCCAAACACCCCTGTCCACCGCCAGCGGAGACGGAAATGCACGTGTGCGGCTCTGAACCGAGCTGTTTTTCCCCCTCTCTTGGTAAGACGCAGGTATTTTTCAGAGTCGGAAAATGTCTTGAATAAATGAGCTCCGTATATATATGTTTTTAATGCGATTTGCCCGTATTTATTTGGGTGATCACAATTTATGCCAAGTGAAAAGGTTAAGAGTCCTGGAAACTGAATTATTCCATTTATTTGCAGACATGATACAGTGCAGGACGGCAGCAGGGAGCATCCTCCCCTCGCCCCGGCCCTGACCTCACCCCTGACCTGCAGGTGGGCACCGCGGCTCTGCGCGGCCTCCCCGGGGCCGGAGGGGTCACCTTCGGGGGCCGGCTTAGGGCCCAGGCTACTCCCTTTGTAACTACTGACTTGCATGAGCGCGTGTGGAGTAGCTTCTGGCACCTTCTCCTTCCTTCCCCAGAGACCATCTCCCAGCCTGTGCTCCTGTGAGTCCCCGGAGGGGCTGGCCCACGGTGAATGAACTGAAATCCACCCGTTCCTCAGTTGTGCTTTTCTTTGCAAACTCATCTTCCCACCGGTTATTTCCTCACTCCACCTGACAGCATTTGGGACGTGCAGGCAGGGTTGGCCCCGTTTCACAGACGACGGGGCCTGCGGAGAGGGTGGTTTCCCCCTTTGCTGGGGGTGACGCCCCAGGGCCCTGTGCACAGGCTGGGACCCAGGGCTCCCAGGCCCTGGCTGTGGGCTCTCTCCCTGTCCCCCGGCAGAGCCATTTTCTCCAGCAGCCAGAGGTGAAGGAGTAGCATGGGGGGTGGGGGCTGGGCTGGGGACACAGTGCGAGGCCACAGACCCCGGCCTCTGTCACACTCTCCCCTGCGCCGTCTCCGCCTGAGCCAGGCCTCCGCTTCCTCTGCGCCTGACAGCTCCAGGGCTGCGCCCTTTTGGCCATCTCCTCCCCGTCGCTCGCAGATTACCCGGAGTAATTGGATGTCGGCAACCAATCGCTGAAGCTTTCACATCCGCTTCACCAGTGACTCCCAGACAACCGCGCCAGGGTCCCTTCCGAGGAAGAGAAGAACTGTCATAATTGCGCGTGAATGTTCTAGGAGACGGGGAAGGCCCAGGGGCTTGGCCCGCCCAGGAAGGCGGGGAAGGGGGCCGCTGCCTCTGGGTGGCGGAACCAGAACCGGGTGTGGATTCCTGCGGTGAGGACAGAACACCAGGCCTTCGGGATGGAGGACGTGGACCCGCAGCTCCAGGGGGAGATGTTCCCAGTGCTCGTAGGGGGCGTAATGGAAGCGGTGGAGGGAGCTGGCCTTGCTGTCCTGCCCACGTGGTCCCTGGGCCTGCCCGGAGGGCGCCGGCAGACAGACCTTCCACACGTGCATGGCGCTGTGTCTCTGTGAGTGGGTTCCCTGGCCACAGAAGCGAGCATGAGCCACGCTCAGGGCGGCCCAGCAGGGCAGGGCAGTTGGGCAGCCCAGGAGGGAAGGGTGAGGGTCAGCGGACGCGTGTCCCAGCCTCTGCCCTCTCGGCGGGACGGTCCCAAGGCCTGCCCCTCCCAGCCCCGCCACGACGGCCCCAGCAGCCCACAGTGGGTTAAGGAGCAGGGTTTCAGATCCCTTCTCTTGCTTATTAACTTGGATCTTCCTCAACTGCGCTTCCCGGAGCCCTTCCCAAATCAGCCAACTGCCCCGTGTTCCTCTCTCGGGATTTATTTCTGCAGAGACCTAAACTAAAGCAGCCTCGAATGTCAAGTGCAAACTATTCAGAGATGGGGTGGCAGGGCCGGGGTTGATGAGGATTTTTCGGCCGTGGGAACACCTGGCACACCTCCCCTCTGCCGGGGAAGGGGCCCAGCCGCCCGCCTTCCCGCTCGTCCCACAGACCCCGTCCGTCTGCTCTCCGCCAGCCCCCGGCCCCCCGCGTGCCCTGGGTGATGGGCAATCCGAGCTATCCGGAGTGTCTGCGCTGAGGAAGGGAGCTGAGCCCTTCTCGCTGGGAGGGATTTTCAGCTCATTTCACAGATAAAATCAATCAGATCTAAATCGCGTTCTCTGTGGCCAAGAGAGGGAAATCCAAACAGCAGGGGCCAAACGCGAGAACCCCCCTCTCCGCACCCCATCCCCCCACCCCCCGCGTCTGGCTCTGCCTTGGGCTGGGAGGGCAGGCCCGTGGGCTGTCGGCGGTTCTAGTACCTTCCGCCAGTGCGGCAGGACAGAGGCTGGGCCGCCCCGCACGACACAGCCCTGGCTGGGAAAGCTCCGGCAGAGGACAGAGCCGCAGCCCCTGCAGGCGGACGAGGTCGGCCACGTGGTACCTTTGCCGTCGGTCACGGCAAGCGCGTTTCCTTTGTTTTCTGGACGGCGTCGGCTGGGCGCGAGGGCTGGGCGAGGGCACGACGATGCCAACCACAGACTGACGCATTCCTTCCGTTTTCCCCGGTGACACTCGGCGGAAGAATCGGAACGAGACGGCTGAATGTCTCGCAGCAGCTCCGCTGGGCTGTCCGAGGCCTCTGGCCACTGAGTGGTGGGGGTTTCTCTGTGTTTCCCCCCGTCCCCGTTGTACTAAAGAGTTGGGCCATCCGTCCTTTTCTAGGACAGCTTGGGGTCAGTCCCACAGCCCAGGGACGGCACAAACTGGGAGCCGTGTTGACACTTGCATCTCCCTGCCCGGACTCTCGGTATTATCCGCCCCTGGAACCCACCGGTCTGGAGCGTGTCCTCTCTGTCCTGTAGTGACAGGGCTGCCACTCAGACCAGGAAGCTCAGAAGGAGTCTGAGGGGCAGGCACCCTATTTCCTCTTCCAGCTCGAGGACGACGGTGTCGATCCCGCCCCACGTTCTGATCTCCTTGCAGGCAGGAGGGAGACCCCTGCTTCCTCGTGACCGGCTGTACTTTATGTACGTTTCTGCGCACGTCCAGACAGGCTGGGCTGAAAGGCGCAGTATCCAGTGAAACAGCCGTGCCGCGTAGATTGCATTTTGAGGGACCGGGGTTAGGGAGCCTGAGGCCACCAGGCCAGCATCTGCAGGGGGTGAGCTGCAGGTGCCAGGTCCTCTCCCACACCCTTTCCTACGGTGTCAGCACCCCGGTTTGTTGAGGGGAAACACTTCATCCCCCTTTTAGTTCACGTGTTTCAGTAGGACCATCCCAAGCGATGGCCACGTGACCCAAGCCAAGCCAATTAGAACATACACATCTTTTGGGGGGAGCACTCGAAAGAGAGAAGTCATCTCTTTTCTAGTTGGTGGAAGGACTAGATGTAAGACTGGAGGTCTGGCAGCTGTCTTGGCACCATGAGGCTAAGGTCTGCCTGAGAATGGAGCAGATGCAGAGGGAAACAGGGAGAGACAGAAGAGAGACTTAAATAACCTTGCTTCGGATCAAGGGTCCAGCAGGCCTCAGGCAGGATCTAGTCCTGGACTCATGTGAGCTTATAAATAATTTTTTTTTTTTTTTTTTTTTTTTTTAAACCAGTTTGATTTTAAGCAAAGGTAGCTCATCATATTCCCATCCATCCATTTCAGTGAAATTTATTCCATTCAATTCGATCCAACACACATGTATTCAGCTCCGTTCAAGCCCTGCTCTGGACGCTAAGGAAACACGTCAGACTTTGATCGTCAAGGAGGTTATAGTCAAGAGTGGGAAACAGACACACCAGGAAGTACGTACAATTTAAGGAAGGAGATGCTCAGAATGTGTTGTCGAAGGAGCGTACACGAAAGTGCACGCTAACTGTGCGTGTTAATTCCAAGTTGAAAGCAACATGATGTGGGGACCCAGGAGGTGAGAGATTGATTCTGCCTGAAGCTTGCCAAAGCAGGAAGGTTCCACCACTTCTGCCTTTCGCCTGTGAGCACGCAGTCCTGCTCCTATAGCCTAGGAGGGGAATGGTCCAGCCTCGTCAGTCAGTCTGTCTGGTGTTGTATAATATGGTCTGGGTGTTACATATTCAATTAACAAAGGGCACGCGGGAAAAATCAGATTTAATGGGCCACCTCTCGGTTCTCTCCGAGGCCAATCTCCGTGGAGAAATGGTACCATTTTGAGAAGTAGGCGCCCCGGAGGAAATGTTTACCCGCCTGGGTCTTGGGGCTAAAACCCTTCCGACCCACCGGCTGGAACCGCGCCCTCCGCGGGAGGTGACGGTGGTGAGGCCGGCGCCCCCCGGCTGCGGCCCCGACGCCGGCCGACGGACAGGTCGGATTAATACATCACCAGGTATGAAGGCGCAGTTAGAATTTGACGGAGGTACTTCCAGCCTGAAAAAGGGAACGATTTATCAATGCAAACTTAATAACATCTATTTGAATCTAACTAAAAATCAATATTTCATTACCAAATTGTTAGTGAGAATGAAGAAAAATTGCGGAAGTCGGGCGGTTTGGTGCTGGGGAAGCATCGGGAGTTCAATGTGAAGACGGGATGATTCATGAGGCCGCCCCGGAGTGAGGGCGAAGGAGGGCGCGAGGAGGAAGCTCGCGGGGGCCCCTCGCGCATGACCTTGGCCGTGAACGGGGGAGACCGAAGAAGAGGAGAGTGACGGTCGGTTGCCTTCAGGGACGGAGCCACCACGGATCACAGGGACTGGCCCGCGCAGGGGAGGGGCCAGCTGGGTGCAGGGGGAGGTGAGCACGGTCGGGGGGCAATTCAACGCTTTGGGCCCGGACATCACAGTCCTGCTGCCCATGTGGGCAGAACACACTGAATAGATAAAGTCCAGGGGGCTGAGGATGGCACCTTGGGGAGAGTTCATGCAAAAAGGAGGAGGAATAATCCGGAAGGTCGTCATCCCCCAGATACGACGAAACTCCAGACCAGCGCCCTTCCCGTCCCGTCGGAAAACTGGAAATGACGGCGTGTGTCTGTCTGACACGGACGTAAATCAGCCACGTGGGGGGTCTGCTCTCGGTGAGGGGTTTGGGGGAGATTCTGATCCGAACATACAGACCCGAAAATGCTTTGCGGGGCCGCCA
The DNA here is from genome assembly GCF_000956105.1 of Propithecus coquereli. Lineage (NCBI taxonomy): Eukaryota > Metazoa > Chordata > Mammalia > Primates > Indriidae > Propithecus > Propithecus coquereli. The sequence continues at coordinate 1,710,826 of NW_012148108.1, read as the reverse complement.
CTGGGGGAGGGTCTCGGTGTGAATCAAAGCCTTGAATTTCTTCCCAAACCTGAGACATAAATGAAACCAGGGTTTGTCTCTCTGTGGTCAATCCCGTGCCAGTCCAGGTTTAGTTTCGTCCCTCTGGCCGTGCGTTCGCTGGGAGGACACGGGAAGAGTACTCGTTTGTCCTCCAGCGAGGAACAAAGGAGAGTCGTATAAGACGTGGCTCTCACCTGCAGGGCCCCGTAAATTAAAATCCAGCCTCTGCTCGCTCTGTTCACCGAGGGGGCTGCAGCGGGGCCCGGCGGGACCTCAGCGCAGATCGGTGCCCACCTGCATTCTGGGAACGGAGGGAAAGGAGGCGTCGCTGGCCAGACTGGCCCAAGTCTCAGACCCTGATTTCAGTATAATTATCCTTAAAAGGACAGCACGAGCTTATTGGTGCTAAAAGAAAACGTGTTGTACTCGGACGGGAGATAGGAACGTACTTTTTTTTGTACTAAAAACGTTTTCGAGCACAAAACCGGTCTGCGTGGGAGGCAAGCATCTAAAAGTGTGGGTGGACCATAAAGTGAGCTGGTGTCGTCCTGGAAAGAGAGCAGGTGAGGGCAGGGGACACTTCACTGCAGCTCGTGGGGGGAGTAGGCTGCCCTGGGCCACCCGGTCCGGACTCCTCAGGCTCACGTGGCTGCAGACCTCTCGGGAGCAAAGAAGGCCCTTCCAGCCAGGCGCACGGTGACCCGCGAACTCGGGGACCGCTGACTCCACGCCGGCACTGTACCGAGCTCTCGCGTGCATCTCCGCACTTACGCCCCGGGAGACAGTTGCTGTGCCTGTGATCTCCACTGCATGGGAAGGACCCGGGGCTCAGGGACGTCGGGTGACCTGCCCCAGCTCAGACGGGGAGGCGCAGGGCAGGGTTAGAACCGCAGTTCACCCCTGAGGACGTCACCCACTCACTCCCACGTGCAGAGCTGCTACGAGACTCAGGTCAGGTGGTTCGGGCCGTGAAAACGTCCTTGTTGCGTCCAAGCCTCTTGCTGTCCTGAGTCCGCGTCGCACTGCCGTGAGCCAGCAGCCCGCGTGGTGCCCTGCGCCCCAGTCGTTAGCGAGCGTCCTTGCTGGCGTGGTTCCCAGGTCACAGCAGAGCCGGCCCAGGGTGGCTGTTGAAAGCCTTCAGGCCCCTGCTTGCGTACTTGTCCCCAGTACACACCTCGGTGACAAGAGAAGGAGTCCGGAAAGAGCCGAATGCCCAAGGGCTCTACTAAGCCACCTTTGGGTGCACCGTGACAACTCAGTGCTCGGCCACCTCTGTGGCATTGGTGACGGTGTTTGCAGAAGGACTCTGTGCGGAGGCCCATCGCACCCCGTGCTCCCCGAGGACGGGCACGGGCTCTGCTGTCTCCTCCCGGTTCCTTTCCCCGGAGCCCCCACTCCCGCAGTGCGGGGCCCTGGCGGGCTCTTCGTCTCTGGAGCTCACCCCGCACCCCTCAAGGCTCGAGCAGAAGCAGGCAAGCGTGACTGCAATAGGGGCAGCCGGTCTGCCTCTGGGCGCAGGCCCGCCCGTGGGGAAGGGGGACGATGAGCCGTCCTCCACCACGCACGGCTTGGGACGGTGGAGCAGGTCGGGGACGTGGACGCCTCCAAAGGAGGGGCGGGGAGGAGGAGAGTTAGACGAAGGTTCTCTTCCAGGAGCCAGTCAGAAGCGCCGAGGGGAGACTGGGCTCGGCCGGGGCATCCGAGTGTGGGTCTGGGTCCTGCAACCACCCAGGCCGATGCGTGTTCTCATTCCGTGCTGGAACCGGGGCAGCGTGAGGACTCGGACGCAGACCCCTGGGCCTGCAGTGACTGTCCCCTTTCCTTCTGCAGCCTGTGGCAGATTTGCCTTCCCGCCCGCCCTCTGGCACCAAATCTGGCGCCACCGTGATGTCGCAGGGGCGGGGTTTTACTTTGCGCGAGAGACGCGTGATGGGGAACGTCACCGAGGAGCTGGGGAGCCCGAGGGAGTCTGGGCTCTCTGGCCTTGGCGCCCTTGCCACGCTTCTCTCGGGCTGGTTGAAACGAGAGAGGAAGGTACCGGAAAGCGTGACCCGGGCGGGGGGGCCCTCCCTGAACATGAATGCAGAGTCTGACGGTTCGGGTCCTGTGTATCCCCCGTGCACGGGCCTCTCCACGGACAAAGAGATTTCTTGGGGATTTCACATACTGCGCTTGTCCCTTCTACGTGCAAGTTGTAGCAAATCTTCCGGCTTCTTCTTACTCCTTACTACCATATTCGTTGTCCAAGGTGTCACCGGTCGGCCTTAACCATTTTAATGTCCTCCGAGGACACACAGCTGTTTGCATGAATAGGCAAAGGGAAAAAAGTACTGGAGCGAACACAGCCCCCTCTCTGTGCCGTGCGAACACACTGGTTGTTCAGAATACAGAAGAAATGTGCGTGTGTTCACGGGGGCGTGTGCGTGTGTGTGCAGAGTAGACCGA
>NW_012148108.1:1705986-1707810 GCF_000956105.1 Propithecus coquereli | reverse complement strand
GTGCTTGAATTTTGCCGTCTTAACTATACGTAGTTAGGAAACAATATGAAAAACCCACTTAATCATCATCGTGAGATTAAAGGATTTTTGGAAGCTGAGCTGCAGCCACATTCACATTCCCCGATAATTTCTTAATTTTCTCTCAAAATCACCTTTCATCTTCATAAAACGAACTGTAAAAAAATCCTTCTGAATTCCGTGACGTGCCAAGAAAAACGGGGGAACATTCAGGAGGCCCCTACCTTTTAATCATTCTGTTCATAAAGTGCTTTCACTGCGCGCCAGGAAAAAAATGGAAGGCTCTGGTGTCTGAGGTATTTTGTGCCATAAACTCCCATAATAGACACAGATGGTGAAACTGCTTTGGAAGTGAAGAAACCAGTGTACACGCAGCTCACCCTAACATATGAAGAGATTCAGGGCTGACACATGAAGCAATGCGTTTGGCGCAGGGCCAGCCGCACACTCCAATTCAGCCACGAGCGCTCAAGCTGGAGACGGGAGACCCACCATTCCAGGGTCTGGAACAGCAGCCGCTCCAGGATTTAGAACTCCGCGGAAGGTTCCGGGGCCCCGTCCGTCCTGCCGTGGCGGACGGCGATCTCGGGGTTCCAGGTGACCCTGAGCCCTGGCGGAGAGCCCGCTCTGGCTTTTATGAACGGTTCATAAACACAATAGTGGAGAGCTGCCAGGTTTGCCGGAGCTTCCTGTAACGAAGTTAGGGTTTGCTTTTTACCTAGAGCCGCCACCAGTGGCTGCTGGAGGAAGGGAAAATCTCCTTACAAAGAGGCGTCGGTGCAAAGGCAATTAGATAGGAGGGGAGGGGCACCAGGTGCCAGCCCTACCTGTGACCCCGGTGGGTCGGATGCCACGTGCATGCAAAGACCCTCTCTTGGGTATTGTGTTTTCTGAGTAACGTCTCACACGATTTCCATTTCACTCCCCAGCGACGTCACTACATACATTCGCTGACTTGCTGTGTTAGTAACTTCTATTACAAACAGACCCCAAAATGCAGCGACGCGCATGCACGCAAGTTTGTTTGTGACACGTACAGGGTGGGGCAGGTCTCCTCCGTGCACCCCCGTGGGGGCCCCGGCTCCCTGCGCCTTGTGGCTCCAACACCCACTGGAGTCTTGCCACCTTCTGCCTCCAGCTGGTGGGGAGAGAGAGGGAGAACCCACAGGAGGCCACTGCTGTCCTCAAAGTGGTGTCCCGGAGTCCCACAGCCCCCTCCCACTCATATTCCAGGGGCCACGAGACCTTGGGTGCCACGTGCCCGGCACACAAGGCAGAGGTACCCGTGGTCGGCTGCAGAGTGGCACGTGGGCGTGAGACGCTGTGGCGTTTCGGGAGGCTCTCGCACGTCCTCCCCACCTGCTCAAAGTCTCATCTGACATCAACGCTGTCACTGATCTCCCCAGACCTGCGGTCTCCCATCCGTCCCTCCCGAGAACCGTGGTCCTCGAAGATCTTCCAGTTGGCCGCATTTCCTCCGACCCGAGTCATCTGAACTCTGATCGAAAGTGAGAGCGCCCATCCCTCCATAGCACTCAGCCCTGGGGCTGGGGCGGCGCTCAGGCCAGAACCAATGGAAGCCTCCACTTTTAGCCTCTCTCACCTCTGACCCCAGACCCTCAGGTCCGAAACTTTCTCTTCTTGGCCTCTTGGCTTCCGTGGAAATCACTCGGATAATTAGAGGCCCCTGTTCGGGGATGAGGGGAGGAGACTGAAGCTCTACCAGCCAACCTGAGCTCCCCTGGGTGTCCCTGCAAGAACTCTCCTTCCCAGCACTGCCGAACACTCTTTTTTTTTTTTTTTTTT
>NW_012148108.1:1687770-1705461 GCF_000956105.1 Propithecus coquereli | reverse complement strand
GGCAGCCGGCAGTTCTAGTCTCCGCAAGGCCTGACCCTAAGGTGCCCATCAGCCTCTGGGAGGGGAAGGGGCGGGCTGGACCACGGCGGTGTTACCCCGAGATCCTCCTGCGCTGTGACCAGGGGGCACTGCCGACCTGGGCAGGGCTGTCTGGGCACAGAAGCCAGTCTTCTGGCTGAGGCTGGCCAGACGCTGGCTTAGGAGCAGGTGCAGGGTTGGGGCCGGGGGGTGGGGCTGAAACTTATACAGTTTGCAAAAAAAAAATGCAAAATTGCTGGGGCTCCTCCCAGACCTGTGCCTTCGCGGGTGGGGTAGGGGGTTTCTGAGCGATTCTAGCGTGAGCATCATCAGACTCCTGCTCTGTTTGGCAGTGGGGAGCCGCGTGCTTGTGTGGACGTCGGGGGCTGAGGGCCTGTCTGAGAGCAGCTGATGGGGGACAAGGAGGCCCTTCCGGAAGAGGGGTCCCTCCTGCCCCGCTCAGGGTCGGTGCTAAAAGGCTGCCTGCAAGACACTTGGCCCCCTGAAGACTGACCAGGCACTGCTGCTCACACCGAAGGGCAGGGGAGGTAGCCGGCGCACCCCCGGTGCCTCCGACTGGCTTCCGTGATAGACTGTTCCCCACCCTGGTCACCCCTTCCCCGTGAGCCACCGCCCTCCCTCCAGATGAGCTAGTGGCTTCCGTCAGACCTGCCATCTCCAGGGTGAGCCCAGCCTCGTCTTCCTGGGAGGTTCCTCCACCTCCACCCGCACCCCACTCCCTGTACCTGGAATGGTTTGGGGGAGGGAACAGCCTATGCGTAGCAAATGTTGAGAAGAAGCCTGGCTGGGTGTGTGGCAGGATGAACAGACGGGCATTCTTAGTAGCCTCTTGTTTAGTGGAAGGATCAGACACTGTTTCTCGCTGCTTCTCCTGTATTTAGCTTTCCCGCGTGGTGAATCTTTCCTTCCGGTAGATCGCAAGCCCCCGTGAGCAGGCTGGGGCTCTACCAGAGTGCCTGGCAGTGCCCGGCCGAGGGCTGAGCTCCTGGGAGGGTCCGAGCAGGGCTGAGGGTCCAACGGACTCTATCAGCGGTTGCCGGGGACCCTTCTCCGGCACTGGAAAGGCGGCCGACCCTCGGTGTGCAGAGAAACGTGGGCTGCCTCGCCTGTTCTGGTTGTCATCAGAAGGCACGTCCCTCTAGACTGTGCGTGTGCCCAGGCATCCCAGTGCGTGCCACGCAGGGGTGGCAAGAGGTCACCCCCCACCACCTGCCTCCTCTTCTCATCCTCCCGTCCAGACCCTACTCCCCTGAGAGCCTCATTCAGGCCCCAGGAGGCTCAGCCAGACTCTCGGGAAGCTCTTTTTGCTCTACTTAGAAGGTTCAAGAGTGAAGCGTGAGTGGCCACGTAGGGCTCGGAACGTCAGGGCTGTAGGACCCCAGCGGGATGTTTTCTAGCTGATTCTCCGGGCCCGTAAACAGATGGGTTCCCTGAGGGCCCCGCGCTGTGTCTGGGGGAAGAAACACCCAGGACTGGTTGAATTCCAGTGAGAACGTTGCGGGCGTTGATTTGCAGTTTGACAGTCAAAAATAATCCAAGCATTGCTTTGCATGTGATTTATGCGAGCGTCTTAATTGGCATCTTGATTATATGATTGCGTGAAGTGCTGTTTTCGAGAAGGTGTATCTCTAAATAGAAAAAAAGACAGAATATACAGCTGCGGACTGGAGGCGAAGCTCCCGGAGTCTATGCCGTCCCCCTGCGTTTACGTGCTGGCGTCTGCCCCTCTGCTGGACCTTTAGTGGGAAACAGTCCCCCAAACCGCATAAATCTTCCCGCGGACGTGGGGCTCGGCCTGCAGCTTCTCTCTGGATCCGACGCATTTTTCTCTGCCGCACAGACTCAGAGACGTGGTCTCTCCCACCCTGATTACAGCTAATTATTTTAGAAATACATTTTAAAGGCAAGTTATCTTAACTTTACGGCTAATCCGACGGAGAAGATCTAAGGAAAACCTGAAAATCGTAAAACGTTCCAGAACATTATATTTGATGCAGTCCAAAATGTGACACATGGGGTCTTTAATAATTCACTGCTTGTTAACATTAAACAACTGTTAACATGCTCAAATAATTAGTTATGCTTGCTTGACATGTTTGCATCTTTAATAATTGATGCATTTATCTTAATTACTAACAGTATTATGGTCGTAATATGCATCTTTTTTCTATCTTAAAATTCTAACAAAAACTGACTTTTTGCCAAAAATGATTATGCTCTAAGTTTTAATTACTCATTGTAATTAAATTGCAAGCTGCAGTATTTTACTAAAATATCTTTCACGAAAATATTTAATGGGAAAGAGGTGATTTGTTGTTTATGCAGCCAAGTTGGTAAATATTTCATAAGTTTGATATTACCCTTTCAGAGTGGATATAAAATAGCATTGCTTTCAAGATATGAGTCAATTTAAAAATCTTCCATAGCTGGGAATTTTTGGACCACGTCTACCCAAAATGGCATCCCCAACGCCAGCGACCACCGCTGTAGAAGCCTGATGCCACTCTTCGTGTTGGAGAGGAAGGTTTCCTTAGCGCGCCAGGGAGATTGGAGCTGGAACGTCTTTTGTGGGAGGGGCTGTGGATTGGAAATCAACGGAAGAGTGATGTCCACGCTTTTCTTCCATCTCTTTCCCCGTGGTTTGATTCCACAAGTGAGCCCTGGAGCATGGCGTTGGGTGACATTCTTATTACAGTGCTCCTGCAGAGAGAGGCATATACCTGTCCGGTTGTTTAGACTTTGTCAAGGTGCCCTGCACGACCGGAAGGTTACTGGTAGACTGAGAAATGCCCACAGCTGTAGAAAACACTGGCACCAAGGAAGTCCTGGAAGGCAAGGAGAAGCAACCACCTTATTTACCAACAAGGCGCCTGAGGACGGCGGGGCTTTGGCCCGAGCTCACACAGAGTGGCTGAGATAGGCAGGGACTGACGTCCTCGGACAGCATGTCCGACCTCTGTCTGGCACACCTGTCTGGGCATCTTTGAGGGCTCATCAGGGCTCCTTCCCGAGGCACGGTCCTATCAGCACAACTCCCCAGTGTCGTGGCGGGCGGGGTTATGGGCCGAGACCTTGCCGAGTCTTCACTTCCTAGGTCTTTTATTGAGACTCCACTCCCTGGGGCTCTGTTTTCTCCGTCCTGGGTCTCGCCTGGGCCAGAAGCATCGGGAAGTACGAGTGGTTGAGATTTGGGAGAAGCCCCAACATGTTTTGCTCGTTAATTAGTCGCTGCTGTAAGTCATTAGAGGTTTTCAAGATGCAGATCGAGCAATTATGGGGCCCCTTGGAAATGACAAGCAGACCAAGAGGAAATCTCAGCCCCAGCAGGAGGAGGCCTGGTCAACGGAAGCCCTGCGCATCCCACGGCCCTCTGCATCCTGAGCGCACGCAGTCATTTTCTCCGTCAGTGAAGCTGCCTGGCTTTGGGGGAGCGTAAGAGAGAGACGGGGCCGCTGGGTAGGAGGCACGGGGAGATGTCTCCTTCCTCCCGTCTAATTCGAAAGCGCCTAGATCAGTTAAGACGCATTTAGCAGCAAGTAGCAAAAAAACCTTGACTCACATTCACTTGAGAATGTGGAGATTTATTATTTCACGAGACTAAGTGTCCAGAGCTTTGGGGAGGCGTGGGGTGGAATGTCCCCACCCACAGAGCAACGATCTCATCGAGGACACTGGTTCCTTCCATCTCGCTGGTCCAGCACCCTCAGAATCTGCTTCCTCACGAGCCTGGGCGCCTTTGGGTCACGCAATGGCTGCAGCTGTTCCGCTACGGTGTTCGGACACAAATCCCAGAGGGAGAATGGCGGGGCGGTCTCTCTCTGTGCCCTCTTCCCAGTGATGAGAAAATCCTCCCCAGAGGGTCCAGCAGATTTCCACGCTCATCTCATTGGCCAGTTCTCAGTGGGATACTTCCTCCTGGACCAGTCCTTGGCAAGGGGATGAGCTGACCAGGATGCTGGAGATGACCTTGGCATTGTGGACTTGACCATCGTGTCTGATATGCTCCCTGGGTCAATCTGCCCCTACGCGGCAGTCGTTGGCTGACAGCCTGCCATGCTTGGGGAGTGTGCCCCAGGGCATCCCAGGGTACATGGTGAATAGACATAGACTCTGCCCTAAGAAAGCTTCGGATAATAGGGAAATGAGATACATTCATAGGAGGAAAAAAAAAAAGAAAAAAAAAACAACTAAATGGAAACCAGCTGCAATTGTTTAGAAGAATAGCTACCAAACGCTTGGCTCAGCACAATTCATCAGGAATCTTCTAGACATCTTCTATGTGCATGGATATAGTTTAGGTGTTACCGAAGAGATAAAAGAACATAAAAATGCATTCTTGCTGTTAAAGAGCTTCGTTAAGGAGACCAGATATGCGTAGAAGGGACCGTCTCTGTCCTTCCCACACTCCACACAGAGGTGCAGATGGCTCTTGGTGAGTTAAAGGAGTATTTATGGGGAGTAATTTCAAAGCTTCTGACGGGCCTTTGCATAGCTAAGAGAGTGGCCATTAAGACGTGTCTGTCAGTTGTGAAAGCTTTTCCCTCTAAGTAATAGAGAACCCGATTAACTGTGTCTAAAACATCAAGGACGTTTACTGTTAAGAAGTCCCCGAGATGGCAGTGAGCTCAGCAATGCACTAAAGTTTTCAGAATTTTTCTATCTTTCTGTTTTCTCGCCTCGGGCTGGCTAGATTTTCTTCTGTGTGTTTTTTGCCTCATGGTGGCAAAATGGCCATTGCAGCTCCAGACATCAAATCTGTGTTCAAAGCAGGGAGAAGGAGGACAGTGCCTGGCTGGCACGCTTTCCCTCTGGACCTGTCCTTTTCATGAAGAAACAAAATGTCTTTCTTAGAAGTCCACCGGCAAACCTTCCTTATATCTCGCTGGTCAGAAGTGGGCCTCTTGGCCACCGCTCTGTGCCATGGAGGCTGGAAGTCTCCAGCGAGACATGAAAAGGGAGAGGGGTATAAGAAAGGCGTGGGTTTGCCAAACGACAGTGCCTACGCAGGGGGTGTGGCTCGGTGATGTGTCTTTGTCTTGTCACTGGCAAAAAGACCAGGGGTGACAGGAAGGGACCAGCAGGGCCATTCGTGGTCTTGTGAGTTGTTGATTTCTTTGTAAGAGAGTTTCTGTGCAAATTGTGGAGCGAGCGGTTGGCACCGTCTTGAGAATAGGCGTTGGGTTTGGTTAGTCGTGCGTGCGTGCGTGCGTGTGTGTGTGTGTGTGTGTGTGTGTGATTCAACTCATTGGACAATTGGAAGAATCAAAACAGAATAAACCAACAGACACCCGACTCCCAGTGCCGGAGAGATCTCGGCATGGGTGGCTCTGGTGTGTCTGATCCCATGACTGTTTCCCCCTCCAGCCCCCTGCTCGCGGCAGGAGCAGGAAGAGGCATGACCCTGACGTGCCAGTGAGGAGCGGGTGCTGGGGGGCACCTACCTACCCAGTGTGGAAGAGGAGGCCGAACCCCGCCCGGGAGCAAGGCTGATGCTGTCATCACACACGCAGAAGGACCCGCGTTGGAAGCTGTGATGTAGCTCTCGCTCCCGGGATAAAATCCAAACTCCTTAACTTGGCACTGAAACCCTCCAGGATTTGGCTTCTCCGACTTGCGGCCCCGTCGCTCAGGAAACTGAGCAGTCCTCATCCCCACGCTGTCCTCGCCCCTGTGTGGTCCTCACCCGGGTTCCTGTGGCCACAGCCCCTTCTGCTCTCGCTCCCCAGGTGAAGGCGGCTGCCGGACCTTCCCTCCTGAGCTCAGCCCGCTTCTGAGGAGCTTCCCAGGCAGCTCCCCTGGCAGCGGTGGAGGCCGGAGGGGCAGGAGTCTGGCCCCCCGCCCCGCCCATACCTGCCCGGCTTGGACCAGAGCCGCCCTGCTTAAATCCAGCTTCGGTTACGGAGTGGCCTGGGAAGTCAGTTTTAAAGGATTCCGTTGATTAAAATAATTTTTCTAAACCGCTGACCACGTGCCATTTGCTCTTTCTACAAAGAAGGAAACAGATCTCACCATCTTCACCCCGAGGATTGAGGTCAGGGAAGCCTGTCGGGTGGGCCGAGTTTGCCCGGGGCAGGAAAGACAGTGCTGTCCCCAAAGAGGAGGGCGTGGGGCTGGCACCGCAGGGAGACCTGGCCCTGGGCTCCGGGAGTCCTCCTCTCCAGGTGCCTCCGAGCCCCTGACTCTGTTAAAGTTGACATCGACGTTGGACAAGGGTTTCTTGTCCTAAGGGAGTGGCCGCCGGGGGCACCGTTTGGGCAATGCTTGTGCCCCAGTGTGTCAGCCCGGCAGTCTCACGGAGGCCCCGTCCATACGCGTGTTAAGGCCTCTTGTCCCACACCCCCGTCAGCTCCTGCTTCTGTCCTGAGCAGCCCGAGACGAGAGCCAGAACCAGGACCGGGGCGTGGTGAGGAAAGGCCGGCAGGGTGCACAGGCCGGGCGGCGGCTGGAGGTCCACACTGTCACGTACGGGTCTCTGCTCCAGGAGAAGCCACTCTGAATCCCACCGGAAGGGACGGGATTGTGAGCACTGATGCGGCTCTTCTGTCTTGGGGGAGCACACAGACGTGGCCAGGAGCCGGGGCATCCGGGCTGTTCCACCTGCGTGGGAAGGTGGACACCTGCCGCGGGGCCGGGGAGAGCATGTGGGACACGGTGGGAGCGTGTGATGAGTCAGGGGAGCACAGAGTGACCTCCACCGAGTCACCTTGGGTCACCTGGGATGTTCACGAGACTCACACTCCAGGGTTGGCGGCTCCACCCGGGTCCTGAGCCTGCCCCCGTTCCTCTGCGGGAAGTGGACCCTCGACGGGAAGCCCGGCAGGGGAGGAGGAGCCCGCGTCTTCCGTGTCACGTCTCTGGGACTCATCAAGGTGTCCTTGAAGCTCGACTCTAAGAACAGACTCCCTGAGGCTTCTGGCCCAGACCGAGGAGGGCCTGTGAGCCCCAAAGTCAGAGGATTTCACGAAGAAAACATTGTCGTTTCACCAGGAACCTGGACGTCTCTTCCCCAGGGGCACCCAGAGGGACAGGCTTTCAGAACCGCTCTGGGTCTGGCTTTCGGGAAGCCGGAGACACTGAAGACGTAACTTTAATGGTCCCCGCTGATTCATGGTCTCCCTCTATGCACTAAAGAGAGATCCCTGCCTTCTCGTGACACCTCCATTTATTCCGAATTAGCATGTAAAATCCTAAATTAGGCATTCCGCACTCGGACTCTGACAGAGCCATTACTTTTTATGCCGAGAGTTAATTTTAAATTCCTGGGGCCCAGCACCTGAGTGAAGCCAGCATCTTGGACTAGATCCGGGGTCCGTGGGCTCTGCCGGTGCAGAAACACAACCGGGTTAAGATCCGTTTCCCCTCTGCCGGCTGGACGCACACGTACGGTGGACGCAGAGAGAGGTCTGTGTCGCTGCTAGTTTTGCCAGAGAGGGTTCTGGGAAGAAACCAGGAGGCTCAGGAGCCAGAAGGCTGGTGTGCAGGCGCCCGCAATCTGCCTGCCCGACCCAGCTGGGGTGGGAGGAGGCCTTGGGTTCCCCAGGAACTCCGCTGGGGCATCTATGTTCCGGGACGCCCCGTCTCCACCCCCAGCCCATCTTCTCCAGGAAGACCTGGTCCTCCTTGACCCCCCCACACACACTGCGGGAGCAGTGACACTCCCAATTGTCTGCCCACCCTGTCCCCAATGCCATTTAAGGTGGCACATGTCACCGCTCTAACCAGGTGCTGAACACTCCGGAATTTGTGAATAACCACACCGTTGACATTAATTCCTAGTTTTGCTGTCTGCCAAAATTTGAGCTGCTTTCGAAGCAAATCTAACAAAGATGTTCGCCGTATTGACTGGGGCTGCCAAAGCGTCCTTGGCAGTTTGATTTCGGGCCATTTTAATGTCTTCTGTAGGCCATGTCCTCTCTTAACCAGACTTCCTCCGGCTGGAGTGGAGCGGTCAGGGCGTGGGAACCTGTGGGTAGGGCCAGCTGTTAGCCCCGGGGAACTGGGGACTTGCGGATTTGGGGACCGGGATTGTTGTTTGCTCCGGAGGCTGGGGGAGCCTGGTTTGGGTGCTGTGGTAGGATCAGCATTCGGCAGACGGCCTGGAGCTACGCAGAGCCTCCAAGGGGCTTAACTTGATCACCTTTCCGCCTGAGCTTGAGCTAAATCCGATAGAGATCGGCTTGGAGCGAGAGACAGCTGGCAGCCTGGGTGCTCTAGACCACAGTCCCCAGGGAGCGTCAAACCAGAAACCCCCAGAGGCAAAGCCCAGCGTCACCCGGGGGTGGGACGCAAACAACCGACCACGCGCCGCAGAAGGCTCCGGTCCCGACCTCGCTTGCGGGAAGAACCCAGCGTTCCCACCGCACCCGTCCCGGGACGACCACAGCCCGGCTGGGCCCAGACGCCAGAGACCTCCCGGCCGCCCAGCGCCGCAAAACGCTCACATTCATCTGCCGGGAAACAGGCGTCGTGGCACCGAGGAGTGTCGTGTTCAGTTTTAAAATGCCACAAATAACAGATTTATAGATTTTTCTAAATACATTATTTTAGCTTGACAGTATTAATCATTCATGCTTCCTTCTTTCATTTTTCTACCTGCAATGGATTATTGAAACAGAAAATAACAACGGGCACGGCCAGCGGCGGTATCAAAATGTCAAGTTTGTACTTACAGCCGTATGGGCCCAGACAGGGTCAAGAGCTCCAATTATGCGTCTATGTACACAGTGGCACGGCACGGAAGGTTATGTCACCTGCAGCTGTTTTCCTGCGGATTTAAATAGGCCTGATGCTCGGCTGGATGGGGAGCTGCTGACGTGGAACGGAAAACCGGAAAATACTGCAAACTCTGGCGTCAGAACCCGAAATACGGGTCGGGCGATTGCAAGGTGTAGCCGTGGGCAGATGCCACGTCGCGCTGAGAACCCGCTGGGTGACGCCGGGTCGTTTCTGACCCGCTCTTTTTCATTTCAACACGACGCGGGAGCGAGATCGCGGCGCCGGGCTGGGGGTAAAATGTCAGGCCCGTCTGCTCGGACCGCGGAGGCGCGCACAGCCACCCAGCCCGCCAGCCGGGAACAGACAGAGCTCTGCGCCGTGCGTGTATCTGCAAGAGCGTCGCGTGCCCCTCGCTGGTGAGGTCGGGGGTATGGGAGGGTGAGGGCCTGTCGCAAATTTTCTCTAACTTACTGCCCCCGTTTAGAATACAGCCATGGCCCGGAAAGGTCTGCAGGGACCATTTGCCGTTGGGTCAATAAATACAGAGTTCGTTTTTTTCTCTTTTCTGTCTGTGCTTCACAACCCTGTGTCTTCCTCGTAAGGATTCAGGGAGTATCCGTGGTCGGCGGACGCGTGGACTCACGCGTGGGTTGACGTGGTAGATTCTGCCAGGCCCTTTCACAGACAACGCGACGCCTCCTTCGCTCCCCCCACCGCCCTGTGAGACACGTCCAGCCAAGACAGACAGACAGACAGACAAAACCCCAAAAGACAAGGCCCCCAGGGGGGATTAATTGTTAAAAGGCCACTCGGCCGCCAATAGCAGAGCGGGCTCCACTCCATGTCCCTATTTCTGCCTCCTGCGAGCCGTAGGTGACTTGTGAGGATGCCCCTCCGCCCCAGCCCGAGGCTGGTGGCCTGAGCAGGTTAACTAGCCGTGGGGCTCGTTTGTACTCTTGTCCCTGGTTTTCTCACCCCGCGAGGCTTCGGAGAGCACCTGGCTGGCTCCAGGTCAAGACGTTCTGGTCCAGCCTGCCGAGGAAGAGGAGGACTCAAACGGGAGTTAGTCCCAAGGCTGGTGTCTCTCTTCGCAAGGCCACTACACAGACAGAGACAGAGGGACATCCACTTTGGAGACTCAGCCTGTCACGGTAGCATCCTGTGTCGCTGAGCCGCCCCTGCTAGCGCTTGAGGACGTGTCCTACATCTTCGCCGGTGCTGTCTTCTAAAGGGCGTGACCCTCACCTACTGTCCCCTCCTTCCCACTGTGAACCCCCCGGCCCTGCTTCCCGGCCGTATTCAGGCCCCGCCTCCTTCGGGGGTCTTGACCCGGTGAGTCCTCCTGGACTGGTCAGCGACGTCGTTGGCTGTGAATCTACGCGCAGGGAGCGCGTATCGCAGTGTGAGGGGGGTGCGTGGGCATCTCCAGGAGACCGAGGCAGAGGGTGTTCCCAGACCCCCAAATCCGATGAGATTAAAAGATAACAAGGTCTGTTATGTCCACGCAAGAAACGAAGGCCTGATGCGTCTGACCGTGTGCGCATGTTAGGAGAAAGAAGCCAGTCACAGCAGAGCGTGTACTGTGTCATCTCATTCACAGGAAATCCAGACTCGAGACAAAAAGTAGATTAGTAGATGCCGGGGGCGGGGGAGCCTGAATTTCCTTTCTGGGGTGGGGGAATCGTTCTGAAATCAGTGGTGATTGTTGCACAACTCTATAAATATACTAAAAATCACCGGGTTGTATAGTTGTAAGAAGCACATTTTAGGCTGGGCGCGGTGGCTCACGCCTGAAATCCTAGCTCTCTGGGAGGCCGAGGCAGGAGGATTGTTTGAGCTCAGGAGTTCGAGACCAGCCTGAGCAAGAGCGAGACCCCGTTCTCTACTAAAAATAGAAAAAATTAGCCAGGCATGGTGGCGCATGCCTGTAGTCCCAGCTACTCAGGAGGCTGAGGCAGGAGGATCGCTTGAGCCCAGGAGTTGGAGGTTGCTGTGAGCTAAGCTGACGCCATCACTCTACTCTAGGCGACAGAGTGAGACTCTATCTCAAAAAAAAAAGCACATTTTGTGGCATGTGGATCTAGCTATGAAAAGCGGTGAGAACCAGGCACGAGATGTTCTTGGGGGCATCGCCCAATTTTCCAGGGTGAGCCCACCGTGGTGGGAAGAGGAGTGTCAGCTCCACCCTGGAGACACAGAAAGAGGGTGGAGGGGGGTTTCCAGAAAACAGATGCAAGGGCTGTCCCTTCCGACCCGCCATGGGACAGTTGCTCCAAGATTTAGAACCGCGGAAGGTCAGGCTCCGGCACCCGTGGTGTAGACCTATGAGCTGTCTGTCCTCCGGGTGGTCAGCTGGCGGGAGGGAGGCATCACTCCAGCGAAGCTTTGTCCTGACCAATCTTCCTAGACAAAGGTGACAGCCCCCCGTCCCCAAACCCATGGGGTGTGTGTAGATACACGGGGCGTAGTTATTCACAGACAGCTGTTAATTGCGATTCTTCATGAAGACGGTGTAAACAGATCGCTGCCAATTCGAAGTTTTAATTAGATTTATTAATTCCAGAATGCGTTGAAATGCGTTGAATAGTGATTGTAACGGCCTCTGTTTTAAATGTAATTAATGCACGATCTGCATAATGGTTCGCTACCTGTACCTTCGTTGTGGGGCGTAGAACATTGTTTATCACTAACGTGGTACTGACGGGAAGGCCGGCGCTCTCGGATAACTTAGGTTTATCCGTATTTTTGCGGAAGAGAGCAGTGAAACATTTCATTTTCTTTAGAGAGAGAGAGAAATACGAAGTCGTGTCTCCAATGACAACCAGTTTTCAGAGGCAACCCGATAAACACGGGGCATTTATGATTCTTTTATGACTACATTTTCTGACAAGATAAAGTAAATACTCTTTTGTGGGGCTTTACAGCCGCACAAGGCTAAAGCTACTGTCCAAGGAAACTGAAAAATTTGAGTATAAATATGCTGCTGTGTTTGAGGCTAGCTCATGGGCGAGGAGGGTATCCTAGCAGCTTGACAATTTCCATATCATACCATGAAGAATTTCATGGTTTTTCTTCATCTTACAGCGAGTACCAGCCCAATACATCTTTTCTAGGAAAAAAAAAAATTATACGAATCTATGGTACTTTGTTTTTTCCCATGTACCATAAATCCTAAAGATAGTTCTTGTGCCTATTACTGTTATATTTTTTTTTTTTTTTTTTTTTTAGGTCCCAGCAACAAAACCTGAACTATGCTACATATACAAAAAGGATCATGTTGCCAGAAAAATCTGAGTTAGGTGGGATTATAGTGGTTTTGATTCTGTAGGATTTTTTGGAATTCCTTTTATAAAGGCTGCGGTCTGCGGACATCTGTCGGGGTCTATGCGTGACCTCAGCACTTTTCTAGGGGAAGAGAATCGTGCTCCTGCTTAGAGGTGCTTGCAGATGTCATTACAGTAAAGGGCTGCGTTGGACCAAAGGGGCAAAGACAGATTAGGGAGAGGCAGACAGGTGGCTCTCAGGGCCACCTTTTCCTAATGCTGCTAAACCTCTGTGGGGAGAGTTCTGGAAGACACCCAGGCATCTAAGGCCACGACTCTTTCTTTATCCAAACGGCCAAATGAAGCATTGTCCTACTCTCCTTATGACGGAATTTCTCACAAGCTCTCACCGTTGAGATGCATCCTGTTCTTATTTTTACGATGCATGCACGCGAGTCATGATGCCCTTAACCCCAAAACCGGTTGGCTGCCAGTCGCTAGACGTTGACGATCTAGCCGCCGAAACAACCAACCAAAGAATGCACGACGGTGTGCAATTCACCGAGAACGGTAATTTGATTTATTTTATCTAAATGTACAAATCTGCATGAGGTTCCAAGGAGCTCTGAGAATTGAAACAGCCAAACAAAAAACCGAAGAAAAAATAAAGAGTAGAGGGAAAAGGGAGAAATATTTTTTTGCTGCAATAAAAGCTAGGAAAAGAAGCAATTGTATATTTTTAACAAAATGTTTTAATTTCGTTTTGTTTAATGTTTAAAGTTTCTTCCGTCTTCCGTTAAGTGTGAACGAGCGGTTAATAGTATCTGGAGTTGTAACAATAAAACGGTGAAAAAGAGAGACATTTCTGGATAAATGGAAAGACTGTGTTCAGAGCAGGAACTACTTCTTCATACGATAGTTGAGGAAGAAGCCTACAGTTTCTCTCCATAGGAAATCTCTTTCTGTCTGTCCCACTAAGCACGCGTTGACAGACATCAAAAGGCTGAACGGTGCCCTGTGCCCAGCTACCCGGGTTCTCTGTCTGGGCCCCACCCCGTGAAGCAGTCAGCGCCTCTGGGCACCGTCCTTTTCCTCCCCAAAATGGAACTCGACCTCGCCAGACTCGTGGGTGGTGTCTAGTGGGCGCCATGGCCGGGCATCCTGGACTGCGCGGCCCAAACAGCAAACGCTGATTTTCTCGCGGCTCTGGAGGCCGGGAGTCTGGAATCCAAGTGTGAGGTGCTGGCGGCGTTGGTGTCTCCGCGGCCCCTCCCTGGCTTGTGGCTGGCGCCTTCTTCCTCTGTCTTCTCCTTCCCGACCAGCATGAGTCCTCACTTCCTCTTCTAGAAGGACATCGGCCAAGCTGCCTTAGAGCCACCCCGATGACCTCTTCACAGACCAAGATAGTCGCATCCTAGGGCGCTGGGGGTTGAGACTCCAACATGTGAGCTTGGGGTCGGGGAAGGCAAAGTCAGCCCATCACAAATAGCAATGTGGAAAGTGAACAGAGGTTCAGAAAACGGCTCTGCAAATTATAAACTATTGGGCAGACACGAAAGAACATCCCCAGGTTCCCACCTAAAGCCTTTGATAAAGGTGCATCTAGAGCAATGTTCTCAGTGGGGGGAGGGGACATTGCCCCTCCCCTGGGGACATTGGGCAGGATCTGGAGACATTTTTGGCATTTTTGGTGGTCCCAGCTGGAGCGAGTTGCTCCTGGCATCTAGCGGGTGGAGGTCAGAACGCCGCTGCTCAACCTGCCGCCACACTCGGGACGGGCCCCTGAGACAAGAGTCACCCAGTCACAGATGCCCGTCGTGCCAGCACGGAAAACCCCGATCTGGAAGGATCTGCCCTTTTTCCTTTGTTTATTTGACTTCCCCACGTGGAGGCAGAAGAGAGCAGGGGGTGGGAGGCAAAGGTGGCTGAGCCTTCTCTGGGCAGGTTTCCCCAGGAGTCGCCACCGACGCTGCCCGCTCAGTGCCGTGCGCCCCGCAGACCCTCTGGCCGTGCCCAGGCCGCCTCTGCTTCTCTGTGATCATTCTTCTGCAGTTAGAGGAAGCTCCACTTCTCCCCTGGAATGATGGCTGCTTTAGTCTTCGGTTTTCTGGAAAGCTCTTCTAATAACAAAATGGACGGGTGCACACAGAGTCTACCACCGCCAGTGCCTCAGACAGCTGGGAAGTAATTCTGCTCCGAGACCTGCAGCACAAGCCCAGGACGGCCTCGTTGTTCCCCTCCCCTTCCATTCCATCCCCTGCCGCAGCTAAATTTAGCCTCTCCCCAGTGACCCAGGGAAAGATCAAAGCGCTCTCTGCATCCCTGCCGTGCAGACCGGGCAGGGGCTCCTGGTAAATGGGGCACCGAAATGGCAGCCAGGGAGGGGCCGCCCCTGGGTCTCCAGTGCCCAGCAGACACCAGAGGGATTGCTGGGGACCAGACGCCTGAGGGAGGGGTAGGGGGAAGGGCTTGTTCCTGCAAGTTCTGGGTCTTGGGGGGCCTTAGGGAAGGAATGCCTCCTCCCAGCAGACAGGCCGCCATTCAGCCCCCCTGGCAGGAGCGCCGGCCAAGGCCTGGGCTCTGGCCTTACACCCCTTGGTCCCTTTGCACCTGTTCCCTGCTCAGCAGGGTCCCCGGGAGTTCCCTTCCTGTCCTGATATGCTAGTCCTGGGATGAGAAGCTGTTTGTCTTCCAACTGGCAGTCAGAGAAGGGCAGAAAGAAGAAAAGCCCCTCTCTCAGCCTGAGTTCCCTGGGACAGGCTCAGGTGTGGAGTTGTAGGCAGAAGGGTTTGGGGGACAGCCCCCCGCCGGAGGGACTGAGGCTGGGATGGGGGTGCAGGAGGGGGCAGAGGGAGAGGGTGACCGTAGTGTCTCTCAACTGAGGCCTCTGCAGGTCCCGTGAGCACCCTGGGGCTGGGCAGGACTTTCAGAGCTGTCCCAGATGGAGGTGAGGAGGCCGGTCCTTTGCACCCCCATGGGCTGTCCCTTGGAAAGAGGCGTCACCTGGGGTGGGGAGCTGATCCCAGTGGAAGGTGAGCGGTGCACCTAGCTGAGAGCCAGGGTACCCCAAGCGGGATCCAGGCAAAGCCCCCCAGTCCTGATCCCAGCCTCCTTGGCGAACACAGTGGAGAGCTATGAACTCAGACGATGCTGTCATCGGTGGCCTCCTTGGATAACAAGTGAACATCAGAGGAAAAATACCAGTTTACGCTTTGACTTTTCGCTGAGGAATTCACTTTACTGTCATAAATAACGTCTTTGAGAAGAGAAAGTCACAGGAAGGAGGGAGAATTTTTGGTCACGCTGGGGAGGGGTCAGGGACGGCTGGGCTGGGGCGGGGGCTGGAGGCCTGGACCGCCTTCCCCAGGCCTCGCACGGTCCGGAGGCCACACACCTGTGGTGCCAGCTCTGGGGGGTGCAAGGCCACCGGGGAGGGCAGGGATGGCATGGTCACGGGCCTGCCCAAACTCCGGTAAAGCCACTCTTGTGAATTCTTTGGTTCACCTGGACTCTTTAGTGGGAACCATCGTGAGGTGCAATACGGGGGGTGATGACTACGGCAAAGATACAGTATGCGCCCGCCGCGTGCCACGCCCTGCCCTGAGCACTTCTGTGTGTCTCACCCACTTATTCCCACCGCTCCCTGGAAGGCAGATACTATAGTTAACGTCTTGGGACCTTAACTTCCACATCTGTACAATGGGGCCAAGCAACTCGTCCAAGCGACTTGACAAGCAAGCAGTGGAGCTGGTTTAGCAGAGGCAGCGGCCGTCGGCGTCTGCAGGCTGAGCCCCTGGACTCTCTCCCGTCGCGAAGGGCAGGACCCGCTGGGGGGATGCGGAGAAAGGCGGGAGGAAGCTTTTGACACCCTCAGTGGTGCTCCTGGGAGCCGGGTTTGCAGCCCGGGTAGGGACTGGTGGATTTGACGCTAAACCAGAAACCACGCATCCCACTTTGTAAACCAGGAAACACACGCAGGGAGTGTCCCACAACTAGTGGTGGTACCGAGGCCAGCTGCCAGGGGCCCTTTGCAGGGATTGTAGGAATAGATGCTGGCCCACGCTGGGACTAGCATGCACGGGTCTGCTGGAGATCTTTGACTGAATGATGAGAGTGTGAGTTTCTATTGCTGTGAAAATCCCCGTCAGCAACACGACATCACGTATTCACGTCATAGAATCCGAGAGTCGGAAGGGGCTTTAGAAGACGCCTGCTCCTTCCCCACCCTTGCAGAGTGAGAAACTGAGATGCAGACAGGGGAGGCACCTTGTCCAAGGCCACACGGCTGGCTGGTGGCAGAGCTAAGACGAGGTCCCCGAATATCTGCCTCCTGGTGACAGCCGTATTCAGGGTGTAAGCTGTTTTGGAGGGTGGGGAACCGGGAGGAGATTGCGTGATTATCGGCGAAATTGATCAACAGAGTCACCATTTAATTAAAAAATATATCAAAACCTTTCTTGATAATGATCGACCTGTTACACTGGAGCAATTAAAGTGGTGATTTTATTTACCGAGCTACTGCCAACTCCTGCGATTTTTTTTTTTTGTAATACCCTTGTGATAACTCAATTGAAAATACGTGTTAAGACACAGTAATATAACGCCTTTCCTTAAGATAACTTGTGCCACAGCCAACCTGGGAGTGTATCTGATGGGTCCGTTGCACGACTGAAGTCCCTTTTGAGCCATTCTCCCTCCGACGGCTCCAAAGGGACCCGTCAGGAGTCTTAGATGGGGCCCGTGTCTGAGCTGGCGCAATGCACCCCACGTGTTCAATACCTCTGAGGCCATAGCACATTAGAGGTAATTAGGAATGGATGCTTTTTAAAATTTAAATGTTAACTTTTGAAATTATATTTTCATTTAAAATTTCTCGAAACAGAAGCGTAACCGCTGTGGACGGAATGTTTGTGTGTCCTCGAAATACATAGGTTGGAATTCTAACCCCCAGGGTGATGGCGTTAGGAGGTGGGGCCGTGGGAAGGTGATTGGGTCCCGAGGACAGAGCCCTCACGAATGGGGCTGGTCCCCTTATACAAGGCCTCAGAGAGCTGCCTGCCCCTCCTACTACCTGAGGACACAGCAAGAAGGTGCTGTCTCTGAGCCAGGAAGTCGGCCCCCACCGGACCTGTCAGCGCCATCTTGATCTTGGACTTTCCAGCCTCCAGAACTGTGAGCAGTACATTCCGGTTGTTTGCAAGCCACCCGATTTTTGGTGTTTTGTTCTAGCAGCCTGAAAGGACTAAGAGTACCACAAACACACATATGCACGCGCGCACACACACACACAGACCCCATTCCACTCTGGATTCTTTCTGAAGGAGCGAAAGCCTGGAGTTCTCCACGCGGGCAAGCTCAGATGCGCCCTCGCGGTGGTGGATGCTTGCACCCTGGCACGCAGAGACCCAAAGCCACGCAGGTGTCGGACTTTGAAAAGGGCCACAGGAGCCTTCAATCGTTGAAAAATTCAGTCGATTCACATTTCCCTAGCTATGTGACCCAGTGCATTAACGTCTCAAGACATTTGGTTGGAGGATGGATGAGATAGAATTCCGTGATCAATTAAATTTGGGGTCTGTACGTACAATACTGCCGTCTTAGATTAACATACTAAAAGCTCCGAGATGTTCTGAATCTATAAATCAATTTAATTTTGGGTTCATCCTTTTTCCAA